>NC_054701.1:73945949-74293449 GCF_016097555.1 Gigantopelta aegis
TGATGGACTCATTGTCTGATTGGGTTTCTTTCCGTTCCAACTACTGCTCTACGATTGGTATATTAAAGGCCGTGGTATGTGCTGTCCTGTTTTGGAGAAAGCGCATACAAAAGATACCTTGCTGCAGTGGGAAAATGTAGCGTGTTACCTCTGACGACTATTTGTCAAAATTACCAAATGTTTGACATCCAATAACTGATGATTAATTAATCAATGTACTCTAGTGATGTCGTTAATCTAAACAAAATTGTAACTCTAACGAATACCTCCGGCGTTTTAATGTTGTACCCCCGTCGGTGGGCCCATTGGGCTATTTCTTGTTCCAACCAGTGCACCATGACTGGTATATTAAAGGTCGTGGTATGTGCTATCATGTATGTGATGTGTGTGCATATAAAATATCCGTTGCTACTAATAACAAATGTAGCGGGGTTCCTCTCTAAGACTATATGTCAGAATTACCAAATGTTTAACATTCAATAGCCGATGATTAATTAATCAAGGTGCTCTAGTCGTGTTGTTAAACAAAAACAAAAAACTTTTAACTCTAACGAGTACCTCTGGTGTTTCAACGTTGTACTCCCGTCGTATCAATGTGTTCTAGTCTTGTTGTTAAACAAAACTAATTTTTAACTTTTATCTCTTAACACGAGTACCGGCGTTCCACCATTGTACAGCCCTATACACAAACATGCTTCTGTAACTTGGCCTAATGGCAGTTAATTTAGTGTAGTATCGTTGCATGCAATCTCGACCACAACAGGTAAACGAACTCAAATCGATACTCCAGACTTTATGGCAAGTGTGCGTTATTGGACTGCTTACAGTAAAAGCTATTATTTTAATCGGTCTGGGCGCATTTGTTTCAATTAATAATAACGAGGTGGTAAAAAATATATGAGAATTTCTGCTGTACTGAAGTGCTAGGCAGCGACAGAATGCTATATTAACAGAATGCGGTGTCCAATCTCGACGCTGTACATCAATAACGTGATAGCTGGTTTGTGTTTGGTTACAACTACACAGGGACGGATGCAGGGGTAGTCTAGGCTGGGGCGTGCAACGTTTTTTTTTTAAAAGGACTCTACAGTATAAGCCTCCATGAGCGGGTGCAACCTTTTAAAAAGGGCAACAACTCTAAAAGTACACTAACAAGTATTGTTTATAATATTCAACAAAAACACCAAACCGACTAAACCTTGGCTTTTTCGGGGTACTTTGAATTTTTGGGTAGCGAGTTTATTTGTTGTTTGTTAAAACTTATTTTTGTGCTTGGATCCAATTAAGGTTCAACCACACTATTCTGGGAGCACACCTCAGTCATTAGCGTACAAGACATTACCATCATCATTATCATCATCATCATCATCATCATCATCGTAAGCACCATCACACCACCATCACCATCACCATCACAATCATCTTCATCATCATCTTCTTCGTCTTCTTCTTCTTCTTCTTGAACACATATAGTTATTACAATCTACTCTTTCTCAGTCTACTGCATGGGTATCTTCATATGGATTTACCGGCCTCGCTGGCATCGTGGTTAGGTCATCGGTCTACAGGCTGGTAGGTACTGGGTTCGGATCCCAGTCGAGGCATGGGATTTTTAATCCAGATACCGACTTCAAACCCTGAGTGAGTGCTCCGCAAGGCTCAATGGGTAGGTGTAAACCACTTGCACCGACCAGTGATCCATAACTGGTTCAACAAATGCCATGGTTTGTGCTATCCTGCCTGTGGGAAGCGCAAATAAAAGATATCTTGCTGCTAATCGGAAAGAGTAGCCCATGTAGTGGCGACAGCGGGTTTACTCTCAAAATCTGTGTGGTCCTTAACCATATGTCTGACGCCATATAACCGTAAATAAACTGTGTTAAGTGCGTCGTTAAATAAAACATTTCTTTCTTTCTTTCATATGGATATATGCAACAATCAGGACAGTACATAAGTTGCCTTTTGCTGAATCAGTTGTGGAGCGCTTGTTCATAAAGTACAACAAAACGAACGTCAAGGAAGGATATCTCTGATTTGTAGAACTGTTGATCACGTGTGCTCTAAATTTCTAATAAACACTGATGGAATTTCAGTCAGGATTAGTAGAATCCTACATTACGATCACCGTGTCGGCTGTCTTTCACAGAAAATCTTGGTTGAAAAACCATTTAATTGCGTTATCTGTGAGATAAGGGGGCTCCTTTATTAGAGAAAAGCCAACCATTTCTCTTATTCTTATTTGTCGGTGCCCAAACAAGATTCATTTTAACACTTAACGTGTCGTGTACGTTTGCTTTCGATTCCCAATCGATAGTGGAATATTTGCAAGTCTAGTCACAGGCGCTGATCTGTATGTGTAATTTCACAGAAAACTAAATTGGGAAACAGAAATCAGAATGTAATGGAACACTTTATTAATTTTCTTTGACACAAACTTACCAAAATGAAAATGTGATTGACTGCAAAGTAGTTTTATTTAAATAATATATTAAACAGTAAATAAAAAAAACCCTGTAAATATTAATAGAAGACAGTATGTTTTGTCATTAAGGGGTGAAATAGGACATTACTAATATTATTATTGTTTTCATGTCATTTTATAAAATATAGTTCTTTTGTGACGATGGTATACATTGTAGACACGATAACAATGAAGAACTCTAAAAGTTGACATTATGTGCACAAATTCGAGTTTATCTGCCAGGTCGTCTGTTCTAAGTCATATTACCATGCACTCGTGAATCACTTTCAAAACTGTAGTGCTATTAGCTGAGGTTCTTGAAAGATACATGTATTTCTTTGTCCACCATCGACAATCGTCGGGAGCTCTGAGTTTAATGCCAAGTTTAATGTTTTCATCAGAAACAAAAGTCTTTAAAGGCACTGTGCTGAGTTTGCAGCCGTTGTAAGATGGTTCCGTTTAACAGAGCCTTTTGGGGGCTAAAATTATAATATTGAATACATGTTCTTGTTTAGAATATCGGTGTCTGTATATCCAATGTATTTTCAGTCGTGTGCTAATATTTGTATAAGTCACTTTTCATGTTACTTCTTAATGTTTATTTTTTCGTACGTACGAAATTATTGGAAGGTAAAATCTGGTTTGGGGTACTTCAAACATTAAGACGACCACAAACACCTTGCCTATACAGATACTGATATTATTATAAACCGGAAACTGTCTTTAATGTGTGATTTTAGTCATCAAAAAGGTTCTGCAAATCGTAAACATGTTATAATGGTGGAAATCTCAGAATAGTCCCTTTAATTGCATTATATATTCAAGGCGTCTTTTTGTCAAAATGTGCGATGCACAGAGATAAAATTATCAAAGACATCAATCAGTTTGATAATCCATGTATTAGTATTGTTCAATGTTGATATCAATACGTACAGGAAGCACTTTTATTTCACAACAAGAGCAGACGAATAGTAGTGCTCTAAGCCAGATTAATGTGGTTCTTGTTTTATTTTGTTAAATGACACCACTAGAGTACACTGACGACAACACGCCACTATTTCAGTATAGGTTGACTTCAAGCTAAAAATTGAAAACAGCGAAAACAGTTTGGTTTTGGTTTTTTCTAGAGGATGTTTTAGATGCTATTTTTAATTCATTTCATTTATAGTTACTTTAGTGGTTGGTGAGAGAAAAAGCGTTGTTGGGTGTATACTACCAAATCAAATGCCATAGACGACAATAGTAACATATGTGGCTAAAACTCCTACCTGCAATGTATCAATCGACATAAACATCACGGATATGCATGTAAATATTGCCACCATTCACCCTTAAAGTGAATCAGGAAAAAATGGGGGTCAAGTTCAAGTTAAAGTTCTTTATTGCGTTAAGCTTTACAGCTTAATGACATTAAAAAGTATTGAACAAGCTGCTCATTCCTGAGATAATGGGTAGCGTCTATGACTACCCTAGTTTCACACAAAATTTGAGTACTTTTATTTTTACAGGTACCCCATACTGGGTGAAATAAAATTGAAATAAAATTGCATACATTTTTTGCCGATCAACTAATTGTTTTTACAACCAACATACTTACTTTTATCACCAATCACAGGACGTGTGGTGTTAACTTAAAGGTTGGTGCACCTATAACCTTAACTCATCCGGAAGTTATTTGGTTTAGTACTACCTGTAGTTGTTTTACACCTACTCATTGAGTTGTTAAACTCCTTCGGGGTGGGAATCGGTAGCCACCAGCTTTATGTCTGATAGCTTACCGACTACACTACCGAGGCCGGTGGTTATTTTTAGTCATATTGCCGTTTTGTAGGGTCTACGTTTGAGGTGTGGTGGGCTAAAACACCTTTCACTCTGACTGGGTGGCTCCCTGAACATAATACATTTAAGAATTTTGGGCTGAAAGTTGATAGTACTTTCACCGGCCTTGGTGGTGTCGTGGTTAAACCATCGGGCATAAGGTTGGTAGGTACTGGGTTCGCAGCCCGGTAACGTCTCCCACCCAGAGCGATATTTAACGACTCAATGAGTAGATGTAAGACCTCTACACCCTCTTCTCTCTCTCTCACTAACCATAACAACTAACCCTTTGTCCTGAACAGACAGCCCAGATATCCGAGGTGTGTGCCTAGGGCAGCGTGCTTGAACCTTAATTGGATATAAGCACGAAAATAAGTTTAAGAAAGAAAGAAAATAGTACTTTCAAGAAACCTAGTGTTGAAAATTAACAGAACATTGAAGAAACGTTTAACCTCCTGTCTTGGCTAGCAATTATGTTTCTGTGTCTGCATGATTTCATTAACAAATTCTCCAACAGACCCAAACTGTGCAAACCACTGGTTTACTTACGGAACTAAAACTCATCAATAACCACATAGACTTCAAATTAATGGTTTAACAAGACACAGATCCTGTTGGGACTGAAATGACAAATTGGCCTCATGAAGAACTGTTAATTTACTGACGCATTCAAAATTTAGATTTGTAGTTACAGGTTATTATTGTATAGCAATCAAGTGTGTAAATTAATGATTCACTGACGACTCCAGAATTCAGAATTTGCAATAATAGTTCATCCATATCCACCATGTGTTTAAATCAATGGTTTACTCACTGATTAACGGGATTATATAGGCAGTCCATCCATATCCACCAAGTCAATGGTCAGTAACCAATCGAGAATGCAGCACCAAATTGTGTTAACCAATGGTTCATTAACCAATCGAGAATGCAGCACCAAATTGTGTAAACCAGTGGTTCACTAACCGATCTAGAATTCAGCAATCAAGTGTGTAAACTAATGGTTCACTAATCGATCGATAGTTCAGCAATCAAGTGTGTAAACCAATGGTTCACTAACCGATCGATAGTTCAGCAATCAAGTGTGTAAACCAATGGTTCACTAAGCGATCGATAGTTCAGCACCCAAGTGTGTAAACCAATGGTTCACTAACGGATCGAGAATTCAGCAATCAAGTGTGTAAACCAATGGTTCACTAACCGATCAAGAATCCAGGATTGCGATGACACTTCGTAGGAATCATTAACTTCATTTGTACGTCTTTGGCCCGCTGTTGTTGACGTGAAGTGACAAAGAGGTTTTAAGAGCTATTCGTAATGACATTAAAGAAGGTCCGTCGTTTCAATCAGACCATCTTTGGACATGTTTGTACACTCTTATTGATTGCTGGATCTCGAAATTAAATTCTAGAGCCGCAGTCTTAACCAGCACTGGTGGTGCAGTTGTCGGTCATCGAGTTAAGAGATGATATATACTGGGTTTGTATTCTATCCCCGGTTCCAATCCATAGTGGATGTACAGCAAAGTTGGGAGGTGTAAACCCACTACACTGACTTTGTTCTCACTAAAGAACTAATCTGTCGCCTAATTCACAAAGCTCGCTTAGGCTCTGCTAGACAACAAAGCATCCTCTTTGCAAGTCTTTTAGCGTTGCACTGCGAGATTGCAAAGTTGCGAGAGTTTAGTGAATTATGCCCCGGAA
Organism: Gigantopelta aegis; assembly: GCF_016097555.1. Taxonomy (NCBI): domain Eukaryota; kingdom Metazoa; phylum Mollusca; class Gastropoda; order Neomphalida; family Peltospiridae; genus Gigantopelta; species Gigantopelta aegis. The sequence goes on from NC_054701.1 coordinate 73,951,932, forward strand.
CAACAAAACCGTTATGCATGCAGGCGCGGGGGTGGGGGGGGGGGGGGGGGGGGGTCTAGACTGTGGCCATCGACGTTTATAACTAGGAATCCAGTCATGCTTCTCCGGAAACTATAATGAGCAACAAGGAAATTTGCTTGAGAAGGGACACGTTTCGCACACGCTCCTAGCATGGTCAAAACAGTAGCCCTGCACAATGCACAGTGGAATAGAAATTTAGCAAAATAGTGGTTGATTCCATGACTCTTTATCTAGTGCCGCGTCTGTAAGAGAACAGTCCCCCTCCAGAGGAGAACTTTTGCCGCTTAATACATCCTTTCTTCACCGCTCAAAAAGGACTGCAACTCCCAGACTAGTTTACTATTAAATCAAAACTAGCACAGGACAGAGATCATTGGAATAAATATAGCAGTGAAGACATGCACTCACGAATCACTGTCAAAACAGTGTTGATATCGAGTGTTCGCGAAAGTGGAGCATATCCTGCCCCCACCGGAGGCACCCGTCGTGACTACTGCAACCACAGCTATCAGGTCTGTTACTTCATCTACACTCTGTCCAATCATTTTGTCATGCCCACATCCTTCAGGTTCAGGCATGTCTACCCTGAGCCTTGCCTCTGGTGTGACCAGTGACTTGACCCAGGGAGGAGTTCATCTACATGAACATTGGATTCCCTAACTCATCACTAACCACATCACTCGCCTCCGTCCTCGGCTAATAGATAGTTTAAATGTTTCCCCATTCAGCTTGCTTGAACTTTAATTGGACATGAGCTCGACAATAAACGAAGTCTTAGCCTCGTTTCCTAGGCTGGACTGTATAATTCTAGGTGAGCATTTTCTCCTTTTTTAATGTTATACGGACAGGACCTAGCCCATTGGTAAAGCCCTCGCTTCATGCGCGGTTGGTCTAGGATCGATCCCCGTCGGAGGGCCCATTGGGCTATTTCTCGTTCCAGCCAGTGCACCACGACTGATATATCAAAGGCCGTGGTATGTGCTATCCTGTCTGTGGGATGGTGCATATAAAAGAGTTACTACTAATGGGTAAATGTAACGGGTTTCCTCTCTAAGACTATTGTAAAATTACCAAATGTTTGACATCCAATAGCCGATTATTAATGTGCTCTAGTGTTGTCGTTAAACAAGATAAACTTTAATTTTAATTGGATAAGAGCTCGAAAATAAATGAAGTCTTAGCCTATTTTCCTAGGCTGGAGTGTAGTTCTAAGAGAGCGTTTCAGCTATCTTTTTTTTTTCAACGATTGGCTTGATCGTTATTTCCCGCTTTTTATCACTAAAGAGGTTATTTCGATTGCGGAAAAGGGTGCGGGCTTGTATCCAGCTTATCCGATCTATTTAGTTCCTAGTGATTAAGATTGGAGACATATGCTGCGTGCTTATAGACCCAGTCTCGATAAAGTCCAACATAAGAGACGGCTGCCGTCAAAGAGGCTTCGATTGATTTTGGCATTAGACAAGACGAAAATCTATACTGGACACACCTGTTAACCGAGTGTAATGGAATTAACTGTCCGTGTGCATTGCATCGCACAAATCAGCTTATACTGTTCTACTCGGGATACGTGCACCATTTGCTGTATGTACGTCTCTTTAAATGTTTAACAATGATTTGTCATAAGGCTCTTGGTTTGCTGGCTTCACATCCGAGTACTTCCTTCAACCGAAAATCACTGCGCAACGTATTGTGGAGGTGCAAGGCCTTTGCACCGATTTCTGTCTCACTAACATTTAAACTCTACAGTCCTGGACAGACCTTTTCGTTTCAGCCAGTGCACCACGACTGATATATCAAAGGCTGTGGTATATGCTATCCTATCTGAGGGATGGTGCATATAAAAGATCCCTTGGAAAAATGTCAGAATTACCAACAATTGACATCCAATAGCCGATGATTAATAAATTAGTGTGCTCTAGTGGTATCGTTAAACAAAACAAACTTTAACTTTTGGACAAATAGCACAAATAACTAACGTGTGAGATCAGGATAGCGTACTTAAACCTTACTAAGTTATAAGGCTATTGCCGAACTAACAGCACAACAGAGGTGGAAGGTATTTTTTGTATACCCAGGACCATCTACTACAAAATAAAATTTTAGTTAGGTCAGTTACGCATAACAGAGGAAAATGAGGACACCCACCACACATAAGATAATAATTACTGTGGCGCCCTCCCTTCCAATAATATTATTAGTTTTCTTACACGCCTGTTTGTGTCGATATAAAGACATACAATTGGATACTCCTTGGTGCTGACCCGGTCTCCATAACAAGTGAAATAGGATGGTGGAAATTTATTGCTCTGTGACGTCTGAATTAACCAAAACCTGATTGCTGTGTGATGTATAAATTAACTGCAAGTGCAAACGCCAGAAATAAGTTTTACTTTAAAAAGAAGTTTACATTTATTTCAAACCTGGTTTGTGAGAATAAACATGTAAGAAATAGGATTCTACATTAGTCTCTAGTAGATAGCATTACAACCTGGGGCCTATTTCACAAAACATCGTAAGTTTACGTCTGCGACTAGCAGTTATAGCAGGCATACATTTACGAGTGTTTGGCATCTATTTCACGAAGAAAATTACATCATTACGGAAGATGAAGCATTTTAAGGACACAAGAAAATGAAATACGTGTACTTTTAAATATATTTGTTGAACTTTAATAGTAATAAAAATCGTCGTTTAGTCGTAGATTTACGTTTACGTGCAAAACTAGGCTTACGATATTTTGTGAAATTGGGCCCTGTTGTTTAAAAACGTACCCAACTCGCTTTCACTCGTTAGATACGTTTTAAAACAACTCGTAAGATAAATGGTATCTAAAGATAACTAATATAGTATATTCTATATTTAAAAATAAATTTAAAACGCACCAAGTAAACAAGAAATGGTGGATAAATCTCATTTAAAATATTTATTAGGTGATGATTATAGCACCTTGTCGTTAGTTTGTCGTATGGCTCAGAATCAATGGACTCAGATCCACGCCAAGTTAATAATGCAGAACAACGTTGATTAAGTATTAAAGGCATACTGTCACAGATTTAAGAACCTTATTTCTCTTTTAATGAATAATAAATAATTTTTACAGACCAAATGTAACTATTGCATCACTTTAACTACATCATGATGGAGTAAAATCCATGTCAACCCTCCCAGCAATGTTAATTTTTGAATTATGGACCATTGCCATAATTCAATTATTTTTACAAAATATCATTAATAAGTGGAGTATGGTGGTTACGTAGATGGTTGAATAAAGTATGTTTAGGGACAAATCAAATATATTTTTTTTTTAAGTAATACTTTGTTAGGCCATGAAATAGGTCAGTGATCTGTGACAGTATGTCTTTAAGGGTTAATTAAAATGGTTATTTAAAATCACACGGCAGAGGTAATTATCTGCGGAGTTATTGCCATGGCTACAAAATAAATATAACATGGTTCCTTGGTGGTGAACAGCAACGGGAACTCTATTAACGTGCCCATATCCACTGAAGGTTCAGGCACGCCCATCCCGGGCTTAGCCTTTGACATCGCCAGTGACTAATTCCGGGACAGGGTGGGGGGTGGGGGGGATTCTTTGGTAGTGGTTTGTCTTTAATTGGAATTCTGATGCACGAAATGATTGGTTTTATTATTATTTTGCATGCGTAACAAAAAAATATTACTCATTTTAAAATCCTTGGCTTGCCATAGGAATGATAAAAAGCATACATTTCGTAATTTCGGGGAGTATATATAATATGTTTTCTTACACCTGTTGGTGAGATCACCATGTGTTATTTTTGATAATACATATTTGTTTACACACGTACGTGTGTTAACAATTTCAAGACATACGACTTGCTGCTCGTAGGTGATGACCTGGTCTCCAATGCGATACGTCCAATAAAAAAAACAGCACGGTGGAAATCGAATACATTGTGACGTATAGTTGACCTGGCAATCATGTGTCTATGACGTGTAAGTCAGCTACAAGTGCAAAGGGTTGTAAATATCTTTTAGTCGATAAAGATGTTAAAATTTGCTTAAAAACTGGTTTTTGAGGATATGTAAGAAATAGAATAATACATTCGTGTTCGTTAGATACAATTTATCTCACAACTCGTTTAAAAACATATCAAACTCGCTTTCGCTCGTTAGATACATTTTAAAACAACTCGTTGTGAGATAAATGGTATCTAACGGCCACTCGTGTATTATTCACTATGTATTAATCATCGTACACCGTTGCATTAAAACGGTTAGGGCATGTAACAGGAAGCAGTCGGAAGGGCCTGCTAAATGTACGGTAGTCGGATTTCATTGATGGAAACATGGGAATCCCATTGTCGAAAGTATATAGAACTTCCGAGTTACAGTCGTGATCTTCTAGCTGTACTTAAATTTTACACCAAAGCTACGTATATTTCAAGTTATACTACTAATTATTTTACTACGACTGTCGATTGCTTCGAGTTACTGACGCTTCATCTTAGTTTTTGGGCAGTGTTAGTTTCGGCTATTATAGATTTTTTATCGATAACTTACACATTATTTACAATTGTTTATCTAAGTTATTAGTTTTGGTAAATCCATCATGTTTCTGATTATGCTGGAGATTATTATAGCTCAAAGTGCTTTTTTTTATATAGTAAACAGAAATGGATGTATCTTTAAATCTATAGTCCGTCACATCCTCCTACAAAAATGTTGGTTTTGTAAATAATTTTAGTTCAGTTTGACGTAAGAAGAAAAGTAAAAGTGTTTTTGTGTGCAATCGGCTCAAAAATAAATAACTTGTAGTAAATTTGATAGTAGGGGAAAAGGTGTTCTTTGTGGGATGGACTATTTCTCGTCCAGCCAGTGCACCACGACTGGTATATCAAAGGCTGTGGTATGTACCTCCCTGTCTGTGAGATGGTGCATATAAAAGATCCCTTGCTGCTAATCGAAAAGAGTAGCCCATGAAGTGGCGACAACGGATTTCCTCTCTCAATATCTATGTGATCCTTACCAATAATATATCTGACGCCATATAACCGTAAATAAAATGAGTTGAGTGCGTCGTTAAATATAAAATCTCTTTCTTTTTTTTCTTTTTGTGGGATGGACTAAAAGTTCCGTGGCTTTAATCGCTGCGGGATCTATTTTCCGTCCCATCATTCTATTAAAATGTTTTTTTGTAAATAATTTCAGTTTAACGTGAGAAGAAAAGTAAAAGTGTTTTGAAAATAATAAAGAAATACAATTTGTGTGTGAAAGTTACAAATCAATCGGCTATGAAATAAATAACTTATATTAAATTACATAGTATGAAAAAAAAATGCGATCCCTGAGGGACGGACTGTAGCTCAGTCGGTAGGGCGCACGCCCGAGATGCTTGGGTTGTATAATCGAACTCCCCATTGTTTCCATTAGCAGTATGGAAAACTTTTATATGCATTTTCCCATAGACATGACAACAGGATATATCACGGTCGCTGATATACCAGTCGTGGGGCAATGGTTGGGATGGAGTGGAAAACATCGGACAATGGGTCCACAAAGGGGGTTCGATTCTACGACCTAAGCATATCGGACGAGCGCTCTATCCCCCGGTCTAGATACAACCGCCAGTCGTTGAATAAATGATACTAATTTAGAGACAATATTGGGAAAGTGCATATGAAAGATCCCTTGTTGCTAATGAAAAAAAGCACTGTTAACTCTGAACCACAGAAGGGAAGTAACTGTATTGTACTCGGTAGTACTCGATCATGAAACTTGCACTCCAATGGATTGATCTGTCCCGAGTTGGGTTTCTGGCTATCCCGAGACGGAACCCGGGACAGACATGCTCGAAACCTCTATGGTATATGAGCATGCTCAAAAGTTACGCAATGCAATGGATTGCAAAATGAGTCAAGCGAGCAGTGCTCAGTAAAATCGATTAATCGAATCATCACATGTATACGCATACAAGCATACACACACACAGACACAGTGAATCATAAATGTAGCATTAAGGCAAGGATGCACATAGGCTTACGTTTACTAAAATAAGAAAGTTGAATATAATTTCAACGGAATGAATGAATGAATGAATGAATAAATGACTGTTTAACAACACCCCAGCACGAAAAATACATTGGCCATTGGATGTCAAATCGGTAATGGAAAATAATTTCAACGGATATACAATGTAATCTCTATTTTAGTCGAGTTTCTCAACATAAGCTTTAATCAATATTGCCCCTTTAATAGTAGATTAGTGTTTGAACAGACCATAAAGTGGACTGTGGTTCTTGTAATCGGTAATGATTGACTATTTGGCATCGGCCGTGTTTCAACGCATGATGTGCTTACTAAAGTAATGATAGCATATGAAAACCGGACAGAGCCGTAGTACCTTGGATAACGGAATTGATTTGTCCAGTAGAGCTACTGGCATTTTGCCGCGCTCCACCATTTGCTCTATGCCTGGTATATAAATGTACCATGGCCTTTGATATAACACACCCTTTCCCTTTGACTTTAATCCTACGGGGCATTCCAAATTCCATAACATCAAAACCACCCTCCGCCTGTTACCGGCTGTGACCGGGCTGCTGGTGTTCCCTTGCACCTGCCAGCACAGGCGGTCCCTTCTCCAACCAACCGCAACCCTTTCCTGTTCTGGACGAAGAAACCGGCCGAGGCTGGAACCTGCACCCATGACAGGCGTGCACTACAACAACTTGTTCTGAATGTGCACGTAAAACCCTCTGACCTGATATAACAGTCGTGGGGCACTGGTTGGAACAAGGGCTAAAAAACAATAATAACAAAAAAATTAAAATTAAAAAAAACAAAAACAAAAACCAAACAATGGGTCTACCGCGGTGATTCGATCCTTCAACTATAATGAGTTATATCCCGCCCTTTAAAATGGAAAATAATGCATTTTATACGACTTAATCTAGCGAGGACAGACAAAGAATATCGAAGAATGGCGTGCTACGGTTAGAAAAGATTAATGTGGACGGTCTATTCTAAAACTGGTTAAGTAAACATATTTAAAAAAATATATTTTCCATATTGCAGCTTTAATGAGCGACTGTTCCAAAAAGGATGAAATTCCTGAACGGGTTATTATTGCAAATGGAAAAACCAGTAATGACAGATAATTGGTGTTACACAGTGAAAATCGTAATTATCAGTACTTTACAACATCGACTGGGTTTAACAATTATATGTAATCGGCCACTCTTGCAGCTAATTTAAGTTTTAAAGTATGGATTTCCTGGAATATGTTCATTATAGCATAAGTGTGTTTCTTTAAACAGTCTAATAATGTGTGCTTAGTGTAGGTTCATAGGAAAGAACATATGTGGCTTTTAAAAAATCCCAATATACTTAGTACAATGACTTGTAAAGTGTAGTTTCAAAGGAAAAAAGGAACACCGTAACATGAATCACATTTATTCTGTAAACGTAATGCCTGCATATTGAAGCTTGAAACAGCATAAATATTAAGATATTACATTAAAAAATAATAAATGCTTAAGTTTCTTAAGTTTTTGGGGTTTTTTAATTAAAATTATTACGTAGTTAAGAGCCGTTTTTCACTCGCGCCCTTTGTGTTCCCTTTCGTCTATCTTTGGCTTCATCCATGTTACTCCACACGTCCGTCTCTCTCTCTCTCTCTCTCTCTCTCTCTCTCTCTCTCTCTCTCTCTCTCTCTCTCTCTCTCTCTCTCTCTCTGTCTCTCTCTCTCTCTCTCTCTCTCTCTCTCTCTCTCTCTCTCTCTCTCTCTCTCTCTCTCTGTCTCTGCGTTTCTCTCTCTCTCTCTCTCTCTCTCTCTCTCTCTCTCTCTCTCTCTCTCTCTCTCTCTCTCTCTCTCTCTCTCATATATACACACACACGCACATGCACATGTATACACATATTTTTTAATAAGTGCATTATATACGAGTGTATAGCTTTAATTATGTATCGTTTATGTATATATATATATATATATATGCATTAATACCATGTACAGCAATGATTCAAGGCCCCAAACTTGACCTTGCTTATGTTTCTGGGGACAATAACAAAAATAAAAAATAATAATAAATAAAAAGAGCCGTTTTTTTAGGTGTACGGTTTTTGTCTGTCATATATGGAAATGCTATTGATATCTCAATTTTTGTGTCTGTTTTCCACGTTTTGCATACACGCCGCACTAAACACCGCACGTATACTATTCGAGCACACTGCTGATGACAATTAATATGTCCTTTTTCTAATGAGGTACTTTTATCGACATTTACGACGACATTTGACATACTTGTGACAATATACAATGTATACACACCTGTTTGAGTCAAGCATATATGATGTTCTCGTTTCAAGAAGGGGCGGGACGTAGCCCAGTGGTAAAGCTTGATGCACGGTCGGTATGGGATCGATCTCCAGCCAGTGCACCACGACTGGTATATCAAAGGCCGTGGTATGTGTTATCCTGTCTGTGGGGTGGTGCATATAAAAGATCCCTTACTGCTAATCGAAAAGAGTAGCCCATGAAATGGCAACAGGGAGTTTCCTCTATCAATATCTGTGTGGTCCTTAATCATGTGTCCGACGCCATATAACCATAAATAAAATGTGTTAAGTGCGTCGTTAAATAAAACATTTTCTTTCCTTTCGTTTCAAGAAACATGTTTACATACAAAACATTTAAAACTAATAAATATAATTTAGTATATTAAATAACTGTGCCCATGTCCAGTACATCGCAGGCCATGATATGTACTGGACTGCGTATATAAAATATGTCTAGTGTATGTTGTGTTTGGAGGGGTTGGGGAAGGGGGGGGGGAGGGGGTAGGTCGTTAGGAATAGCATACATGGCAGCAGATTTACGTTTTCTTTTTCTCAACAAAATGTCGGCATCACCAAATTGTAGACATCCATTAAATAGCCATAGTTTAAAATATCACGAGGTGTTGTTAACCAAATAATCCTTTCTTTTTCTTCTTCTTTTTTTTTTTCTTTTGTTTTTTGGTGTTACATAATATAATAATTAAATATGTGTTATTGATAGTGAGTCTTGTTGTGTATTTCAGGTTTAACATCGACCACCATCCCCATGTACCTCGCCGAATGTTCGCCCTCCCACGTCCGAGGAAGTTTGGTATCCACCAACATTGCCATGGTGGCATTTGGTCAGTTGATAGCCAATATTGTAGACGGGATTTTTGGGTCGGATACCGTGAATGGATGGCGGTGAGTTTTTATTTAATAACTTGAGGATGTGGTGGTGGTGGTGGTGGTGGCGGTGGTGGTGTGTGTGTGTACTCAAGGCATGCTAGTGTATTTTTAGAATATTGTAGACCAAGGGCCCTTTTCGAAAGATGCAGCTTCTTTCTGAAAGTATCCTATGTCAGCCCTTGTATAGTGGCCATAAACATTAACGAGTTCTTCTTACAGCTGGGGGGGGGGGGGGGGGCGGAGAGAGCTTAAATAGCAGACGTAGAACCTTTATTTTTAATTTTTGGGAAAGTCTGGGTGATGTTGAGTTCTTTCACTGTAATAATTCTAAATCAGAGACCAAATGATATTCGTTGCTAAAAGGTTTCACACCTACAGGTGTCATTTGCAAATGTGCTGATAGCTCTAGGTATCTAGTATACACACCTGTATTCGCCAGGGCATATAGGATTTATGCTACCACCACCCATCACACCTTTTCTTTGGACCCCACCACGTTATATATTTTCCTATTACCCTAAAGCATGACTCTTACACAATTTGCTGTCCCCCATTGTAGGTTCCCCCCCCCCCCTCCAATATAAAATTCTGGCTACACCAGTGCTGTGGCGCCTCTATCACCATCACGCACATAAAACATTTAACATTCTATTAAAACTAACCATGCATTACACAACCATCTAGCTAACTCCATGCATAACAAATATTTGCATAGTCTTCCACTTGCTTCACACATTTGATGTTTTTTAACAGTCCTCAATATTTTATGTGTTCTGTGGGTATTTTAATTTCTTTCATGCCGACTTCAACGTATTTTAGTCGTAGCTTCAGAGTATTATAATCAATGTTTGAGAAGGTAAACTGTTAAAAAGGATCGCAATTACAACGTGGGAGTATGTATCCCGTGGTGGAATGAGATGTTTCCTGTGGACAATGTCTGCAAATATACACTCTTTCATCATTTCCCTTTTAGGAATAAAGCAAATTACAACAACTTCTGTCGAAAATATTTTAAGCATTTCGTCCAAACAGAGTAGGTAATTTGTGACAATGCGATCATCTATGCTTGCATCATCATCGAAGGATAGGTTCAGAGGTACTTCCAGGGGTATAAAACTGCAGACACTGTTCTAAAAGCTTTCAAAATTTCGTGATGGCATACAAATAAATAAACTTTTAACTATTGAAATTGTTCTGCTCTAAATTCAATCATTGACGAAGACAGAGGCTATAGATAGCCAGGGTGTACATCTAAATAAACCCGGAAAAAACACGTTAATAGGGTTCCAATTCCACTGAAATTAATATGCGAGCTCGTTCTCCGTTAGGTGCATCGAGTAAATTTATTTTAAAATCTTCTTCTTTCCTTTTTTTTTTTTTTAATTATGCCATAGTATATGTTATTCGCTTTCAGGTATATGTTGGGCTTGGGCAGCATTCCAGCCTTCATACAGTTTGCAGGCTTTATGTTTATGCCGGAGAGTCCTCGATGGTTGATCATACAGGGCAAAGAGGAAAAGGCCAGGAGGGTTCTTCAGTCCATGAGAGGGCAGCTAGATATAGAAGAAGAGTTTGATGCCATAAAACTCACCTGTAATCAAGTGCAGCAGGAAGAAAGGTCCAAATGTTAGTATGCCGAGACTTTTCTTTTTTAAAGAAAGGAGGAAATGAATTACCAGTTTTTTAAAAACTGAATTAACGTCTCTTGAAAGGATCGTTTGGCGTCTGTATAGATCTACTTTCGAAAAATAATTAATGAGCGTTTTAAGCTTTATTGTGCTACAAATGGTATTGAATAAGAGTTATTCCATAAGCGTGTTGTTACTAATTTTTTCAGATTTTCATTAAGAAAATGTAATGGTTAAAATATTTGTCCGAATATATACGATTACACACAAAGAATAGCATCCCCCCCCCCCCCCCCAAATCACTGTAAACGTTGATACGTCTGTTGACGAACAGTTGATAAACTGTACAAACAACAATGGATCTAGTGAGTGGGGTGCAGATGCCGCGATAAAGCGTTAATTTTGAATAAAGATGTTTAAGAAATAATCTATTTTAGAAATGCTTGTCACAATGTGTTCTTAGCGCTTGTGAAAAATGGAGGAAAATAATGTTTTCTTTTTCAGCTCACAGGACAATTTTTGTTCAAATGTTAAAAACCCCGTCGATTCGCAGAGCTCTGGCTGTAGGCTGTAGTCTGCAAATTTTTCAACAGCTTGCAGGGATAAACACAGTGATGTAAGTTGTTATATCATGTCTCAGTTTGTAGATAAAGTTTTGTAGTGCAATTTTATAATATTTGCATATGTCAATTCTCAACTTTCCAATAACAAATACACAGCATTTTAAACATGAAATAATACCTTTATTAAACTACACATATTATAAAAACATTAATGAATTATGCAGTCAAGTGGGTGTAAATTCAATTTCAAATGTACTATTAACCCGTGTGAAATACCCTTCAACATCCCATTTGTTTATCTATAACAATATAAAATTGTTTTATTACCGTGGTAACAATTTAATGTTCATTGGTAATTGTGTAAATGTTTGTTTTGGCTATTGGGGTTTTAAATTTTGTTTCTTGTTGGGTTTTTTTGTTTGTTTGTTGTTTGTTTTTGTTGTTTGGGGGTGGGGGGGGGGGGGGGTTGGAGGGTTGTCATTAAAAAAAAGTGAAATGTTTTTACTCTGATTGTAACATTGTGGATTTGTTTGTGGTTGGGGTATTTGTGAAGATTTGTTTGCGGTTTATGTTCTTGTTTTCCCATTAATCACCACTTTCAGCGTCTTCTCTTTGTAGGTACTACAGCGCTACGATCATCCGAATGTCTGGCGTAGAGAGTGACGAAGCTGCAATATGGCTGTCTGCGGTCACAGCTGCTGTCAATTTCCTTTTCACTCTCGTCGGCTTATTTTTGGTCGAGAAAATTGGTCGACGTCCACTGACGCTTGGAAGTTTAATGGGTGAGGAATATCACAAGTAGTGGTCCATTGGTACAAATTAAGGTGGAACCATAAGTAATCAATAACATAATATCCACAGCAACTCATTGGTTAAAATTGTATTAGGATGAATGTGAATAAGACAGAATCATTGGAACGAGTAATCTGTTGAAATTCAATAGCAAATTGCTTTGGTATTTATTAAAATTGCATGAAGATATTTGTTTCAAATCGATGAGCATACGTCAGAAGAAGACGGTGTCATGTTACTACTGATGATTGTTTTTTTGATTTAGTGAAAGCCGGAATAAAAAATATACATAATGTATACTACAAAAAAAAAAAAAAAAAACAAACAACAACAACAAAACAAACAACAACAACAACGATCAGGTGTGGGGCTATGTTTTTGTAGGGAAGAGGACTAACCTTAAGACTAGAAACTAATCCACAGTATGTTTCAGTGGATAATTGGCGTTTAGCACAATCACAGAACTATCTAAGATATATATATATATGTATATGTATATATATATATATATATATGTGTATGTGTATGTGTATGTGTATGTGTATGTGTATGTGTATATGTATGTGTATGTGTATATATATATATATATATATATATATATATATATATATATATATATATATATATATATATACTGACACACAATGAAAACGCAAAAACAACTTCATGGAGTCTCCTGTACACAAGTGCTCTTCCATCGGCAAAGGAGACAAAGAAACGGGACTCATCTGAGAAAACAATGCTCCGGTAAAAGGCTGGTGGATGATTACCATTCTGGAGAGCAAACTGTAGTCTCGCAGCACGATGTCGCGGTGTCATGATGTTACCGTTGTACGGGCGTCTGCATCTGAGTCCAGCCGTTCTGAGTTGACGGATGACCGTCATCGGATGGATATGCCTTCCATGACGTCCTGTCGTGTTGCTTGCTGTCATCGTCGCAGTTCTGAACCGGTCACGGAGGTGGTGCCGTCGAATCTGCCGATCTTGGCGTGGGGTCGTAACGGGACGTTGACCAGGTCGAGGTCGATCACGAACACTCCCGGTCTGGTGATGACGTTCAACAAGTCGTCCAATAGTTGATGGATGGACTCTGAAGGTCCTAGCAATTTGGCTTTGCGTGGTCCCCCTTGAACCATGCCCAACGCTCGCTCCCTTTGTTCTTCTCTGAGTCATGGCATTCTTAATGTGACGAGGAATATGACACCGTTACGTGACTTTTATGTGTCCACATACTGGCATTTCACGTGCATTGCATGCAGCATGATTGAGCATATAGTGAACGCATTTCACACCATTGTGTGTGTTTCTGCTATTGTATGTGTAACGAGAACAAAACCAGGATTAAAATCCAGGCAAAAGTACCAATCAATGGCCTCGTCTCATAAATTGTTATTTTAAGTCCAATAAATATATTTTTCATTAATCATAACAAAATATTGAAAAATATCTGTTTTGCGTTTTCATTGTGTCTCAGTATATATATATATATATATATATATATATATATATATATATATATATATATATATATATATATATATATAACTAGGACTAAGAACATGTGGCTCAAACACTAATGGGCTGGTGGGTACTGGTCTCGTATCCTAGCATGGGTTCACTAGAAAGCTGCAAGGCCACTGCACAAGGCTGGTCTGATGGTTCAGATAGTTGAGATCTGTACCCATACTAGGCAGACTTCAACCTGAATGGTCTATATCACAAAATTAAATTAGTGTGAATTGACTGAACACCAATACATGTATATTATGTGTTCAATGTTTTTCTTTATGTGTATGTGTGTATATATATATATATATATATATATATATATATATATATATATATATATATATATATATATATATATATGCCAGTATTTGGCACCTTGTTTTATCAGTGACATTACTTTCCGTTTAAGCATCAATTTGGTGACCTCTTGTCATTGTCAAAACTTTAACAGCCTCGGATCCAAAGCCGATCTTAGATGTTTCAAAAGTCTTCCTTTAGGCATTAGAGGTAGGGTCTAAGACCCTCCACTTCATCTGTGGTAAAATAAGGCATGTAGGTCCTATAACAGGATAAAAAATAATAACCAAGTCATAGGAGCTAGTATATGTACAGTCTGATACCAAATGTCACACCATTCCCTTAATAAACATGACAACTGTGATCATCACCACTACCTTGTCAACAAAGCTAGATTCACCACTACTAAAATATAAGGTTGTTAACAAGTTGGTGGAATCTGTCATTTACCCAAAGTCTGTTTTGTTTTATTACAGGTGCCATTGTTAGTCTTGCCTGGTTAGCAGTGGGCTTCCATCTTTCAGCTCTCAACACCCCACCCGTTGACATTGTGGAACCGTCAGCTGCACTGTCGCACTGTGCACGTTACAGGTCACTGTTGTATAATGTATTATGTGTTCCTCTGATTGTATCGGCCAACATATAAATTATATAGCCAACAGTTGTACTGCCTAAAGTTTATTACCTTGATTTTGTATTGTATTAAACCTTTCCCCACAGCTCTTTTCGCTGTGGTTTTGCGTAGTACATCAATAAATAAGCGCTTTTAAAAAAAATGAAACCCCGACTGTTTAATGCAAATAATAGTTCCATATAATATTATACGACCTATAATTGTTTGACATCCTATAGCCTATGTGTATTTTTGTGCTGGGGTGTCCTTAAACATTCATTCATTCATTCATTCATTCTTCATCAATCAATTCATTCATTCGTGCTTAAAGTTTACTTGTGATACAAACATAATTGAGAAGTGTTTTTAAAAAACTTGTCTAGTCCAATTGTGGAAAATGGAGGCAACCATATTTATAAATTGCTGGTGTGATATACTGTGCTGGGTCAGCTCTATGGTCCCGTAGCATTGTATCAGACCTGAGGCCCTATTCGCCTCATAGTGCAATGCAACTATATTTGCATAGACGTTGCATACGCTGCATGATTCACTAAATTATCACAACTTCGTAACTTCTCGCAATAATACAATGCAAAGACATGCAAAGGGTAATGCGATGTTGCTTAAGAGAGTTTAAGTGAGCCTTGTGAATTAGGCCCCTGGCTCTCTGCGTGGTCGATCGTGTTAGGATTTAGGTCAGTTATTACAGTTTAGGATCAGGATCAAGAGATTTCATGTGCACGTTCAGAACAAGCTGTTGTAGTACACCCCTGTCATGGGCGCAAGTGTTGACTTATGCCAAATCTTCCGTTCAGGACAGGAAACAAATGGGGTGTAGGGAGAAGGCAGGATCGCCCGCACTGGCAAATCTAAGGGAGTACAGGCAGCCTGACCGGGGTTGGTAGCTAGCGAGATGGAATTACTATGGTAGGTTTCAGGGTTATGATTAGTTTTAGAACAATTTATTGGGGAGGGTTAGGGGCAACAGAAACGAAGTATATTATAATCAAAATTAAAATACCCTTTTGCATCTCAATAGCCATTTATTATTAATAACAGACAGGTATACACGTATTATCTTTGTTTTATACTATCAAATATGATATGATATGATACGATATGACATGACATGACATATCAAATAACATTTTTCCTGTAGAATCTGTAATGACTGCAGACGCGACCTCAGCTGTGGGTACTGCTACATGAGTGTGGACGACACTGTTGGGAACTCGTCCTGCTTACCAACAACATACGACAACCCCTGGCTGTCCACTGCGGGCCGGTGTAACGCTTCTTCACTGCCTGGACCTCTCACCTGGGCGTACGACTATTGTCCTACTAATTATTCGTGGATGCCAATGGTGGGCCTCGTCATGTATCTTATATTTTTTGCACCTGGTAAGTCATAAATCTTTGCACAAACTATATTTGATAATATATATAACATATCTTATTATTATAGTGTTGATATTATGGGCATTATCAGCAATTATTTAAGTGAATAGGGTGGGGGGGGATTTTTATAATACAGTAGTACATTGTATGGCTAATATGTTTTTTTAAGGGAAAGAACTGGAAAAAAGGGCCAAAATGGGGTTCATTCACACTTGGAATCCCCACTGGTGATGACTTAAATATACAAGTACTGCATGAAAATATTCTTCTTTTTCTCAATTTAAGCAGTTTGGTGCCTGATTCAGCTCAGTGATTAATAATATGCCCACTTAGATGTAAGATATTTTTGGATGGATCCTTACCAGTAGACCTACTGTTTTCCCATTGTAATTTGTTCCATAACTAAAATATGAAACCTGGGGCATTCTGAATGGTTCTAATACCTTTGAAAAAAGAAGCCTACTCAATTTACATTAGATATTATCGTGTCTTCATTACATATTCCCTTTGTATTTTTTTCGACATATTGCCTTTGGGCAATTCTACCTATATTCATCCGATTCTTATAAATGATTTCACTTAACAAATACCTTTTTTTTGTAATTACAGTACATATATTTGGTATGGTTCAGTGAAATAAGTGATATCAATCACTAGTGGAAATAACACCTTTTTCGTGTGATGTCTGAATAGGCTATTAACTCCTGAAACATTGCAATTGGCAGTGGCAGATCCAGAAAATCCATTTAGGAGGCTCCAATGACATGAGGCGGAATGCCAATGGAACTTTCGGGGAGGTTTGGAGGGGATCGTAAAAAAAAATAAAAAAATAATATGTAATCAAATTATAACGGTTGCAAAATTTAGGGGGGAGGGGCGGGCCCCTGAGCCCCAAGATCCGCCTCTGATTGGTATACAGTCATTAATGTGATGAATACAAAACCTAGTTACATGATTAAGTTTGTCAAAATCTATAAACACTGTACTCCACAGATGGGGAAATGTAACCATTTAATTATTATCCATGATTTACTTAATCTAAATGTACATGTATTTTAATGCGAATGTTTTTGTGTTATTTTTGTTTGTGTTGGGGGGGGGGGGGGGGAGGTGAGAGGAGTTGGGAGTTTTTAAACTGGGGAGGGCAAGATGTACATGTATTACACTAAGTGTTATTTTTTAAAAGATTTTAAAGATTTGACAGCATCAATACACTTCTTGTAGGCATTTTTAGAATCGAGGTAAAATAACAAAAGTTATTTAATAAATAGAAAATTTCATATTTTCACTCAAATATGATAAATATCTCATCTCACAAATTCTGCAATTTCACATCACATGAGTTTCACTAGCCCAACTTGTACCATATGACTGCAGAAATCACTGAATGAAATATATGTATAAATCACATTTGACTGAAAGCATGAAATGTCCTCAATTTACTTGTATGCATATGTTGTTGTTTTTTAAATGGTAGGAGTGGTTAACAAAAATCAATGGGATTGGGAGGGATGCTTGTATTTGTTGGGTAGGTTTTGGAGGGGGGTATTTTTTGGTTGGGTATGGTTAAAGTTTTGTTATAATACTTACATAATTTGAAACAGAATTGCCATTTAACTATCAGAATGTGTTAATGTTAGTGAAAAATAAAAACCATCAGTATTTCTGATTTTTTTTTTTTTTTTTTTAAAGGCATGGGTCCTATGCCATGGACTATCAACTCTGAAATTTACCCACTGTGGGCAAGAAGTGTGGGAACATCAGTATCTACATTTACTAACTGGACCTGTAACCTGGCTGTGTCGATGTCCTTTCTAAGTTTAACTGAAGCACTTACTCGATATGGTTGGTATTTTCATTGATTTTTCTTTTTATGCAAAGTTGGCTTAAATGCATTATTTTGACGACAATACTCTGATACTTAATATTCTGAACAGTTGAATTTACTGTTTGTGGAGATAAAATAACATTGGATAAAAAAACATCTGGAAAATTGTTTTGCTGGTGCATGAAAAGGTTTTTACAAAAAAACAAAGTTCAGAATTCCAAAAAAATCTTGGTTTTTACATTTTTTTTATCCTTGTTTAATAGCCCACACAAAAAAAAAATGTATTAGACCAAGATTTTGTAGGATCAATATAAATTGATTTCATAGCACTGCATTGTATTTTTTTTACCATGTGAAAATGTTTTTGTAAGAATCAACCTTTTTAACACATTTTCCCCCACCCTTTCTTTAACAGGTACATTCTGGCTATACGCCTGCTTAGCATTTCTTGGAGCAATAATTCTGGCATTGCTTTTACCAGAGACAAAAGGCAAAACTCTAGAAGAGGTTGAAGGATTGTTTAACCAACCCTGGTTTGGAAACCCTGGACCCCAAATAAACTATAACACAAAAACAGTGCAATATGTACACATACGAGGACTGAACAGAGACGGACGGGAATCGGAATTAGATTCTCCAGAATGAACAGAATCAAGTTAAAATGAAAAGAGGATACATGACTGAACAGCTTCAGAACATTGATAATCATTCAGAAGAAGAAAAAACATGGATTCTGAATCAAGATTTGAATAGTGGACCTTTGAGAAGGTGATCCAATGAACATAAGTGTTTACAATGTATGTAGTTAAAAGTTCATCAAGCAGAAATTAGACTCTTACCCCGAAAAAAGACACTCCACTCAAACAAAAAGAAGAAAAAAAGGGAGAGAAACCTAGATAGATAGCTTATAAGCTATATATACTTTTCAAGATTGAACTAACATCCTTAGGCTATCAGTAGGTCATCCATTAGAAAGTACAAATTAACTACATATACATTGAAACCTGTCTAAACCGGATCATGCCAGGAACCTAATATTTATTAGATTTAGACAGGATCCGCTGTTTAGAGGGTCGCATGTTAGAATTTAGCAATTTCGGGACATTTGACAGTATTCTGGTTTGTTCAGGGTCCTCTTTAGGCAGGTTTCACTGTATATTTAATATTCACTGAGCAAAATACATGATGGCAGACGTGTTTGAACATATAACTGGAATCCTCTTGTCGTTTATGTTTGATGTGTTAGATTAAAACTACATATATAATTGGTAGCATGGGTCCCTGGTGATTCAAGGTACTTAATAATTGTATTAGTATATTTTAAAACTGCTTTGTAATTATATTATAATTATTAGTTGAAGAAACTTTTTAATTGTTACTTGAACCAACAATGCAGAAAAATCTACATATTTGATGCAATCAAAAGTACACACGTGCTTACAATCGGCCTAGCCCCGCTCACTGAACGAAAAATTGTACATCTGTTGAGTCGTGTTATTTACTATTTTCAAGTATAGAAGCGCAAAACGTTATAAGAACAAAGTATATAGCTGCAATTAAAGCCAATTTGCTTGGTTGAATTTATGTCTCAAAGCAATCAATAAAAAAGGAACTGATTTTATAAATATTTTATTGATTTAGCAGTCAGCAGATTGCTGCATGGTGGTTAAAATATAGAACAAACTACTTTTTTGTTTTTTAAATAGTTTTGGTTATTTCTATTTGTATTTTTTATCTAAATATTCTTTTAATATTTATTCAAATATAATACTGACTATACCGGTATATATTGTAGTAATAGAAATATTTTTAAAGTAAAACTCTGTTGATCTACGTACATCCTTAGTTTACGTTTTCAAATTTTAGTGCCCATATTTGCTTCCATAGAAAAACAATTGATGTGTGGTGTCACTCACTAGTATGTCAAAATGAACATGCATACTTCAAGATATATATTTTGGCCATGATCACCATAAATTAAGAAAACTACAAATATTTAATTGACATATGGGTCATGTGTTTTTGTCCTATTTTGATTCCTGTGTAGAAAAAATAATTTTTAAGGTAAAATGTAACAAAAACTTGGATATACTTAAAATTTCTTAGTTACTCGACTGTCTACACATCTATAAGACTTGGAACGTAAATAAACAGTAGGTGGCATATTACTTTTAAAATGGGGGAAAATCCCAAATGGCACAACTTAATGGAGACAATATGACTCAACAGTAGTTTATTCTAATTTGTATAATTGTATGTACTATATAAATTAGATAAGATTAAATATTTTGTGTCATAGTAAAATTTGATATTTTATGATATAGTACATACAGGTATATTTAATGGGCTGAATGTATAGGTATAAGATAAAAAACAAACATGCCTTGTAACTTTGGCCCAATACATTTAAAAATTTATTTGTTACTCTACTTTGTAATTCTGTTTGCTCATCTGCACATAACAGAATAGCAAAATAAGTGAATTTAATAATTAACTCAGATATTTGGTCAAAGTGCGGTAAAATATATACTGTACCATAACATATTCCAACATACTGGAAAGATTAAGAGCCAGTTTCACAAAACATCATAAGTTTAAAGTTAACATACGGTTGTCGTCTATTTTATGCAAAAAAATTACATTATGACAAAAGATGAATGTGGTGTAAGGACGAAATCAAATAAAATATGTATATTTCAAACTATATTAGTTGTACTGTTTGTAGTTATACAAACTGGGATTTAGGCGTACATTTACATGCAAAACTAGACTTACGATTGTTTTGTAAAATTGGTTCCTGATCTCTACAAATACAGAATTATTATTGAGTGTAGTAATGTTTTTTGTTGGGTGTATTATAACATATAAGGTATTGTATGAAAGTTTAAGATTTACAAGTCTTCAAGTTAATTTAGTGTTTTACTATATCAACTTTAAGGCAATGCCATACGATACGAGTGTCTCATACAAGAATAGCCGATTGCATAGCAACCAATGAAATCATAACATTGTCTTGGCACAATCCACTATTCTAATGGCTATTCTTGTTCAAAGCACTCATATTGTATGACATCGCCTTTAATAAACTGGTCAACAAAATTGAGTAAAATGATGAGTAAATCTAACTCATGGATATGAAAATTTGTATAATTTTTAAAAGGTACTTAAAAAAAGTAAAAGATAACATCATGTATGTACTAACATTCTGTTTCTAATATCAATACCAAATCTCAGTGTTTAGGGTACATAATTGTATCTTGCCCGTATCCAATCGAGGTTAGACATGCTCATTCTAACCCTAGAGTAAAACGTGCCAGGAATCGGGTACAGGATGGAGCCAAAAGGTAACAGGATGAAGCCAAAAGGAAACAACAGCAATATTAAAAGACAACACTGCTGAAATATAAGATTAAGAACCAGCATTACAACAAACTAGCTCTTGTGTCCATTAATCTTATATATAATAAGCTTAAAGCCTTGATGCAGTATCGTATGTCTCCTATCAGGGCTGTAGCTAGCTGGGAGCAAGGGGGACAAAAAATATGGTAAAAATAATAGAAACTTGAAAAATCCTCTACTTAACCATTTGAGTGCGAGTGCGAATAATTTTAACATGCTCATATACCACTAGAGTTTCGAGCATGTCCGTCCCGGGGCCTGTCTGTGGATAGCCAGTGACTTGCTCCGGGACAGATTTGAGGACTTAGGTATGCTTGTTTGTTCCAAGAATTCATCTACACACACACACCCTCACAAAACTCCTAGCTATGGCCCTGTTTATAATACTGTAACCCACTCTCATAAAATGCACAAGTCACAGATCATTCTGCTCTACAGAGCAAACAAATGATGCTTCTGAAAATGATGGCTGCCATACTTATTAAACTGAATAGCCAATAACGCAATGAATGATATGTATACAACCCCTGCAATTGCCTACAGGATTCAGAAATGCTGTGGAATTTTTCATTCTTCAAAGGCACTCTTTTTGCTAATTACTATATTAGAATTTTATTTCACGGCATGTTTTTTGCCGTGGACATTTGCTTAATTGCAGGGTTGTTATATCACCTTATACAAGGATATTTTCTATTTCTAAATATAGGTGCACATTTCGAAAATGATAAAAATGGACTTACGAGTTTTGTCAGAAATTATGCTTTCCTCCAAGACGAAAGAAAGAAAGAAAGAAGTGTTTTATTTAACGACGCACTCAACACATTTTATTTACGGTTATATGGCGTCAGACATATGGTTAAGGACCACACAGATTTTTTTTTAGAGGAAACCCGCTGTTGCCACATAGGCTACTCTTTTACGACAGGCAGCAAGGGATCTTTTATTTGCGCTTCCCACAGGCAGGATAGCACAAACCATGGCCTTTGTTGAACCAGTTATGGATCACTGGTCGGTGCAAGTGGTTTACACCTACCCATTGAGCCTTGCGGAGCACTCACTCAGGGTTTGGAGTCGGTATCTGGATTAAAAATTCCATGCCTCGACTGGGATCCGAACCCAGTACCTACCAGCCTGTAGACCGATGGCCTGCCATGATGCCACCGAGGCCGGTCCCTCCTCCAAGATGAATGCATTTTTTTTTTGGACAAAGATACTTTATGAAATAAAGTATGTATAACTGCTGTTACTAAGTAATAATAATCAGTGGCAGATCCAGAAAATCCATTTAGGGGGGCCCAATGACATGAGGCGAAATGCCAAGGGAACTTTGGGGGAGTTTTGGAGGGGGATTGTAAAAAAATTAAAATTAATATATAATAAAATATATAACTGTTGCAAATGTAGGAGAGGGCCCCCCTAGATCCGCCTCTGATAATGTTGTTAAACAATTGGTCCTATTTTGTTTAACTACTGAAACCTCTTACAAAGTTACGCTTGAGGCAAATGTGAAGCCACTCAGCTAATATCCTAATGGCACAAGTTTGCAAAGTGTTCCCAAAGTTACAAATGTAACATGTTCTTATACTTTTGTTTCAGATGTTACTATGTACATATCTGTATCTTTACTACCTCAGTAACAGTAAATATTAACAAGTTTAAATTTTAAACTTTAAAATCATAAATAACAGAGTTCTCAAAGAAAGGTGAAAGACTGATCACATAACACTGAAAACAAAATACTATGAGTCATTCGCTTGCCTATATCTTTTTTGTCACAGAGAGAAACATTTGATAGAATAATAAAAACATTAACCGCCACTTGCTGGAACCCAAATCTGTGCTAATGATGGAACACTTTTCTTTATATTTCTCCTTAGATATCACTGGAACATATAAATTCTTTTTATTCATACTTGAAGTGATGTATGCTTATTTTAAAAAAATATATTCCATCTGACATTAATCATACATTGTGTAAAAATTAGTGACAAATGCAGATTGTTGATACTATATTTATTTTCAACATTATATCTGTTCTTTTTGAAAGAAAGCAAGAAGTGAAAATGTAGTGAGCTTATTTTTAAAAAAATAGACTTTCACATGAAGTATATACATTATGTAAATTTGATGACAAATGTCTATTTGTAAATAATATTAAATTATTTAGTAAAAGCCCAGCTCATCCAATTACATTTTGTGATATGTTGATGTACAAATGTATGTAGATATCATCTGTAAATACATACTCATACATATATGTTTGTGATAATTAGTGCATTAAATATTGTTCAATATTAGTATATTATTATTATTATAGACCTACTGTCACAATTACATATAATGTATTTTATGTACATGAATAATAGTAATACATGTATCAGAGAGAAAAACAATATATGTAGCTACTGGTATGTCATCAGTCTATTATCGATGTGTATTATATGTCTCTGTATTTCTATGTAATGTATTATATGTCTCTGTATTCCTATGTAATATACGTACAGTATATAATGTATGTTATAATTATTGTAAGGTTCAGTTTATATGTTATGCCAATGTACTAGTATACTATTACTATATAGTGATGACAAAGATTAAATATGGAAAATGTGTGTAGACATTTATTTATTGTATTTGAAACTAGATACAGATACGTATTAAAGACGCAGGCCCTAGTTTCAACCTGTGAATATGGACGCTAAGTTTGGTTAATCTATAAAGTTACAATAGAAGGAAACAAGAGTCTGTGATTTTAAAACCGGGAAATATCCTTAATAAATAGACTATCGATTCCATAACTCGGAGGTTATTGTTTTGAAACATGAAAAATGCATTCCGTTTAAATGTCTGTGGTGTTACAAACACCAGAATGATGAAAAATACAGAGATGGACTATTTAAGCAATAAAATGCAATTAATGTCTGATTTGAATCATCAGAAACGGTTGCTAATAGTGAAAATATGTTGTAGTGTTTAAAAACTAGGGTGTGTCACTTTACGCATGTTTATTGTACATGCAATAACTCATACGTAAGGGCAGTTCCAAAATTGACCAAATGGGGTCATATGTATGGGTGTGGGGGCCTAATTTTATAAACCCATTATCCAGAACAAAATGATGCAGATCCAACAGACATAAAATAATTATGGTGCCTCCTGCTACACTTCCCCCTCCCCCCAACCTCTCCATGCTATCAATTCTGGAACAGCTTTAAATGATGTACGGTCACAATGGGGGAGGGTTGGGGGACTAAACAGTCTATATGGTACATAACAAATTCATGGCTGAACATGTCATTCATCAAATTATCAAATACAAACCAAAGTTGAATTTGATAACTGTATTTTGCAATGCCATAACATATAATTTGAGAAATAGCAAATGTGCACATTTATAATTAACCTTTTATTTTAATCATTTGTCTGGTAAAGAAAACTTTCACCCAACTGCTAACAGTGTTTATGTCTAGCTTAAAATACATTGTGTATCAGAAGCAATAGTTTAGATAATTTGCAACATTTGACATGATTAACCATCCTATATTTACATACATATAATATAGAAGTAAAAATGTGCTTGCTTTTGAACTTGTGAAGTAGTTTAACATCAAATTTTTAAAATTTTATTTAAAGGGACTGTTCCAACAGAACCTTTTTAATGATTAAAATTACATAGTACATTCATTTTTTTCTTTAAAATATCAGAATGAAAGTTGGTCTTGTTTAATCATACTACTACATCAGTTATTGGATATCAAACATTTGGTAATTCTGATATGTAGTCTACAGAGGGAACATGCTACATTCTTCCATTAGTAGCAAGAAATCCTTCTTATGCACTTTCTAACAGATAGGACAGCACATACCACAGTCTTTGATATACCAGTCCAGGGCTCGAAACTTGCCCAAAAAATAATAATGGATGTTGGCAAATTATGGTAAGTGAACCACGAGCCACGAGCATTTTAATGTGGAATAAATATATGTAATACAAATATTAATAGTGGCTCATATGTTATAGTTCTAAAGAAGACTAACGCCATTATTTTTTAATATTTAAGTCGCTCAAACGGGACATTGGTCACATTTGGCGACCTGGCCACAGGCCATTTCGAGCCCTGCCAATTGTGGAACACTGTTTGGGATGTGGGAAAAACCCAATGGGCTAAAACCCAACCCTTTTTAAAATATCAATGTATATCCAATGTTTCATTGTTATGAAGTTGTAGTAGCTCAAATTGGTTTTTACCTCCCAATAATTTAGTATGTATTAAAAATGATATATTGGAGCTGGAAAAAAGATACAGTTTGAGCTACCACAAACATTAGGGTCCAGAGATAATACAAACATTAGAACCAGGCATACTTACAGAGACTAAATGTGCTAACAAGAAAATGTAATTAATATGTAATTTTAATCATTAAAAAAAACTTGCTTAGCCAGAAACGTGTTACAATGGTAGCAAAGTCAGATTAGTCCCATTAATAAATAGTGAAATATATTAACTACATTTATCCTGCAACCACCATTTCTACTGACAGAATATGATGACAAATAAAGCAAAGTCATATCCGTATAGTAGCAGGATATGACTTTTAACATCACTCATGTGACGTCACACGCATAGCTATGTTACAAAATTGTTCATTTGACCTCTAGGTCATCGTACAATGTGGCAGATATGACATTTGACGTCACTCATGTGACGCCACACGCATAGCTACGTTACAAAATCGCTCATTTGACCTCTAAGTCATCGTACAATGTGGCTGAAATAACAGAAATAATAGCTTTTCCCCTTAGTTTTTATGGTCTGCAGGATAAAGATAACTAGTTAATGACATAGGATATCTGCTTTATCCTGTTCAGGCCAAATGAGGCTTGGCAGAGCCTCGCGGATTTCTCATTCTTACCATCACAGGATAAAGCAGATATTCAATGTCATTAACTAGTTATTTTCTATGTATTGTGAAATGCAACATACCAATGTAATAAGATACTATTAGATTATATGATACTGTTATTATTGTTGCTCATTGTGTGAAATTATATTGTATGAAAGTAAATATAAATTATATTATGATGTACAATAAATTTTCAAATAAGTGGACTTTTCTTGTGATATATACTGTAAATTAATTTATAGCTCATTAGTGGAAATGCCAAATCCTATAATAGCAGTACAGCTGCAGAAGCAATAAATTAGTTTGTGAACAGCTTTGTTTGACTGTCTGGCATTCTATAAATTGTTTTATCAAGCATGAAGAACCTAACAATTGACAAATTCAGCTTGGGGTAAGGGGGTGTACCCGGCCTGTACACATACTTATTTTGATGTTAATAGTTTTTAGAAACTTTGCAAACTTTCAATACATTCACAAACTACTAGTATTTACTGTTGAATTAATTACTATCTCAAAAGTAATAAAATGTTGTGTGTACCAAGTCTTGTTAACAGATTTATTTTAATTGTCTATGAAATGGGGAGTCTCTTTCCAAACTAGCCTCAAATCTGCCAATTAATGCACCCCCCCCCCACTCTTTCCACAATTTCAAATTTCTTGGGTCTGTCCCTGCTAATGGTCTAAATGATTAAAAATGCATTAAAAACCATGCACTGAATGACAGGATTATCTCATGGTGACCTCAATATTCTTATTACTAACTAATATATTTCAAGCCATGACGACATGAACATGAACATGAACTGGAGCATAATAAGACCGTAGATAACTAAGTAACTTATCAGTAATCAATAATTACATCAACCTAGTCATTTATAGATTATTGTTTTATTTTCAAGGACATCTGTAATGTGGTGTGAGATCGATCTCCATCGGTGGCCCCATTGCACTATTTCTCATTCCAGCCAGTGCACCACGACTGGTATATCAAAGACCGTGGTATGTGTTATCCTGTCTGTGGGATGGTGCATATAAAAGATCCCCGAAAAAGAGTAGCCCATGAAGTGGCAACAGTGGGTTTCCTCTCTTAATATCTGTATGATCCTTAACCATATGTCTGATGCCATATAACTGTAAATAAAATGTGTTGAGTGTGTCGTTAACATTTCTTTTTTCTTTCTGTAATGTGGCTCCTGGCTGCTCTTTGGACAACCCAAAACCATACTTAAAACTGAACTCAGCTGAATAATTTACTCTCACTGATACATGTGAAATACTTAGATTCTTTCCATTTTTCACTTTTTTTTCTTTTGTGTAAACTTATTGGTCTTCAATTCTGCAATGGTGCTTTAAGAAAATAGACATGTTTGTACAAACTTTACAACATGCTTTTTACAGGCTAATACATAATTATACAATCTACAAACCAGATAAAATGGCCAAAATACCAAATAGGTTAAAGTTTGTTTGTTTGTTTGTTTTGTTTAACACCACCACTAGAGCACATTGATATTATTCATCATCGGCTATTAATTGGATGTCAAACATTTGGTAATTCTGACATCTAGTCTTAGGGAAGAAACCACAACATTTTTCCATTGGTAGCAAGATATCTTTTATATGTTCATCCTATAGACAGGATAGCACATACCACAGCCGTTGATATACCAGTCACGGTGCACTAGCTGGAACGAGAAATAGCCCAATAGGCCACTAATAGAAATCAATCCTAGACTGACAGTGCATCAGGGGAGTGCTTTACCACTTGGCTACATCCTGCCCTTACTATTTAGTTATTATATTCATTAAATTAATATCAAGAACATAAGTTGTAACATAACAGTAATATACCTTGTCCAAGCAAAAATTTACATTAATTGCAGTTTGGATTGACATAAAAGAAAAGGTTTTCACTTTTTTTAAAAATATCAAGCCAAACTGGAATTATTAATAAAAACACTTAAAATTGTTTTCCGGTAAGAGGTATAGTCATATTTGTATCGGCACTGACTCTTTTTAAATTAAAATTGAAACTGTTATTTCTTCCTGGGTCTAAGTGTGTATGCCTGCTCCTTTGGCTGTGACTGGGAATCCAAAGATTTGTCCTTCACCATCCACTGTTCACCACCAAGCTCCATGTTCATACAGTAGGACTGGACCATCAAGTCCACATTGATAACACTGTCTATATTATAGTCTGGTTGCGTATCTGCCGA
This sequence comes from Gigantopelta aegis, assembly GCF_016097555.1. Classification (NCBI taxonomy): domain Eukaryota; kingdom Metazoa; phylum Mollusca; class Gastropoda; order Neomphalida; family Peltospiridae; genus Gigantopelta; species Gigantopelta aegis. The sequence continues at coordinate 73,980,308 of NC_054701.1, forward strand.
AATAAATATTTCCTGACTGGAGTCTGGAGTTTCCCACTGGACTCCAACATCCACTGTATTTGTAATGCGATGGATTGGCGAGGTACTGGCATCTACTAATCTATGTTCATTTGTCTGAGTAAGCATGTTGACTGATGATGACCACGGTCTTTCTGGTTGTTCTGTTAACAATGTACCCAAGTCTACTTCATCTGATTTACAATAATTATTCTCTCGGTTATAATCTTTCAACTGCTCATGCAAGACTCTATTATTAACTGCTACCCCAGTTTCAAGGAGATTTCTGTCTTTAAACAATCCAAACATTTCCACACTTCTATCATCTGAACTTTCACAATGATTATCAGATTTCTGTCCTGTGATCTTACTTTCTCGAAATACTGAAGTAATAACTTCCAACGATTGTTTAATTTGTCTTGGTTTTGTCCATGGATGATCAGGGATGACAGCTGTTGATAAATCCAAATTATTTTCTCGCATGATAACTTTATGAACAATAGTTTTGATGACCTCAGCAATACATTTCTCATCATGCAATTTCTTTTCCTGACAGCCTACTGGTATTTGATCTATACCTGTAATGGTGTTCTATAAATAAAACATACAAAGAAGATGTATGTCAGACATTAAAATAAAAATTACAAACAAATGCTATCAGGGAAACTTTGCATCAAAGATTAATGACAGGAACAGTTTTGAGGTCTGCTAAAATTCAGAATTGTGAAAAACTCTGATTCAATAAGAGTACGCTTATCTTTTAGTACATAACCTAACAACATCTCTAGCAAGGTCTTCTAATGCATATTCTGCCAAAAAATATTTTATAAAGTAAGAAATGACCAAATTACTATAAATCTTATATTAGAAAATGTCTGCAAATCAGAGCAATTCATATACCTTTCTTGCAGTATCAATATTCACACAATCTGCATTGGAAGCTGGAAAAAACCCAAGACATACAACTTAAAGATATGTTTGTTTTCAAAACACAGTCATTACTGGTATTTGATATAATAACTGAATGTAGTCTTTAATATATAAGTTCATGTAGCATTATCTGATAATGATTATCCTAGACCTACATTTTTTCTTCACCTTTGAAAACAATCAATAAACCAGAAAGAAAAAAAGAAAAAAACACTGGCACTTATATTTAATGTTTTCAGTACAATAATTAATTAATTTAATAATGTATTTGTTTGCAATTACAAATTCAGAATCATTATATCATTACACACATAACAAATGTTGGTACATGTATTTTAGCTGAATAACACATGCCACTCATAGGCTATTCTTTCAATATAAAAAATTTAAAGCATACATTTATAAATTTATATCTCCAACCCGAATTCTTTTGGGTTTTTAATTCTAATATAAGTCAAAAAAGGAAAGGAGGTGTGAAATCATAGTGTAGTACATGAATGAATGGGAAATATGTGCATTCTTAATGATATTCTTGCATTATAAGTTATTACCTCCATCATCACAATGGCTAGATAACAAACTGGTGTTCTTAACATCTTCATCTTGATTGTCCAATTGGATGAGCTAAAAAAAGAAAAAAAGAAAGAGAAGAATACCACAGTTTACCTGTATTAATTAACTACATGACACCGAATAGGTGGATACTTCAAATAAACAATTAAACTAAATAAACTACACGTATAATATAAATAAATGACTTACTTCATGCAAAACTTCATCAATTGCTGAATTTTTGGTTCTGAAATTAAAAAAAAACAATTACATACATGTACAAAACAAGCATAAAAGAAAAAGTTAAAATTTTTATTGCATCAACCCATAATAAATACTAACATTTTATACCAAACACAGGTCAGGTCAGGTCAGGTCATAGGGTTTTACGTGCACATTCAGAACAAGCTGTTCCATGACAGGAAAGGTGGGGGAGGGGAGAGGAGGGACCGCCTGCACTGGCAGGTGCAAGGGAGCACCAGCAGCCCGATCAAATCGGTAGCAGGCGGGTGGGGGTGGTGGTGGTGCTATGGAATTTGAATGGAGCAGTTAAATGCCAAAGAGAAAAGGGTGCGCAATTTTGATTGAGGGAATTTGGCGCAATTTTGAACGGTCGGTCGAAAGATAAATGGCCGAGCTAATATAGGTTTTGATATTAGTGAATCGAGAGTAGCTCGTTAATTTTAGACCTCTACGATGCTGTGGTGTCTCCCTAGGTTGCCCATAGGGCCCTTATAAAGGGCCTGACCGCTTCTGGTCGTGGCATCACCAAGTAATACCAAACACATACTGGCCACTAATTTATAGTTACTGCTAAGTGATGGTCAACATGCAATAATCATGATTTTCAGCAACTGATAACTTGATATTGCAGCAGTTATATGTCTCCAAGTTCAAGGAATCATGTCTGTTCCAAAATCTAATCCAATTTAGCCACCTCTTAATGTGTGTGTGTGGTGTGTGTGCATGTGTGCATGTGCGTGCATGTGTGTTCATGCGTGCAAATGTGCGTGTGTGTTTGTAAGTATTTAAAGAATACAAACTTCCTGTGTATTTCATATTCTTCTTTGGTACACACTGGAATATTATTTTCATCCTCCAATACATCTTTTACTTGTTCATTCTTTCCTTCTGAAATATACAATAATATGTAACCCTCACTCGGTGGAAGTACAACAGAACTTCAGTGCAGGTTCAAATATTTATTCAATGAAGAATAAAACCATATGGGAATAAAACCTGAAATACATAAAATATAAAGCAACGTTTACCACACTGTTCAAAATATATACAAATACAATACATATACGCGTAGCTCAGTGGGTTACCATATACCGTCTATAAATACAATAATACATTTAGCGCTTACTCGCGAATATACATATATATGATACGCGTTAACCGTCATAAAAACCTTAATTAGTAAAATAATATGCTCACCAGAACATCTGGATTTAGCTTGCGCTAAACACACAGCAGATATATAATTAATAAGTTAACGACGACTTTGCAGTCGGTTATCATAAAGTAAAGTTGTACTGGTGTAAATATATGTGTGTGTCCTCTGAAGAAAAAGGTAGCAATGCCAAGGGTGGGGTTAATTAGGAGAGCGAAAAGATGGGATTTTAACTAGCATGCATTAGTATCTGTCATCGGTCAAAGTACAATGTATTCAGTCACACGTAGCCTGTCATGAATTGCACGTGCGTCGGACAACGCCCAACTGCACACTACAGCAACACTGCTGACCAACCGACAACCCAGGAATACAATGCAGCCATTCACAACATTTAATCAATCATTAAAGCTCTCAACCTGGAATAAATATATAGTTAAATACATGTGTTTATAAATAAATATATTATTATTATTATAAATTATACCAAACTACCCTGGGTTACAATATACTGGGACACCTTTTTAATACATGTACTTCTGTTTAATTATGAGATGCACTGATTGATAAATACTTTATTAGAAACAAATTAAATACCATAAGAATTAGAACATATGAAAAACATTAAAACAAAAACTGGTGGCAATTTTTCTGGGAACTTGGTTTGAGTCCAGCATTATTTTATTTGCAGTCTGCTTAAAAATATGGGAGTCTGGCTCAGTATGCCCTTATTCAACACATAAAAGCAATTATCACCAAACACAATTCATAATGTTACAATAAACATTTCCATCCAGCAAGTTCTCAAATTGGGTAATTAACATATAAAAGAATAGTTTACAAACCTGAAAGAGGTTTTTTGCAATCTTGTTCGGTACAAAAAGGAGACGGTTTAAGAGATATTGAAACATCTTCTGTGAAACAGCATCTTTTGAGTTTTTCAGGTGGTTGTAAAATCTACAATAAAATGCAGGAAAAACTACACTCAATACATATTAGTAATACCACAAATGTTATGGATTAAACAATTTACAAGCAGGTGAACATGGACTTTCTGTATATAGACAGATATTTCCATCCACAAAAGGGAGAATACTCAAAATTACTAGCAATTGAAATTTATTTAAACTAATCTTTGCTTGCTTTGTAAGGTTACTTAATGCTTGTGCGACACTCAAGAAGATGGCTTTGTCCGTGTGTGGGAGAATTCAAAGTGATGTCTATTCAGGGTAATAAATTTACCAAAGCTTTAGTTTAGTTTGGAGTAAATTGGATTTCAGTGAGTTTTTCTTTATCTGTACAGCGTTTCTGCCAGAGGGTAAAACAGGTATGGCACCATACCCAAATATTTTTGCAGATTTTTTTTTTTTAAGTTAACCTTTTGACAAAATTAATTACTCTTATCATTACTGTATGATATTCTTAACCCTAACCCTAAACTTAACCCATTTTCTTTCTCGGGGAGGTCACCATACTTCCTGTTGATTGTGGTTGAAGTTAATTTCATAGCGCCATACCCCAAAATTTCTTTCTGGCAGAAACACTGCTGTATTTCACAATAACATTAGTAGTGGATAATATGAATATATATGAATATAAATAATTACTAGGGTAAATGGTAAACAAATGAACAGAGCTCTATTAAAATGACAAATATGTAACATCTAAAATAATGTTAGTTGCTATAAATTGCATTTATTCAAACCATCATAAGAAATTAATCCAGTATTATTTTTCATATGTACACATCATTCATTTTGCACACATTTTAATAGCATAATATTCTTGTACTATGTCTGAATACTACAATAGATGTATTAAACGTTATTTACCTTACTGCTCATGCTATAATACTTCTCTGATAGTACTCTTGGTTCTGATGAATTCCACAATTTTTCACTGTGCCTAAATGTATGAAAAATATAGTTTAATTATATAAACAACAATACATAACAGACCATAATATACATGAAATTAAATCAACAATTATAGGCAAGACTTGAAATTAATTTTATGGAACAGAATTTACAACCTCTGCAGTTTTAGGAATTAATATAAAAATTAGAAATTTTTAACAACAATGTGGAAGACTTGAGAAAACTTAGATAAAGTTTATGATTGATATCATTGCTCTTGAAAATGAAGAATTCTTAATATATCTGGAATCCTATCACAACTACACGACTGGTACATCAAAGGCTATGGTATGTGCTATCCTGTCTATGGGAATGTGCATATAAAAGATCCTTTGCTGCTAATCGAAAAGAGTAGCCCATGAAGTGGCGACAGTGGGTTTTCTCTCTCAATATCTGTGTGGTCATTAACCATATGTCCAGCACCATATAACTATAAATAAAAATGTGTTGAGTGCATCGTTAAATAAAACATTTCCTTCCTATCACAACTAAGATGGAAAGCAAAAAGCTGGGCCCATATTTTTGAAGCGATCTTATCACTACGAAATCGTAAAACCATTGTAGGCCATGACGTCACTACGATGGTTTTACGATTTTGTAGCACTAAGATAGCTTCAAAAATCCCCAGCCTGGTTGTGAAGTTGATTATCAGTAAGTATATTGTGCATTTTAAGTGACATTTGCTTCTTGCTCCTTGTCAGTTTTGAGCTTTGTATTATAAGTATAATTAAAAAACATATTATTTTTTAAAAATAGAATCTAAACGTTGTTACACTAATGATTGTAATTTGAAATATAATTTTATTATGTAAAAGTAGTATAGTATTTATATTTCTACAACAGGTGTCTGTTTTCCCATATGTTATTAGTAATCCAAAATACTGAAATATCTCAGGGCACAAGCTTGATTGCTTGATTCAAGTGGCAGCTGACATATCTTCTGAAACTAATTAAAGTACATCAAAGGATGATATCTATAAAAACATCAGCCATGAAAAGTTACATCTCTTTCAAGTCACTGATAAATTGCAATGGTGAACAATCAGCAGTCAAGTTTGTTATGAAGAACACCATGTAAAAAGATCTGTCTTTAAAAGAACACTTTAGTGTTTTAGTACACAAAATCATGTATTTGATCTCTTTACAAAAGCCATCTGTTCATAATATCTATGTTAGTGGCTTATAAATACCTCAGACCCACTTGTCAGTTGTAATCTACATGTATGTCACATCAAAATGTTAAATGTCAATCATAGAAATATTTTGTAATGCTACAGTGCCACATTATGTAATATAATAGTGTTGTAGTGTTGGTATAAAGTGCTCCTACTGGCAGTAGCTAGTGGGAATTTTCCTATTAGCTCAGTTGATAGAGCACTGGATTCTTGCACTGAGAGTCCATAGTCTGAATCCCCTCAGTGGAGGTTGATTTTTCTGTTACATTGGAAACGACGTAGGGACTGGATGTGTTTTTAATACACAAATCCAATTATAACCTAGTGAGGACCTGTAACAGCTCAAATGCCCGTGGCCCACAGTTCCGAGACATAGCTTCACTTGAGGGGGGAGTATGTAGTAGTGTTGGTATAAAGTGAACCTACTGGCAGTAGCTAATGGGAATTTCCCTATTAGCTCAGTTGGTAGAGCACTGGATTCTCGCACTGAGAGTCTGTGGTTTGAATCCCCTCAGTGGAGGTTGATTTTTCTGTTACAATAGTAGTAGTATAATATGATAGTAGTATAATATTTCACAAAATAGGGCCCTGCCATTTTCAACAACTAAGACAAAGTTATAACTATGGAAAAAACATCAGATAAAAGTTTACCTGAATTTGTGGAGTTGAAATATGTTGTCAATTGATTCAGATTTCTTGAAATCACCTAGGTTTTTCATAAGATCTTCACTATTAGTGCTCTTTACATGTATTCTTTCTATTTCAGTGGTTCTTTTGTTCTTTCTTCTTTTATTCAGTACACATTCTGAATCAGAATATGTAAAAGTCTTTTCCAGATTTAGTGAAACAGGAATCCCAAACTGATTCAGTTTATTAAAGTAATTTGAACAATCTAATTCTGGAGAATCTGTAGGTAGTTCTTCTGGTTTCTCAATATGGAACTTGTGGACAGATGTTCTTGTAAATGGGGTTAATTCATTTATGAATATTCTGTTTTTGCCATCACCTTTATTGGATGAAAAATCATCACTGACATCCCGAAGGTTTTTACAAATCTCTTGTTCATCCAGCTCAACTTTGTGGTGTCTAAAATATGTAGTATTCTTGTGTGGTGACTGAGGTTCTACAGGATTTTTAAACATTATTTCGTCTTCATGAAATGACTGGTAGAATGGCGAAGTCAAATTAAGTATTTTTGAAGCAACTGGTTTGTAGGATGGGTAACTACAAAAGTTGTCATTCATAAACTGATCGCAATTATACTTGATCAGAGGGGTGGTCTGAAAATCTTCTGATACCCATAAATTGTGCAATCGTTCATCTAGCTGATTCTTGGACTTGGTGTCATGTTTCGAATAATGAGTACTACTTTGTTGGCCTTGCTTAGTTTTCATGTTAGAGTTAGGTTTTACATTAGATCTGGTAGAATCATGGGCACTAAAACTGGATGTCTGAAAGATAAATATATATATATTACTAACAAACTTGTATATGTCTACTATTTTAATATTTATTAAAAATAAAATAAAATTATATGATTGTACTATCAAAATAATGCTAGATAAGACTCTTTTTTTAATTATACAAAGGTACAAATTAGGAAAGATAAAGATTCAATTACAATAAATTAGTTTCAAAATTGATGTTTAGTCCAAACCATTCATTAGAACATTTAAATAAAATGCTTCAAAGTAGGATACTTTTTAAAACTTAATTACTCTATTATTCTATGGCAAAATAATATCCATTTCTATATTTACAAATTTAAAAGGTAATCTTAACCACAGGATAAACACAAATATTTGGGTTTGTTATTATACCTCATATTATATACAGTAACAAGTACATAATGCTAAAATGTCCAGTGTCTTAACACAAAAGAAATATTTAAATGGCCATGCATAAATGAAATAAAATTAAATTAAATTAAATATGTAAATAAATAAATAAATATTGCCCAAATGAATAACATTTAAACTAGTTGTTACTTTGTACCATTGTGTTTTTTGGCATCATTGAATTCTCATGCAGAAAAGGATTCAGTTCTAAACTACCAGTGGAGATATGACTCTTAATACAATCCTTCTGTGGCGATGAGAATCTTTCTCCGGGAATGGTGCTAAACTTTAAAGGATTGTCTGAAAGGCCTGAAACACTTGTCTGAGCTAATAAACCAGTATTTCTTCCTGGTGATATTAAACTTGAGAATTTAATGCTGGAGTTGAAACCAAATTTTGTGTTCGAATCTCTGTTATCCTGGTGAAATAAAGTGTCTGATGATTTTGATTCTGAATGTTTACTGCAATAAAAATAAAAAATAATATTAAAAAAAAGATTACGTTAAATTGGCATGGTAATGAGTGATTTATATACTTGCAATAGTTTTATGTATATCCATCTTAAAGTCTGGTTCAGAAAAAAAAAACATTTACACCTTAGGGTCCTACACTTAATTCATATTGATCTTTAATTAGTAGTAACCTGCAATGACCCATTTTGTGTGGTACTTGTCAAACAGTCACATACCTAATAAAATTATAATAGATACCTTACAGTGTTAATAAAAGTGATGAAAAAGCAAAATGATTGGTTCAGTTTATGCCAAATTGTAATAAATAGGCTCTGTTAGTCCAATATGTGTATAATTACTGGTTGACATGCAATACTTGTAGGTGTAATCCAATGTAACTAGACTTAGTTAAACAAAAGTTAGGTGTTTTTTGTTAACTAGTTCTCCATTGTTAACAAGATCAATGTCAATTGTGATTTCGTAGTCAATAATAACAGTTGAGACTGCAATAATACCAAGTTGTTAGGTTCAGAAAACATCAGTTACGGTATATATTATAACGTAAATAATAATATACCAAATCGGAAATAAGTTCGCGCGTAATTACATTCGCGATGCTAACAACGTGTTCGCGATTTTCGCGGTATATTTTATTCGCGAACATATTTGCGTATACGCTAACCTTTTATGAAATGTTTTTTCCATAAGATCCAACATTGATGGCGTCTCCTGAGGTGATGTGGGTAGTTCTACTTGTTTAAATTTTCTGCCAGTAACTGTTGATCGAAAGCCTTCAAGATCCAGCTTCCTCACAGGCCTCTTGGCTGGATCTGCTAGTAAGAACAGTTATTCTGAGAGAGATGATAAATTAATTTGTTATTTAATCCATCCCATTCATCCGAAACATACTCGCCAATGCATTCAAATCCAAAACACGCACCCAAATCACATCTACCCACTAACCCGAAATCCTCTCAAACCCACCCACCCACCCACATCCATCCACCCACCCACCCAATCACTACATCTTTTTTTCATCCATTCATCCATCCATCCATCCATTCATCCATCTTTCCTTCGATATTGTTTTTTTTTTTTTTTTCAGTTAACCTTTTGACAAAATTAATTACTTTTATCATTACTGTATGAGTTTCTTAACCCTAAGCCTAAACTTAACCCCTTTTCTTTCTAGGGGAGGCCCCCATGCCCTCTGTTGACTGTGGTTGCATTAAATTCCACAGCGCCATACCCAAACATTTCTTTCTGGCAGAAACACTGGACAGTGGTTATATGGTTAGTGGGAAAGAAGTTGGTGTAATAACCTTACATCTCCACATTGGACTGTTACAACTGAGTTGGACAAGTATTGTTACATGAACCCTGTACCTTTCAGCTGTAACCACTACGGGTACCATAACCATTAATCATTACACCACTGAGCCCAGTGCAATTCAGTTCATTACGACAATCCATCTACTTTGTTCTCTCACCTGCTTTTGTCTTGGAGTGTGCACGGCTGATGGTTTGCAGTGCAAGAAGGTCTTGACTAACTGAATTCCTTTTCAGGTGTGGTGTTGACAAGGGATTTAGTTTACTGTGGTTAACTCCCAGTTTTTGTCTTTCAAAGAATTCCTACCAAAATACCAATAAACCTAACATTACATTACATATATAATTGGCTTTTTTTTCATCAATTTCAACATTATTAAATTAAAATATTCTTTAAATTAAATAATAAAAGAGCTAAGTTTATTACAGGACTAGATGTACATCCCCTTAAAATATATTTTAAAAAGAATTAGTAATAAATGTAAAAAGTAAATTCAAACTGTAACTATAATAATAGTAAGTTATGGGAACTATGCCTTAAATAATTTTGACAACACCTGGTTTAATTTTCTTTTAAAAATTCTCAACATTATTAAAAGCAAAACATTTATTTCAAACAAAATGTTACTTTGTACTAAAACAGGAAAATGGGATTTTCAAGACACAGCACATTTGCTATAGCAAATATACTAAACAGACTGTGTTGCCGTGAGCCACTGAATTTTAACTTTATTGGAAATGGGAAGTGACTTGGTGTAAGGATCTTACACCAAGTCACTTCCCATTTCCAATAAAGTTAAAATTTTCCAAGTCATATATCAACCCTCTATGTACATTAAAATGTGTGGCAGTAAATTTTTAATCTGCTTTTAACAAAATGTGTATTTGAAAATTACCCAAATTAGTTACACCCAACTTTCATCTCAAGTGAAACCCAATGCATTAATACCAAGACTCATTACAGCCAAACGTTTGCACTCCTGGTGAAGAACTAAATGTAATTTTAAATATTAACTACTTTGCTATCACTAAGCTTAAGAATATATTTCATATTCCTAATAATTTGATTTCAATCGTGGATCTATGGAAAATCAAGTGAACTCTTTTTGCGATAGGCTATATAATTTATAAAGTAGTTAACTGTATACTGCTACCCAAGAATATTTTGTTTAAGTGGCTACATAGAGAATAATACATGAGTGGCCGTTAGATACCATTTATCTCACGAGTTCTTTTAAAATGTATCTGAGCAAAAGCAAGCTTGATACGTTTTTAAACAACAAGTTCTGAGATAAATGGTATCTAACGGACTCAAATGTATTATTCTATTGGTTACATATCAACAAAAACCAGGTTTTAAGCAAATTTAACATCTTTTAGACTAGAAGTTATTTACAGCCGTTGCACTTGTAGCTAATGTTTTCATCAGAGACATATGATTATCAGGTTAGCTATATGTCACAGTGTAATCTATTTCCACTGTGTTGTTTTTCATTGGATGCATGGCACTGGTGACCTGGTCATCACCTAGGAGCAGCCAGTCATATGTCTTAAAATTGTTAACACATGTACGTGTGTAAACAACCCATGTGTTATCAAAAATAACGCATGATGTTCTCACCAACTGGTGTGTAATAAAATCTTGTTACTAACGTATTTTGGTTATGTTATAATAATTTAATTTTAGACTTCATGTTCATTGGTTTTTATCTGGGTTTTTCATTTTAATTTTGTTATGAATTTACCTTCTGTGCTTTTCTTTCATTTTGACATTTTACCCTGTTCCTTGCTCCACCAACCCAATTCATAACGATTGAAACTTTAAGCTGAACTGCAAGAAACACGGGAAAAGTCACAGACTAGCCCTAGCAGACGACGAATACATGGCTTGTTGGTTCCCCGTAACGTTTTAACACAATATAGAATAAGCAAAATATCACGCGTAACCGGTAGCGGAATTCGGTTAACGGTGCAAAATCTCGCTCTCGTCTCTTTTGTTCACGTGCGTAGAAAGATGGCTGAGGAAAATGGAAACTGGGAGATAACAAAGAAAGAAATTGGATGTTTATATTAATATTTACACTATTTGATCTTCTAAGTGCATAAAACGAATAAGAAAATGTCTAAGCTGTTAGACGCAGCAAGTAAAGCGAATATCACCAAAAGAAAATTAGCCTTGGGAGCTACAATTTGTGTATTGGCAGCCTTCGGTGTCAAACGGTATTGCCCACAACTGGGGAAATTAGTAGGGTTGTCATTTCTTGAAAGCAAGACGAAAAAGCTCCCTGTAAAGGATAAAAATTCAAAACACATATCCACTCAAACCAAACGATCTCCAACTGTTGATAAGCAGTTTTTCAAACAACTCAAATATCTCCTCAAAATCGTCATTCCAAAGTTATGGTCCAAGGAATTTGGAGTATTGTTTTTGCACACGTTGAGTTTAATTACAAGAACATTTCTGTCGATTTATGTTGCTACATTAGATGGCGCTATTGTTAAGACAATAGTTCAGAGAGATGTGAAAAAATTTATGATCCAGTTGTCAAAGTGGCTGCTTCTTGCTGTACCAGCGACTTTTGTGAACAGTTTAATTCGTTACCTGGAGAGTAATTTGGCATTGTCTCTGCGTAGCAGGTTGGTTAACCATGCATATAACATGTACTTCAGCAAACAAACTTACTACAGAGTTAGTAATTTGGATAGTCGTCTCACAAATGCTGACCAGTGTTTGACGGAAGACATAATATCATTTACTTCGGCACTTGCACATTTATATTCACATTTGACGAAGCCGCTGCTAGATGTTGCACTCATGTCATATACTCTGTTCCATTTGGCAAGCAGTAGAGGAGCCAGTTCAAAAATTCCAATTATTATCGGAACTGCATCTATTGTTATAACGGCCTATGTTTTGAGGGCAGTTTCACCACGATTTGGAAAACTTGTTGCCGAAGAAGCAAAGCGGAAGGGAATCCTGAGGTTTATGCATTCAAGAATAATTACCAATGCAGAAGAAATAGCATTTTATGGTGGACACAAGGTAAAAATACATGGAATTTCCGGAATCATGTGATAATAGTTAAATGTATATTTATAAATATGTGTCAGGCCCTAATCTATACAGGTCTTCTAGAATTTTTATAAAATCCACTAGGCATGGGATCGGTGATTTAATTTTTTTTTAATAGCAACGATTAAAAATTCACTAGCCCTACTTTACTTTAAGTTAATACAAGTTTACTAAATAAAGAAATAATAAAATATATCACCTAATGAAGGAGAGAGAGCTTTAAAAACACTAAAATTTGGGGGTTGGGGTGGGGGCAGGATATTCATATTTACGAAATAGACTTAACTGCAAACATTTGACCCAAAATATTCACTAGCCATCAGGCATGACAACAGTAGTTATTTACTAGCCCAACATTGGCATTGAATATTACTAGCCATGGGAGTGGGGCTACCATAATCTAAAAGCTCTGCTATAGAAAGTAAAAGGGCTTCTCCCTTCCCAGAAGAAAGAGGAGAAGTTTGATAAATGATATAGGTGAAGTGAACATATCGATACATTTTGTAAAATTTTGCCATTCATTTGGAAAAATCCTAAATTATACACTCAGTTCTAACTAATATTTTGATAATTCTACTACTTCCGGTAATAAAGTTTAAACACGTGGTATTACTAAGTCATTGATAATGTGTCGTTATGTTAAAATAAAAGTTACAAGTATTTAATTAGTATTTTCTGGCATTACTGAAATGAATGTGGTCGATGTACAGTCTGGCACCATGTCAAGGTAAAAACATGGACTAGACGAAACCAATTCCTATTGCCGATAATGTTAATATTTACTAATAAAATTGACATAAACAGCGTATCAACACACCCAGGAAGTAAGCAATAAAAAGTGTGGCACATCTAATCTACCTGCAAAAAAAATGGGGGGGGGGGGGGGGTGATCACATACCATTTAAGAGATTTAATTAATGTTTTTAGTAGCAACCGTCATTTTTGCTGAAAATTGCAGTTCCATTTTTGGGGGTACACCGCATTAGTTTCAACCTCTGATATATACTGCATAACAACTGTATAACAAATAAAAGTGTATTTATTTATTGTCAGTGAATAATAGTATTTGCACATATTACTACCATTCACACCCGCAGCTGCTTTTACTCCGTAAATATTTGACAGTGCACCTCAAACTTTGACATGGAGCTCTTTTCTTTGGTACTATGCAACCTATACAAGTCAGGGTCTTGACGTCTGTTATGTGATATTGTTTTTAAAATCCGATTAGGTCCAAAATATTATGGCACGTTCGGACTCCTCACTCCTGCTGATAACTCGGCGACTTGAGCCAACTTTCAGCGAAAAAACTCTTCATGTCACTGGGTAGAATAGGGCCTGATGTATATATCTGTAATTAAGTTAAATGACAGACAATAAAAAAGGCACACATAAAATGAATGACACAAATGATGAGGGTTGGTGGGAAGATGTCATTATTAATACCAGTTATTTAAAACAGCAGATGTCTGATGTATCTAATGCTGTGAGTCATATTTTTTGTAAGTAGCTGATTGAAATAATATGCTTTTGTCTGTACCTTTTTTATTTAGAACTTGTGATTTTCATTAAACTTTTAATAATCTGTTTTGGCCTTCTTCTTTTTTCTATTGTAGATTGAAAAGAGTCACCTTACAAGATGTTTCAAGTCGCTGGCTGATCAGATGAACACAATCTACCTAAAGAGACTTTGGTACATCATGTTGGAACAGTTTCTCATGAAGTATTTGTGGAGTGCCAGTGGCTTGGTGATGGTTGCTGTTCCCATAATGTCAGTCACAGGGCTCCGCAGAGATGGTGAGCACTTTAAAATTTAAAAGAACTATACAGAATTTTGGTGTTGAAAAACGTAGGACAGGGTATATTATGTGGTGGTTAAACTTTACAAAACACTCACCTTTTTGGCGAGTAGATTATTTTGTCAGCACCTGGCTGTCATGACATAAATCTTTACTTTACAATATCAGTCAGACAATTTATGTTTGTGTTTAGAACCTTGAGAAACAAACCTACCGCACACGTGAATCCGAAACTGCATTCGTGAGAATAGGTGCCATCAATGAAATTAGCGATCTTTCCTCTACCCCAACCCCCAAAAATATAATAAAAGTTAACACACCATATAATTATATTAAACATTGATCATGACAGTAATTATATTAAACATTGAACGTTTTCTTCACTTAACAATGTCGAGTTGGCTTGTGATTGTCTTTACTAGCCAACTGGTGAGTAATTAGAAAGTGATGCTTTGCACCCTGTAGGATCTAATAAAAAAAAACCTGCAAGTGTCGAAGAATTGATGACGGGGAAAATTGCACTCTTCCAACTTCTCAGGGAGGAATTGGGCTCCTGGAAGTCATTAAGTGTCTCCATATACATGTGGGGGTGGGACATTGCCCAGTGGTAAAGTGCACGCCTGATGCATGGTCAGTCTAGGGTCGATCCCTGTCGGTGGGCCCATTGGGCTATTTCTCATTCCAGCCAGTGCACCATGACTGGTATATCAAAGGCTATGATATATGCTATCCTGTCTGTTGGATGGTGCATATAAAAGATCCCTTGCTACTAATGAAAAAATGTAGCAGGTTTCCTCTCTAGGTTGCACTATACCAATTAATTTCCGGCTGGGTCGAAGTTCGAGGTGTACCGAACTTTTGATAGAGAAGTTAACACCACAAGTCCTGTGATTGGTTATAAATGTGAGTGTGTTGGTTGTAAAAAAAATTAGTTTCATCTGGGCTAAAAATGTATGCAATTTTATTTGATGTAGTACCACCGTGTCAAGTAGCCTTGTGCTTGGAACATGTATGGGGTACCTGTAAAAAAAAGTACTAAAATTTTGTGCGAAACTAGGGGTGTTGCAGAAACATCTGGTTATACCGAAAATGAGCCATGAAAGGTACCATTTTCTGCAGTTAATACTTTGAGGTAGGGGTTGTAGTACTGATATTTATGGGTCACAGTTTGGTTGATATATTGCATATAGTGTTTTTAAACACAAACGTTAACATGGTCGCCTATGGGATTTGAATTGGTATAGTCCAACCTCTATGACTGTGTCAAAATGACCATATGTTTGACATCCAATAGTCGATGATTAATAAATCAATGTGCTCTTGTGGTGTCGTTAAACAAAACAAACTTTAACCATATACGTGTACTATGAAGTGTTTGGGGTTTGTTATGTGCATATTACTGTATATTGAATAATGTATACCACTAAACAAGGAGGAAATTTGTCCAAACCACATAGTTGGCAGCCTTTTTTTTTCTTTTTTAAACTGAAATGGAGTGAATACACATACACCTACTCAATGGTTAATGTAGATGAAGTGTAAATTAATCGTTATTGTGAATATATATTGTAGACAACAGCTGTTCTCATAAAAATACCAGCTGTATTGATGTATTAACTTTATATATATATACAGGGTTTGCATCTGGTATTTAAGTTGTATTATCTGTTGACGATAAAGCCTATACATCACTGTTTTGTTTCCTGTCCTGGACGGCGGAACCGGCATAAGTTGACACCTGCGCCCATGACAGGCGTATGCTACAACAGCTTGCTCTGAATGTGCACGTTAAAACCTATAACCTGATCTGTTTTGTGGGGTTTTTTTGTTGTTGTTTGATGTTCATTAAGTTTCATTGTCCTGTTTTGACAGGCACTAACGTGGATGAAGATCCCGACGGCGGGGTCAGTGAGAGGACACAGTCGTTTACGACAGCCAGGAATCTCCTCATCAGTACGGCAGATGCCATTGAGAGACTGATCTCATCGTACAAAGAAGTGCGTTTCATCATTTATTAGTATACTGCAAAATACTTTATTTCTGCAGGATAAAATGTTCGTTATTTAATGAAAATGGGTTGGTTTGTGAGCAATTATTTTCGCAAATTCCCATCCCTCCCCCAATATATATATTTTTTTATTGGTGTTAATGTTAAGGGAGGATCAACTCAAATATGAGCCTGATGTGTTGGAAAGATGCATACCTGGACGACCTACACATACTGACACTTTAACAAATGAAAAACGCGTAATTTTAGAGTTAATAAAAAACCATGATTATTCCTGCTAACTGGGGGCAGCCATTTTGTTTAGTTTTTGTGACGTCCTGTGGTATAGCTTAGGGTAAAGTGATGTTAGCTCCGTCCAACGCCTCAATGCACGGTGTAAACAAACGCTCTAATTTACGACAAGGCGCTTTCATCAACCTGACTTGTAAAACAACATACATGACTTGATAGTATAATAAACTATTTAACTAAATATATTTCAATTTGCATTAATAGAATGAAATGGAGTTATAGTTTTTTACTTTTAAAAAATGCATATTATTAGGCATATTGGTAGGGTACATTCGAGCAAAAACGACCACTCACGATACCCAAATGATATTTTCTTTTCTTTGGGACTACATAATTCAGAGTATGACAAATATTTTGAAAAGTCACTAGCCACAGGGCTAGTGGGTTTGTGAAAACCACTAGCCCACCAAGATAAAGCACTAGCCCAAATTCCTGATCAGTTATAACTGGATTTTTATATAATTTGTGTAACATTACACATTTACAAGTATAATTATTAACAGTAAAATAAAACAAACACTTAAATCATGTTGTAACTTTCAGTTTTTTGTCGTGTTGTACGTTTGGTTTTTTGTAAAGTGTGATCCGTCGTCATTGTTCCGTTTTCGCTTTTGCCCTCCCCCCGGGGAAAAATAATTGAGCAAACTCATGGTTGGTATCTAAACCCACTATCAAAATAATTAAATTTAAATGAGGGTACGACATTGTGACACACGATAATAGATGGTTCAGTGTATTTGATATTGGATTATACATTTAGGGCCCTACTATTTATGTCGCCAGGAACAGTGATGTCAATTGCTCAAATACAGGGCATTATCCCCGTGTCAGACCGATATCAAAAGAATATAACGGCGACATCTAATCCGTTGTTAATTGATGAACAAAAAAGGTATCATCTTGTATCGGCAGCTGTGATGCATTATCCAGACTGCTACACGTAATAGGCCAAGCAGAGTCATTGCATGTGCGGTTACCATTAAAGTAAATTGTTCTCCTGATTGCCGATAAACACATGTCAGCGAAAGGTTAAATTAGAAAACAATAGGTAAATAAAACAAACACTGAAATTCAAAGCATGACTGGGGTTTACTTGATTGAGATTAACCTGTCGTCGCGATTGGTGATTTCCAAGTTCTCAGCCTAAAACATATGTGTGAGATTAACTACCACGTGACGTGTCCAACCAATCAAAACACGCATGTCATTAGACTTATTTCCTGTGCCAGAAACTTAAAAGGGAAAAGTAAACAATGCATGCTGTAACTGTGGCAATGTAGAGATAGCATGTTACTGCAGTTTGCAGACCTAGTTCAAGTGGATTATTATTATATACTGATTGCGTTGTTGATATTATTCGATGACAAACGTCACAATCAATTTTATTAAACGAAATTTCACCCGAGAGGAAAAGAAAAGAAAAAAAAAACCCACGATCGAGCGATAAGGAGGGGGGTAGAAACCACTAGCCCGCAGTGCTAGTGGTTTTGCGTTTCTCACTAGCCCGAACTTAAAAACCACTAGCCACGGGCGTCGGGCTAGCGGATTTGTCGAACTCTGCATAAGTGGTCAGTTTTGTGATTTTAGATGGGAAAGTCTACTTATTTTTGACAAAGTTATGGCCCTTGAACTTAGGAAACATGAAAAATTGTTGGGTCCAATAGCAGACATATAGATTTCGTAGTACTTTCAGAATGCTTGTTGTCTGTGTAACTTACAGATAAACAGCTGATATCTTGTTGTTACAGATCACAGAGCTGGCTGGTTACACTGCTCGTGTGTCAGAAATGTTACACGTGTTTGAGGATTGTAACAGAGGACTCTACCAAAGAAACCTAGTGTCGAAGCCTGGACAGCTGAATGGACAACTGGAAATTAAGGGTAGATTGAGGATTAATGTTTTATTATTTAGTTATTTTTTAAATGTCGTAAATTAATTTTTAGGAAAAGATGTTTCTATTTTCATGTGGTCTTTTGACTGCCGCACATTGCAAGGATAAGCATAATTCTGGAATTAAATGCTAGGGCTAAATATGTTTTTCAGCCTTCAAAATTCGCACGGATAGTCAGTAGTGTCACTGCAAAAAGCTGTGGTAAAATTGATTTGCAAGAGAATTTTTTTTATGATTATAGGGTATTATATTTATTTGTATTTTATTACTAAATTGCTTTTATATTTTGATCTGAATTTCAATTGCTAGTACCAGGTCACTGCCTTTGATGCTTTATGATTCAGGAGGTATGGGAGCTGTCATATGCTTTATGATATAATATGGTTAACTTATGTCTTTTGTAGGTCATGTTGTTGACACAGAATCAACAATTGATATCAAACAGCTGCCAGTCATCACACCAAATGGAGACGTCATTGTGCCAAGCCTTTCAATGAAGGTATTTCATCAGCATAATATCACCTGAGGTGCTTGGGTCGCAGGATCAAACCTTACCGGTGGACCCAATGTTGTTTTGTACCCCCCACCCAATCCCAACCAGTATCCCATGATTGATGTATCAAAGGTTGTGGTATGTGCACTCCTGTCTGTGTGAAAGTGCATATAAAAGGTCCCTTGCTACTGCATCTCAGAATTGCCAAATATTTGACATCCTATTTATGATGATAAATAAATCAGTGTGCTTTGGTGGTGTCATTAAACCAAACAAACTTTTAACTTTAACGTTAGCATAATGCATCTGATCATTTAATATCAGAAAATTACACATGCTGTATTCAATTCTTTCTTTTTGTTGTCTTTTTACTATAGTCCTCTCAGGAACACCGTTTTTTCATACTATGGAATCTACTAAAAGTTATTTATTTCTGAGTAGATTGTTTTCTAAATTGCGCACACAAATTGTATTGTTTTGTTGTTTTGAAAACACTTTTACTTTTCTTTTTATGTTAAACCACACTAAAATTATTTACAAAAAAACACATTTTAGAAGGATGGGACAGACTATAAATTACTTGCTGCACCTGGCTGTTAACAAACCTGATTAGGATTCTGAATGCATTAAAAATTCCAAAAGGAATAATGGGCACATATAAAGAATTACCCACTGGAATTTCTGTACATTAGCAATATGGAGGAGTTCAGTTGCTAGTCTTATCTCTGTGTTTACAAATACAGATCATACAGCAGTGGAAATTGGGACATCATTTAAGTTGGATAACCAATAACTCCTAATATGCATGCACTGAAATATTTGTTTTGTTTATATACTCAACAGCAAAAGAAACGCAAGTTTTTTAAAGAGGCTAAAAATTAATTGAAAAATTAGATATTTCACCTGCATGTAATGTGATGGGTGTATTTTGAAGTAAATCGTCCCTTGTAACAGTTTTCATTTCGTTTTTATCACATTTACGGTTGAAGCATGTCATCAAAACATACCATAGGAAAGTGTCATGGGATTGTCAAGTAAGAGATCCTCATGAAAATCAAAAAGCATGCTTTGTTCATGACATTATAGGGTATAAAAATACCCAATGTTTTTAACTTTATTCACCAATATTTATGTCGTACGAATATGCCAAGACTTACCTCACAACAGTGGGAACAAGCAATCGGACACCTACAGGCAGGTGAAAGCGTTAGTAATGTTGCCAATACTTTTAACGTTCACGTCACAACCATTTATCATCTGCAAGATCGTTTTGTCACCACCAACAGTACTGCTGACCTTCCACGAAGTGGCCATCCTTGTGTCACCAATGTCAGGACAGACATATTCATCACTTGCATCTTCACGATCCATTCCTGGCAGCCAATGAAACAGCTCGACAGACAATTGGAGTCCACAACCGACCCATCAGTGGTGACGCAGTTAGATGTAGACTCCATATAAACACTCATTTGTCGTCTTCCCAGTTTGCCTCAGCAGCACCAACAGAATCGTTTATCAGCAGTGGAAATGTGATCTTTACAGATGAAACTCGGGTTTGCATATCCCATGCTGATGGAAGAGTTCGAATATGGCGCAGACGTGGACATCGTTATGATGATCAGTGTGTGATGGAAAGAGATCCATGGGGTGGTCCAAGTGTTATGATATGGGCTGCAGTTGGCCTGAATCAAAGACTTGGCTCAGTTGTCTTCCAGAATATTGGTCCAGGAAGGGCTAATGGTATTACAGCTCAGCGTTACATTGATCAGGCCCTCAGACCTCATATAGTGCCTTTTTTTGCTTGTCACACATAGCTCGGGTTACGGTTCACTTCTTACAGCAGCATAACATCAGAATTTTGCTGAAAAGAAGAATTGATCAAGTTCGTCCAAGACCAAGAAATGCAGCTCAGCTTCAGGCAATTATACTTCAGACCTTTCCACTTATCCCCATGGCCTTTATCTGATCCATTCCATATACAGAAGGTGTGTCGCAGTTGTGAATGCAAATGGTGGACATACACGATATTGATTATTGATTACTGTCTGGGTTGTATGCCCTTGTTATCATTTATGACTGATGCCTATTAACATTCCTTGAAGTTAAAAAACTTTTGGCTACGATAATTTTTTTCATTAGTTTACATCAGTTTTGTACAATGCTATCTAAAAATAAATACCATTTGTTTTCTTATTGTATCTTGCGTTTCTTTTGCTGTCAGTATAGCTGTAATTTTTGCTTTCAGATAGAACATGGGATGCATTTGCTAATAACTGGCCCCAATGGCTGTGGAAAGTCATCTCTGTTCCGAATACTGGGAGGTCTGTGGCCAGTGTACAAAGGGAATGTGCATAAACCTCCACCTTCTTCCATGTTTTACATTCCACAAAGGTATAAACACTTAAATATTACATTTATGATTACAAACTGTTCTGGAATTGATAATTTGGGCAGACGGCAGCATTTTAAAATATATCTACCTCTCCTTGTAAAATGTTTATTTACTATTGCGTTAGAGATTGTTATGCAATTCGATAATAGGAGTTGCTAATCAATTTTAAAATATATTAATTTCGGTTATTAAGTATAAAAATTAAAATTTAATGTTCCCTGCATGTAATTTAAACCTCGAATAAATGGGACCACTAGGCATAAAATTAAAATTAGGGTGAGCCCTCCACCTACCATGTGATAAATTTTTTAATAGCTTTAATATTGAATTCATCACACAAAATTAAAGTGATATGTTGTAGGACTAATAATAGAACAATATTCTAACAATATTCTAAACTTGTAGTCACCTTAAAATGATTGAGCAAAGGCTTTGATATTGTCACCAATACCAGAACCGATTTAATTGATAAAATCCATTAATATTTCCATACCCTGCAAGTAGCAAACCGTACAATTCTTAAACATGTAGGTTTATATTATGTTGTAAATGTGGAGTCGATTAACAATTTCAGGCCCTACATGTCAGTTGGCACTCTGAGAGATCAAGTTATCTACCCTGACACCGTGGATGAGATGGAGCAGAAAGGTTTTACTGACCGCGACCTGGAAAGAATTCTGGAAATGGTGAACCTCAAGCACATAATCACCAGAGAAGGAGGTAAAGCTTGATACATTGATTCGCTTTTTTGGTATAAATGTGCTTGCATATATAGGGAATATTTAGTCCACTACCGGTCCAAGCGGAGGGGCCTATAGGTTTTGTCTCCGTCCGTCCATCCATCCATCCATCCATCTATCTATCTATCCCACATATGTTTTCCGGATGTTTTTTTGCAGAAGGCTTTGAGATATTGAGCTGAAATTTTTGTTATAGTTTCATCATGTACTGCTACAGATCAAGTTTAACTTTCATGACGATTTTCCCATTTTTGACGGAGTTGTGACCCTTGAACTCAGCAGATGTGAAAATTTGCTTTACTGACATTTTTTTCAGAAAACCTTTAGAGATTGAGCTGAAATTTTGTGTATAGGTTTATCACGTACTGTTACAGATCAATTTTGATCGTCAAGGCGATTTACCCATTTTTGATGCAGTTATGGCCCTTGAACTTAGGGATGTGAACATTTGTTTTCCGGATTTTTGCAATGCTTGGAGATATCAAGATGAAATTTTATATATAGCTTTTTCACTTGTATATAGCTTTACAGATCACATTGAAGTTTCTTGGTGATTTACCCACAATCCAGAGTTATGTCTCTTCATTTTAGGAGATACGATACGAAAAATTGTTGGGGCTGGTAGGGGACATGTATTGCTTTAGCAGTGTTCTCAAAATGCTTGTTTAAAGTTAATTTTTAATGTATAGAAACATTGTAAACTCGTTTTCCTCTTCCTTTAAAGTAGAGGAAAACCAGTCTACAATGTTTCAATATATTAAAAATTAACTTTTAAAAAGAAAGAATTAATTTTATTATTTAACTATATACAGGCATTTTCGAATATTTCAGAACACATGAATCTCATGAAGAATTTCTTGAGTTCACATATAATGACTTTCCTTCTTTATTAACATTATTTAAAATAAACACTTGATTTCTTATTTGTAGGTTGGGATGTTGAGTGTGACTGGAAGGATGTCTTGTCGGGTGGTGAAAAACAGCGTATGGGTATGGCTCGAATTTTCTATCAGAAGTGAGTGACCATTTTAAAAATCACTAAACAATAAATATATATATATATTTACAATATGAAAAACAATATATGGGTATGACCAGAATTATTAAAAGTAAGTGACCATTTTTAAAATCAATAGACAATAAATAAACATTTACCATATGAAAGTCAATGTATTGGTATAGTTCAAATCAATAAATAATAAAACATTTACCATATAAAAGTCAATGTATTGGTATGGTTCAAATCAATAAATAATAAACTACATTTTCCAAATTATTATTTGTTAAATACTACATTTTTTTGGTACCTAATGATTATCTGTTAGGTTTATTAGCATAATATTTTCACAATTGATTGTTAGTCAGAATTTTCTTGTGTAATTTTTGCCTTCATGATTTGTATTATAGATAGGGATTGTAAGTGTATTGGCTTTCTTTTGCCATATTCTAGTGCTCACCTCAGGTGCTTTGGGTTTTGGGATCGATCCCCTTTCATAGACCTAAATGTTTTTTCCCTCGAAGCTTGGTATTAAAGGCTTTGGCATATCCTTTCCATTCTGTGGGAAATTGGAAATGATTTTTGTGTAGTCCATTTTCAAATTAATGTAATATTTCCTATAAATTACTAGTAAAAAAAAAAAAATGGCTGCAGTTGTTGACCCAGAAAGTTTGCTGGAATGAATGTAGAAACACGCCAAACATTGTTCAGTACTGTACAAATTTTGTGTGAACACCTCACAGTCATCAGTGCAGTCTTGACACACATAAAATATCTCTTTTGGCTGTTCAGTACAAGCCACAGGATTTTATGCATACGGTTGTTCCTAGTAAAGTGTTGGTAGCATATTTGCAAAATCATGGGTGTCCTTAATCATTCATTCATTCCATTACCAGGGGCAGGACGTAACCCAGTGGTACAGCGCACAGTCGGTGTGGGATCGATCCCCGTCGGTAGGCAATAGGCTATTTCTCGTTCCAGCCAGTGCACCACAACTGCTATATCAAAGGCCGTGGTATGTACTACCCTATCTGGGATGGTGCATATAAAAGATCCCATGCTGCTAATCAAAAAGAATAGCCCATGAAGTGGTGACAGCGGGTTTCCTCTCTCAATATGTGTGTGGTCCTTAACCATATGTCTGACACCATATAACCGTCAATAAAATGCGTTTAGTTAAATTCCATGGAGTCCAACGATCACAGGACACGGAATCAAAAAAGTATTTTCCATAAAGTTTGAATCCTATGACTTGCAATTGTAGTAGTGTGTGTAGTAATAATAATGGGCTTCCACTCTTATTAGACCAGGTATTGCTATAATTCTGAATATTACTTTGGCAAAAAACAAATGTTGAGCGGAAAATATTTAGCTTCATTTGTATTTTAAATATCTATAATAATCTCTTCACTGAAATTGTGTCAGCATAACAAATACTGACGCTATCTATTTTACTTTAACTATAGTTTTCAAATGTGTGCTGAGGTGTCTTTAAGTAAACATTTCGTTCTGTTTTTCATAATCTAGGCCATTGTTTGCCCTGCTTGATGAGTGTACGAGTGCCGTGTCAATTGACGTAGAGAGTAAAATCTACCAGAGCGTTAAAGATTTGGGCATTACACTTCTCACAATCACACATCGCCCATCTCTGTGGTACAGTCTCAAAATTAACTTAATTTTTTTTATATACAATTTCAAATTTATATTATTAATAAAAAAGGCTTTCAAATTTATTTATTTTTTAATTTTGTGATAATCATGATATAACAAATTTAGCACTGATACTTAATTTTTTTAAATGCAGAGAAAATTTGTGTTAACTTTCTTTCTTTCTTTCTTTTTAATTGTAACTTATTTAATACAAATCTTTTGTGTTTAAATTACAATTATTGGTCAGTATTTTATTCGGGGTGTGTAACTAGGAATGTCAAAAAATGGGTAATATAACATGTTGGATTTTGTATATAATGAACACCACTGAATATTACGTAATTTTTTTTATTATTTTAGCACATAATAATTAATAAATCAATGTGCCCATGTGTTGTCAGAAAAAAAGACGTTCCCTGTGGGACGGACTATAGGTAAACTGATAACATTTTTACATGAATTGTAGTATTGGCTGTCCTCTACACACACTATTGTTTGATGATGTTTTTGTTTTCAGGAAGTTCCACACCCATCTGCTGCAGTTTGACGGAGAGGGCGGCTGGCGAATGGAACAGCTGGACAACACAACGAGACTGACATTAAACGAGGAGAAACAGCAGCTAGAATCGCAGTTGGCTGGAATCCCCAAGATGCAGTCTCGTCTCAAAGAACTGTGCTACATTCTCGGCGAAGACTCGGTCCTACTCAACAAGAAGGGAAGTTTCGTCGAGGTGGAAACTTCGGAAGATGTTTCTGTGATAAAATCAGTGCAAGAAAGCTGATATCTTGGAGTTGTGGGTTGATTATCTGTAGGAAAACCTTTTGAAGAATGATTGTTGGCTGTAACCCACTAGATTTATGCAAATTCAGGGCACAATAGTTCAATCAGCCATCATTCTGTTCGCATGTCGGTTCAAATAAACATATACTACCTATCGGTTACATGGTGAATACTTATGTTCTAAGATTAACGGGTCGCAAAGTTAGGGATCATCAGAACTGTATTCATATATTAAAAGAAATGCATGTATTCTATACTGTTCTGGACTAATTTTTGAACTCTTGATGCACAGCTCATCAGTAGCATATGCATTACATAAATACAATTAACATAACCGAACAATCAGTTACCAACATGCAGGTACAAATTTTGTGAATAGACTTCTGATAACCCAAGATTTTGAAATATTGTCTCCTGAATTTGCCTTATTTTAGCCTCTTTTCTGTTTTTTTCTCTCTCTTTGTTTTGGTTCTTCCTTCTTTTAAAAAAAAAAAAAAAATGTTACATTAATAATGTAAATAATAAGGTGAGGAAAGAGGCCATTTAACATGTACATTCTGCTAAAATGAGTGGTTTGGTTTAAAGAATGGCCTGGTAATGTGTTGAATTGAATTAACACTGAAGCGTGATATTGATTTGAGTGCTAGCATTTAATCATGTTCCTAGTCATTGATGTTTCTTTTGAATAGAGTAAAGAATTACAGTCAGTAATGTTACCGGTGCATTTTGGGTGGGGTTGGGGGAAAGGGGGTGTGGGGATGAGGAAGGTATTTGTGTATTGAATTGATTTTTGTCTATTGATATTTAAATTTGTTTCATTATTACTCTGTTTTCTTCAGATGTTGTGTTCAGTTATGATGTCAAAGTATACAGGACATTTGATGATTTTCAGTTATTATAGTTTGTTGATCTAAATTCAACGCTATATAACCATAAATAAAATGTGTTGAGTGCTTTGTTAAATAAAATATTTCCTAAATTCAATGTTAATTATTTGGTTAAAAAATATAATTATTTACAATCACCCACCAAATAAATTCAAATAAAAAAATTAAAAATTACTGTCTCGTAAACCATTAACTATTTTGCAATATTCAACGTCAGGCAATTAGAACAAATATGTTATCTCAATCCTAAAGACATTTGATATTTCACAGTCAAAATAATGTAAATGAATGTGTCTGGTGCCAATGTCTTGCAGTAGTTTTTATCCAATGTGCAATACCTAGTATATTGATGATGTAACCAGATCAATGTATTAAGTTTTAAAAGTAAAATTGAAATACACACATTTTTCGACACAGATTAGATAAAAATTAGCTCATTTCTGTGTATGCTTGTTTGTAACCATCATCAGATGTAAAGCACTATGTTTTAGGGCTGGTTTTAATTTTTAGCATGTATCCTAACCTAATCATTATTGATTACACTACATAAAAAATTGTCAATATTATGCACCCAGTTATGAAATGATCTTGTACATTTCTGTAACATAATTTTATCAATTTTAAGGCCTAGACCTCTTTGTTATGTTGTTTTTTTCTTTGGTTAATCATGTTCAATTTCTTTTAGGGATTTAAATTGGTACTAAATTTAATTGAGAATTGAATAAAAATTAATTATTCCTTTTTGTTTAAAAAACCCAAAAAAACCTCCAATGTTTACACATTGTTTTCTACATTTTGTAGGTTACAACTTGGGTGACACTCCATTATTGACGTATGCATTCATAGTCATCAAATAAAAACATTTCAATGGCAATTTGACACTGAAAGCTGTCCAGCGTTCAGAAAACAAAAAACATTAGGCATAACTTTATTTTGATGTAAGAACATCCAAAATGATGTCATTCGAGTTTGACGTCATTTCCATTCAAAAATACACCGCGCCACATATTCTTACGTCATTTGAATATGTAGTAATGGCGGACTGGAATTAAAGTTGAGTGTACAGTTTACAAAAACACGTATTAAGCTTGAGCTTATATGATAAAGAGATTATTACCCTCGTGTATTTCGGTATCGTCAATATCATATATTAGGAATAAAAATAATGTATTATGCTCGCCAGAGGCTCGCATAATACAATTTTTATTCCTAATATATGATATTGACGATACCGAAAAACACTCTGGTAATAACCTCTATATATATATACATACATACATACATACATACATACACATACATACATACATACATACATACATATATATATATAATGTAAGAAGTTGGCACTCATCAAACATTGAATGTATTAATAGCTACCTTGTCAAGATAGCTAGGTTGTATGAGATGGTAGAGTTATGGATTGTCTTTGATTGTTTTTATTTATTTTTTATTTATTTTCGGAAAGAACTAATTTTACATCTTACTCTTAATCTATACATGATTATATATAATCTATCAATTAATGACCATATGTGTCAATATAGGTTTGTGTATTTGATTGAAAGAAAACACTGATCGAGTAACATTTTGATGTGGGTGTTTTGGTATGACAACTGGCATGTTGATAGAGTTGTTGAAACTGTTCAGTTATGTTTTGTTTGTTTTGTTTTGTTTTGTTTTTTGTTTTTTAAAGAAGCAGTATTCTGTGTAATTTTATCTTGAATGTGATGGTCATTGTTGTAACTGATGAGTTAAGAAATCCTTTTATGTTCAATATCTGTTGGGTTTCACACACATTGTGTTCTCGTATAAAATTATGTTGAAGAGCATTTATGCTACAAATTCAGGCAAAGTTCAAAAGTGGTGTTTCAAGAAAGTACATCCCACTAAACAGTAAGAGCTGTTGTATGTATATGTAAATAGGTCTCTAGCAGATTCTAGCTTTGACATGTCAACACTGGTTTGTATATTAATTCAAAAGGATTTGATTAACCAATCAAATTATACACGATGTACAGATTGAAATTATAGAGGCTGTTTTACAACTTACAGTATTATGCTCGGTGACTACTAATATTCACTTGATACTAAGATGAGAAAAATGCAATATTTAAAAGAAAATTGCTTCAGTTTGGTTTTATTTGTATATGTGTATAATGTTTATATTTTAATATGTTAATTTATTTTTTTTATCTTGGACCTGTGATGTGATATATTCCTTAAAATTATTTAATTTTATAGTTAAATGATGTGCATATGTATGGGTCATGCAAGATTTTGTAAAAAGCGGTGAGTAACTTAAGAGCCAGCAAACAAATAAAAGGCAATTATCTAATGATGTTTGCAATGCATTAACTTGTTTCTTTTGAATTAAAACATAAAAACATTTTACTCTTACGACTTGCCGTAATTAATTGTTATGCTGGTCCTACCAAGTATTAATGCTCACCCACATGTAAAACATCTGCAATAATATTTATTATTAAACTGATTTTCTGGCAACCAAAAACAACTTTTGATGAATTTCAAATCCCATTATGCTATTTGACACAGTGATTTTGATTTTGTTTTAATTTTTACCACAAACTATGTATATTTAATTATTTTGAATGTAAGGATATCTCAAACTTTCTGGCTGGCACCAGCAACTTTGAGTAATATAGAGAGCTTACTGTAATATGTTGTACATAGATGCTAATATATTGATGCAGTGTGTGTGTGTGTATGTATGTGTTAGGTTGTGCAATATTTGTGTGCCAAAGTTTATATAATTGTTTTATGTTGTAATTTTAAATTTATTTACATATATAATTGTTTTGGGTTTTCTTTCCACATATTCTTCAAAGATCAAGTATGTGTATAACACTGTACCATGAGCATTTCTGAGCACTTGGATATACTGGATTAGTATGACATCTGATGAAATAGTATTTAGAAATCTTGGGAATATTAGTACATGTATGTTATCTAATAAATGTTCTGATTCGCCTGTGCATAGTCGTTATCGTGATATGAGATTCGCTTGTGTTTGAAAGTTACTGTAACTCAATATATATGATGTCTGAACCGTTTTAGTAAATTTGATTAATTAAAGTTAAATTCATTACGTTATGATCAGAAGAGATGTGATATCATGGAGTTGCTATGCCTATCTACATAATATAGGTAGGTGTAATTCACAACAGTTGTTTCATGAATATATTCCATGAGAAGGTGTGTCAGTTCACCAGAAACAACTTGTTTCTTTACGAGCACTTTGATTTGTTAGTTTATAATAATCAAGATACTGGTATGTTTACGTAAGTGACATAAATAGAATGTATAGTTCAGTAATCTGTGTTGAAAACCCTTACTTCAGGGATACCTAGTATTTGATTAATCAGTTAACATACAGAGAGAATTGTAATTAATCAAGCTCCATTTTATATCATGTTTTATATTCCAAGTGAAATACTTACATATATTGTACAATTATGCATAAGCAGCCTTTTCATTTGCTGCTGGCTAAATTGCAGTGTACTATTGCCAACTCTGCCCGTTTAATGATTTTGATCAAATGTTTTGTAAATACATATTTAGACATCTTAAAAGTTATTTCAAAAATCATTGTTTGCAACTCTGCCCTTTTAATAATTTTGATCAAATGTTTTGTAAATACATATTTAGACGTCTTAAAAATTATTTTTAAAATTATTGTTTGCAGGTGGAGTAATGGCTCCTACTTCTTTTAACGTTACTTTGTACTTCATTTTATAATGAAAATGTTGTATAATTGTGAATGTTCACTGAGAGAGTATTGTTTCTACATGGTCATACATTATTTGGTTTATACTTAGTTACACTCATTTTATAGAGAATGTATTAATCAAACTATTATTTGATATTATGAGTGTTCAAAGTGAAACAAAAGTATATTGCCCATCTATACGAGTTTTTTTATTATCTGGGTTAAGCATCAATAGGAAAATTGCAGAGCTAAAATTTAACCTTGGTAATTTTAACTGCAACTGGATCAGGCTTAGGCTCCAACTTTATGTTCCCATATAAGCTGGGTTAAATTATTGTGTCTTGACTCTGTTAAAGAGGTCATGGCAAATTGTTTGTTTCCAATAACACATTGAGATTGCAAAAGCTAAATACATTTGTATCTAAACAATAAGCTAAAGAAAAAATACTGATGTTAAGGAAGTGAATCGAACTGGACTATATATGAATGTAAATTATTTTTTTAGATGTGGTAGGTGTTCTTATATTTCAGAAATAGAGTACTGCTAATATATTATCAAGCAATTTTAAAATTCAGTGATGTCATAGACCAAAGACATTAACCATTGCTGTTTTTATATCATGTAGACACAACATTGATTTAGTCCAGGTTTAAACCGAGGCTGTGTAGATGCAGTATATATGTTTTGTATTGTTACGTAGAAATTTGATTGTTGATTAAAAGTCCATTGTATCTGCGAGAGCTAGTAGGACCCAGTATATATTAAAGATATTAAACCAACTACCACTTGATATTAAATTTGTGGTAAACAGAAAGTACTCTTATAACAGGCCTACTCTTGCTAACATATCACTGGTTATTGCCATCAATTTACTTTGTCTTGTTTTTGTGTTGACTGCATTTAAGTCTTCCTGACAAATGAAACAATCAGAAAAAAAAATATATTTGTGTCAAAGCTTTAAAATTATTTTTTTTTACCAAAGAAAGTTCTAGTAGTAGTCCAGTGTTGAACTTGCATTGTATTTATTATTATTTTCATTAACCATTATCATTTCTGTATATTAAAGTTATGAATTTGCAGGGCTAGCTCTGGCACTCACCAAGTTTGCTAATTGCAAAATATTAAAAACAATTGGCGAATTTTATTTTAATTTGGTGAATAAATTTCATGTAATAATTGTTATTTTATTAGAAAATAACTGGGTGTTTGCAATTTCTTAAGTCTAAATAGATGAGTTGGCAAATGTTTTTGCTCACCCAGAGCTAGCCGTGATTGTATATAATGTAGCAGAATAAAAACAAAAATGTTTTGTTAAAAGCCATGACTGTAGGTAGTCCTTGAAGAATATACATTTTGTGTGTAAAATAAATTACATTTGGAGCTACTACAAACATCGGAATAACCAGAAATACATTGAATTTGTCAGTGATGTGTAATTTAATGGTAAAAAAGGTTGAATAACAAATAATTAGGGTCAGTGCTTTTAAGAAGTATACTTTACTTGTATTAAATATGGTTTTGGGGGATTTATTGTTTTTGTTTTTGGGGTTTTTTTGTTGTTGATTTTTTCATCTATTCATTTTGGTTGACAGACAGAATTGTCATGAATTGAAAAGTAGATTCCTAAAATCCTATTATCTTACAACTTTGCATATCTTTATATTTCTCACTTCAATCATCATCTATTGTATTTATTTGAATACATGAACACAAGTGCCACTCTTAAATTTTAGAGAAAATTATGACATAGTTTTACCAATGTAGAATTGTTCAATTCAAGTTTGGCAAATAGAATGTATACAATAATACTAGTATTGGCCTGTGATCAAAATATGTGAAATGGGATGAGATTTTCTGTGTATATGTGTACTCCCAGTTTTTCCATTAGTATAAGTTGGTGATTATTATATTATGCTACGGTAATGTTTGTGCTTGTTTTTTGTATGTCTTATTTGTGATTATTACATTATTCCTTTTTAGAAAACTTATGATGAGTCTGTTTTTCTATTTTCACATTCTGACAAAATATATTGCCTGTTTTAAGAAAACGTGTAGTTGCCTGGAAATAACCTTCCAGTGTCTCTGCTAGTGACATTTTATTTTTAGTCAAAGTAGCCATTTAATCCAGTATCATTGTTAAAAGTGGAGTTTATGGTGTATTTTATCTTTAGTCAAAGTAGCCATTTAATCCAGTATCATTGTTAAAAGTGGAGTTTATGGTGTATTTTTATAAAAATATAATAAAAATTAATCTTCAATCCACTTCAAGTCACTGTCACTAACTTATATCTTTTTTTATTTCTTCTTCTAGCCAGTCCATCACGACTGGTATATCAAAGGTTGTGGTATGTTCTATCCTGTCTGTGGTATGGTGCATATAAAAGATCTCTTGCTACTAATGGAAAAATGTAGTGGGTTTCCTCTAAGTCTATATGTCAAAATTATCAAATGTTTAATATCCAGTAACCGATGATTAATAAATCAGTGTGCTTTAGTGGTGTCGTTAAACAAAACAAACTTTAACTTTTGGACAGACAGCACAAATAACTGATGATTGTGCCCAGGTTAGCATGCTTAAACCTTGAGTTATAAGGCTATTGCATAACTGATTATACGGTAGAGGCTGGAGGTATTTTTTGTATACCCAGGACTACCTGCTACAAATTAAAATTTTAAAATGTTAAACAAACTTCTTCTTTTTCTGTTTCAATTGAAATCTACTTGAAATTACTACGGACACCAAAATAAACTAAAAACACATGAGTTTTGTCAAAATTGATAATTTAAACAAATGTGTAATTTAACACTAAAAACATCTTGTGTTTGGTTTAGAATTTTAAATACTGCCTAACAGCCAACATTAGTGTCCTTATTTAATGTCAGTATCGCCAACAGTGTTTACCGTTTCAGAAATTCTAAATCAATGTTGGTCCCATTTGATGTTTTTATAAGAGAAATATTTGAGATGGCAACAGTTAAATGTAGCTTGAAAGCCTGAATTTGGTGTTGTGTTCACTGATTTTATGTCTTTGCTGCAAACAAAGGTATTTTATTGTAACAGGGATATAATTATGAATATTAAAAAGTTTTACAAATTACTCCAGAAAATGTTGGATGTTGTGTTTATGTTTTCATTTTATATTGTGGTCAAATTAAGGTTTAGTATGTTCCAGTTGGCCTTGTTTAATTGTTTGCGTTTTGGTCAAAGCCTACTTAGTTTTTATCATTGATAAATATTTTACTCATAGGGAGTATGTGAATTGTCATTTGGTGCCATTAGCATTAACCTTTGTGATCTTGACAGATCAAATCAAGGTTATTTATGTTATACTATAGTTTGTCCCATCCTTGTACAAAAATGTTTTTTGCAAATGATTGAATAGGTTGTAATAATAGCCAGATCTTCACAGCACAGTTTTGAACAATTATTTTCCTAATCGTCTGCCTTATGATCGCAAAACAAGAACTACTGATAATAGCCACTAATAAAAGTATTGTTTTGAGAAGTAATAAACATTTCTACCCCCTTTGTATGTCTGAAATTGTATATAGATCCAATAATTCAGTGTTATATGGCCTGTAAAAACATGAGAACGGTATTTGTGACATGACAGCTGTTGAATTTTCTATGACACTAGCATACATGATACATATCTAAAGGTTTGTTAACACTACACCATTAGTGTAGTTATTTTTATTTATAAGGATGTTTTTCTTTCTTTCTTTTTTTGATGTGAATATACTTGCAAAAATATGTGATGGCTTGAGATTCAGGGAAAGTGTTTATAAAATTATTTTATAATCTGGTCTTGAACTGCATGCTGTTTGTCTGGTTTTATAGTTTCAGCTCTGTGTATGAGTTATATAAGTCCATATTAAAATTTGCACATACTGCCGGTAATTTATAACTTCATACGGTTAATAGCAGCTCACAATCAATTAACATAGTATCTTATAGATATAATTTCAACTCCTCTAAACTGGACACCCTCGGGACCAAATAAAATGTCTGGTTTTAAGAGGTATCGAGTTTAGAGAGGTTCTCTTCTGTACAAATATTTAAAAGGGGGCCGCGAAAAACGTCCTGTTTTTTAGGGAATTCCGGTTTACACAGGGTCCGGTTTTGAGAGGTTTCACTGTATGCGCTAATATACAAGTCCATATTAAAATTTGCATATACTACCAGTAATTTATAACTTCATACGGGTACTAGCAGCTCACCATCAATTAACATGATATCTTATAGATATAAAACGTTTCGAATTTCGTCTTAATGCTGTTAACCTTGAGGTACATACATTTTCCATTTCACATAAAGTACATTTTACATTACTAGAAACAACAGGATCACCAAAAACCAGGTTGGCTTTACCCACATTAATAATGTAAGCAAGAAGTTGTAAGTAATGAGATAGTCTATGTTATTAATAAACATTTGTAACAGTTAAAACTATTTTACACTGTTAAAATTGATTAGCCTATGCGGCTTTAATTTATAACCTACATGTATAGTCTATTTCATAAAACCATGAAAACTGTTATATAATTAGAATTTTTACTTTTGTTTAAGCAATGAATAATAAAAAAAATCGGTAAACAAAAGCTCTGGTCAGCCTGTACAATTAAGGCAGCTGTAGTTGTAATTGGGTGTCTTTCAAATATTCAGGAAATGTGTATGTTATGGTTTAATAATGTCTACAATGATTGTTATGTATATATGTTTAGTAAAACCTGTTTATAGGAGAAAAAAAAGGGGCAGTCTTAAAGTTGCATCATTACCAAAAAACATTTATTAGTTTTTCTTGTGAAATGTATGAAAACATATACCTTAAATTGCCCACAAAAAATGGCATCAAAATAATTCAATTTTTACAAAATCCAATAAGGATAATGGCCAGGGCCTCATTTTACACAGCGATCTTAGTGCTAAGATCACTTAAGTGCATAAATATCTTATATACCGTAAGTGATTTTAGCACTAAGATCAGTTGGTATAACTCATTAACTATGGGCCCGTTATACAAAGTGATCTTAGCGCTAAGATCGGTTGGTATAACTCACTAACCAGGGACCCGTTATACACGGTGATCTTAGCGCTAAGATCAGTTGGTAAAAGTCACTAACTAGGGCCCCGTTTTACAAGGTGATCTTAGTGGTAAAACTCACTAACCAGAGCCCCGTTTTACAAGGTGATCTTGGCGCTAAGATCAGTTTGTAAAACTCACTAACCAGGGCCCCGTTTTACAAGGTGATCTTAGCGCTAAGATCAGTTTGTAAAACTCACTAACCAGGGCCCCGTTTTACAAGGTGATCTTAGTGCTAAGATCAGTTTGTAAAACTCACTAACCAGGGCCCCGTTTTACACGGTGATCTTAGCGCTAAGATCAGTTGGTAAAACTCACTAACCAGGGCCCCGTTTTACAAGGTGATCTTAGCACTAAGATCGCTTCATGGAATGAAGCCCTGGTTAGTGAGTGACTTTACAATTTGAATTTGAATAGCTTCTTCATAATTATTGACAAATGGATTGACTGCTACAGGTATTTTAATGTATACAATTTAGATATTCTTGAGTTACTAAGTTGATGCAAAGTTTATATGTGGGATCGATTCATTTGTATTTATTTGTCACAAAAGACATGTAAAAAAAATAGCAAAATATGACACTTGAAACTTCAGGAATTCACCTTGTTTTTGTTTTTTAAACAGTAATTTTTCTTCTTCTTTCTTTCTTTTCGTTGTTTTTCCTATTTATAAGATTTTTTCTATGTTGTTTTAAGCGTGTTTTATTCTTTTTGAAGGAGTATTAGAATTAGTTTTCATACAATTTTGTGGATTTCCACATTAGATTTATTAAAATAAATATGTATGAGCCCCATTGGTTAGTCAGATTTTAAGTATTATATTTAATTTCAAATTTTTTTTTTGACATTTAATATACTTGTTTACAATATGAAATCATTCCATGGGTTTTATTCTAATGTTACTGTGGTAGTAGTGCAAAATATTTAATTTACTGTAGATTTTCTTAACTTTTAAAAACGTAATTTGACAATTAAGCTTTTTTCTTTGACTGGAGTGGCAAATGCTTGTATATATTTTTCAGTTTTTGAACATCAAAATCAAAATATTTTTTGTTATAATTTGGCTTTCATTAAAGGTACTTTGCCTTGAAAATAATTTGTGCAGTGTTACTGTAAAATACTTTAAAGTTGCTTTGAAATATTCTATGCACATCCATATTCCATTGTTTTGCAGAAGATATAGAAAGGTTTTTGGAGCCTGTATTGGTGCATGTTTATGAAGTAAAATGCCTACATGTAATAGTGAGTAGATGACTCATATTATTATATAACATTTAGTGAAATATCTTAAAATATCAGTGAAATAAAAGTGTTATCAGTCACTCAGTGATGATACCATTTGTGACACCCAATAGCCGATATGTATTTTTGTGCTGGGGTGTTGTTAAACAAACATTCAATCAATCAGTGATGATAACACATTTTAAAGTGAAAATTTCACTATTTCACTGTAAAATATGTTATCGTCACTGTAGAAAGTGATATCTTCACTGTAAGATTTTGTTGGTGGTATTTTAATAATAAAGGTAAATTGCCAAAAGTTATATAATAAATCTCATCTCGTGAAGTTTACAATCATATCACACTCATCACGCTTGTCAAAAATACCTGTCTTTTGAGGGCAAAGTACATTTAAGAAGGGTTGTATGGGCATTTTAAATAGCTTTTTTCATTGTGTTCTATTTTCTAGTGTTATTTCATATAGGTGTACAATGTTTTTGTTATCTCTTAAGTAAGTATATTTGACAATGGAATCTTCCAAACATGTTGTACTGGAACTTTAATGTAATGTGAATTTTATGGTAAAAGGATTACGTCTGCATAAAATAAAAAGAATGCAAGGTGTACCGTGTTCAAAGAGTGTATATGATTTAGCTTATTGTCTTATTTGTTTTATAGGAAATACTGGTAGTTGAAGTTGTTAAATGTAGAATTATGTCTAGACAATCATTACTATGGTGCAGTTTGTATAGTATGCTACAGACTACCGTCTTAAAAAAAAAAGCTTCTTTGTGTTAAACGTCAGTTCAAAGCAAATTGTTACTTGATAAACGTATCATACAGGTTGAGACAATATAGGGTGGCAATTTTTTTTAAATACGTAAAGTGTACCAAGATGGTCACCATTGTTAAAAAATAGCATCATTTTAGAGTTGTTTTTCGTCATATTATTTAAGTAATTATATATGGATTTAGTAATTATCCATTTTTATTAATGTATTTATACATGGTCATGTATATGCTTCAATCATGAAGTTCAAATTTTTTTCACAATAAAAATATTCAGTATCATTTAATATTTTGATTACAATGGTTATTTTACATAACAGTGTTTCTAAATGTTTTTATGTGTTTAAAAAATCAAAATTACAAAGCCTTTATTGCATCGAGAATTATATCTAAACCTGTGAACACATTACTAAAGAGAAATGATACTGAATGTTCCACCATTATGCTCACGGCAAGCATTTCCTTTCATGCCCCAAGTCTTTTTCTGTCATTGGCACTGAGAGAACACTGTTTAGCAATTTGTTTGGTGCATAGCATACAGTTAATTTGGTTTTTAAAATGGTATTTATTAGGGATGGGATGGTTCGGGTTTTTTATTTTTGGTTCGGTTTTTGGTCCACGGTTCGATTTATTCGTGGTTCAGTTTATTCACGATATAGTACAAGTAGTACAAGTATGCCAATTATCATACATACATTTTTATAACCTATTTTAAGAGCAAGGCATTTTATTTTTAATGGTCATTTGTAAAATAATTCTAAATATAAAATTATATCTTGACTAGAAAACAAAACGTAAATGTTTAAACATGTACCATTTGAAAAAAAAAAAATATTAACCGCAGTTCACAAATTGGGAAACGGTGGACCTAAAACCGCGGTTATCGGTAACATCGAATAATTGTCCCATCCCTAGTATTTATTAATTGTGCAATTTTGTGTACATGTAGTGGTATATTTTTGGTGTCAAAACCTTGGATTGAAATTTTACACTTGTTAAAGTTGCATTTTTGCCTCCCTGTTGCACAACATGATTTCTAAATGCAAAATAGTTTTCAATACACGTGTGCATTTTTGGTGTCAACATACATGGTCAACTGTCTTGATGTGACAAACAGGTGTGCCAGTATTTTGTTTTAATATATTGGTACACAAAACATTAAAGACTTGAGTGTGAATAGTTAATGAATGCAGATTATTGACAGCAACTAAAGGATATCAAAGAGTGGCCTGTCAAGTGAAAATAAAATGTGGATGATCTAACAGGTTAAGTACGATAGCACAAAATTTACTCAAGATATTGTAACTAATTATATATTTTATTCATCTAATTTGAACTATAGTGTGTTTTACTATGCACAGCAAAATAAACAGGACGTTGCTTATTGGAATAAGTGTGTTAAATTGGATTTTTTGTTTGTATTTGCGAGATTGTGGGAAAAAAAGATATTGATGTGACTTTGAGCACTTTAACTTAATAAAAGAATGTTTAAACTGGTCTATTTTTGTTGTGTGTGAATTCAGGTTTAAATAAAAACTTTCCTGACATGATTTTCTTCCCCAGAATCGATGTAAGCATTGTAGCATCATTCCCAGTGCCATTGCTATTACAGCTGGCTATGTCTGTACAAGGTTTTCCACATCCCAGCTATTATCCTACAACTGGTATACAGGGATGTGAGAGCTACGCGGAAACGTGTAAATGCGTTTTGCCATTTCGTCTTTAAAAAAACACACCAAAAACATGATGTTCAATACTGTTGAACACACAAGGTTCATTTGCATGTTTTCACGGTTTCAAGTTTATGATGTGTGCCTTGTATTATAAGTTATAACCAGTTTAGATCTGTTGGCAATGAATGCGATTTTTGGCAATTCCAGGGTTGCAAACACCAATTTTCCTTCAGGGGTCCTTGGGCGGCCCCTGGACCCCAGCCGCAGTAAGCTGTTTTGTTCCAGCCTCTCTCACATCTCTGGATTTACGAAGAATTATAAAACTCTAATCATATGCAGAGTACACCCAAGTTGGTGGAAAGTCGACCTCTATCCATGGGATAGCTCGATCCTGTATACTTCAGATAAGAGGAATTGTCTTTGGAAAAGTGCATACAGGTAATTATTTTTTAAAGATCCGTTGCTGCTATACAGTAGGAGTAGCCCAAGAATAGCCATATGAAGAGAGAATCGTTGGTTAGGGATTGATTGATTGATTGAATGTTTGTTTAACGACACCCCAGCACAAAAATACATATCGGCTATTGGGTGCGTTGGTTAGGGAATGCAGCAAAGACCAAACTTTATTTTTGAAATTAGAACAAATTCAGATATCACCCCAACCACTACCCCCATTTTGTACCATAAAGTGCAGGCCCGTAGCTAGCATGTTTAGTGGGGGAGATCGAAATTTCATGTAAACGGAACACATCAAATGTGAGCGCCGTAGATGGGGAGGGGGATTCCCCAAATTTATATATACAAAGTTTTTTTGCGAAATATACGTTAACAAATTGCATTAAGTTGTGGTATGCATGTAAAATGGGCTGGTCACAGATCCAAGACAAGAAACCGTTTGTTTTCAGTCGTACCAATGTATTTATAATAAATGATACATGGCAAAAATTGTAACAGATTTAAGTCTACTGGAACACATTGACTACTAATCAGCGGTTATTGGATGGCAAATGCACAGTTATATTGACACTTGGTCACAGATGAAATCCGCTGCCGCCACATGGCTACTCTTTCCATTTCCCACTTAAAATATGTTGACATTCTGTAAACAAAGTTTCTTTTCCCAGTAATAATTTATAATAAAGCTGCAGTGTATCGTTGTTACTTAATAGATTTTCGTCAAATGTGGAAACATGGAACTTGCAACTATGATAATGCACCTTTAAACCTGTATTTCTGTGGGGAAAATAGAGTTACTTCCCTTCCATATTCTTTTCATACCAAAACCACGTTTGTTGCGATTATGTAAACAAGTTTGACAGATGTCATGTCGGATTTAGCTCTGGAGGCAGCTGTTGATGAACTTTTTATAAATATAGATGAAAATATGATACAGTCTTATTGTAGGTATTGCTGTGGCTGTAAACATAACACATGTTTGCGCAAAGGCGGTCGGTGGCATAAAATATCCGCCTGAACACCCCCCCCCCCCCCCCAACCCCTACATACACACGCTTCGATGTTTTGGAGTGGGGGATTGGGGTAATTTGGCACGACGTAAAACGAATAAAAAACGTAGATTTGGAAATCAGAAAAATCTATTATGATGTCCAGTTTCCAGTGTGAAAAAAAAAACATTGGTCAAGATATAAATAAAATAGCGTTGTTCACTGAAAAAATTCTTCTTCTTTATTTCTTTATATATGAATAATGCAAATCACATGGCACATTCTAAAACATAAGTAAGAATATTTAAATAAATAGGGAATAACTGGTTACTGTCTTAAGATATCGGCTTTATCCTGCTCAAGTTAGAATGGTGAATGCAGTGGGGCTCTGCCGAGCAGCAATAGCCATTCAACCTGAGCCGGATAAAGCAAAAAAGCAACTACTTAGACTTGATGTTGGGACAAATTGCAAATTATTGCCCCATCATATCTCGCAACACCATAATCAAAACATCCACATCTCTGCCTTGCATCTGGCAGTCAATACGCCTACATTTTGGCTTCCAATCCACCGGGGGTCATTTTCTGGATTTTGATGAAATTCAACTACAGCCAGAGGAAAGACCGGAAGATCTCTTTCAGCGCCTAACTGCATTTGTAGAAGACAATCTACTCACACATGATAGTGGCATCAGTCACCATGGTGACCAGGTTGCTGAAGATGAGGAAATGTCTCCATCTCTTGAGAACTTCATTGTTCTTCAGTGGCTGAGACTTATCAATAAAGACCTACCTAGACTTATCAAACAAAGGTATGGCACAGAACTTAGATCAAGAACTTTAGCATCAATCAAGCCAGAAATATCACAAGCTTTGCCATCATTAATCGATGAATTACGCACATCTGAAGATGCAAAGGTCATGCGCTCTTCAGCATGGCGGTCGCAACAAATACCCAGACACCAACAGGCTAAGCATTTTACCTCTCGGACGCCATCCAAAGTATTCCCCATATGCAAAGCAGCAGACCGTTCCTATGATTATTTCCTGAGCCGTTGCAAACACCTTCCTGAAAGTGATCGCAAATTCCTTCTAAAAGCTCGACAAATAATCAACATAGCTGACAACCAGGACTCTGCAGACACTGATGACGACGAACAAAACGAATCGCCATCTGAATCTCACCAGTCTTTTAGTGCTTCTACACTGAGAGTGCAGATCAGACAGTCACCCTACATAAATGTGTTTTACAAACATAACAATGTTTGAGTAACTCTTGACACCGGCGCCACTGGAAACATGGTCAGGTTATCAACTGCACAAGCATTGGGATTTCACATCAAGAAAACATCACAATCAGCTCATCAAGCAGATGGCTCATCTCCCTTGAATGTGATTGGAGAAACTACTGCCACTTTCCCTCGGGGAGATAAGGAATTCCATTTTGAAGGCTTGATCGTGGAACAACTAGATGTAGACATACTTGCTGGGACACCATTTATGGAAAGTAACGACATCGGCATTCGACCTGCAAGGCGTCAGATAAGTCTTAAAGATGGTACACTTGTTCACTATGGCTCTATATCTGAAACAAAGGATCAACACACCATTCGCCGAGCTTGTGTACTCAGAGCACTACCTACTACTACCACAGTGTGGCCCGGTGACTATGTTGAAATACCAGTGCCTGATGACTATGCACTTCAAGATGATTTGTATGCTGTAGAACCACGAACCGATAACATTCATGCTACACAAGCCAAAACATGGCCTCCACACAGTCTCCTCCAAAGTGTTTCGGGGAGAATTCGCATACCAAACACAACCGACAGTCCACAACTCCCGAGGAAAAATGAACATTTTTGCCAGATTCGACCAGTATTCATCCCAGAAGTTGACAATGTCAGTGACAAACCACATCTCCCCAGAACAAATACCAAATCACAGTCATATGGCAAGTTCTCAGACCAAATTCAAATAGACCCTCACCGTATTCTCTCTCCAGAAATCAGAAAGGAATTCAGTGCTCTAGTTCAGGAATATGATGATATATTTGACCCTTCCATAGAATGCTATAATGGTGCCAGTGTTCCATTCCAAGCAGTAGTTAACATGGGTCCAGTACAACCTCCTCAGAGGAAGGGAAGAGCACCCCAGTACTCCAGAAAGCAACTCGGAGAACTTCAACAGATGTTCGACGACCTCGAGGACAAGGGAGTTTTCAAACGTCCTGAAGATGCAGGTATCAAGGTTGAATATGTTAACCCTTCCTTCCTTGTCAGAAAGCCATCAGGCGGCCATCGCCTGGTCGCATCATTCGGTGATGTTGGTCGTTACACCAAACCTCAGCCGTCCCTGTTACCTGATGTAGATTCAACATTGAGACAAATCGGTCAATGGAAATATATTATCACCACTGATCTGTCCAGCGCTTTCTACCAAATACCACTTGACAAGAATTCCATGAAGTGTTGTGGTGTTGCTACTCCGTTTCGCGGTATCCGTGTATACAACCGATCGGCAATGGGTATGCCAGGTTCAGAAACTGCACTAGAGGAACTTATGTGTAGAGTTCTGGGAGATTTATTGACGGAAGGGGTTGTCACTAAACTTGCTGATGACTTGTATTGTGGCGGAAATACCCCTGAAGAATTAATCAACACTTGGCGTCGGTTGTTGACAGCCCTTCGACACAACAACTTAAGACTGTCAGCACACAAAACAATAATCACTCCACAATCAACCACAATCTTAGGATGGAATTGGCAACAAGGCTGTATTCAGGCTAGTCCTCACCGCATTGCTACTTTAGCGTCGTGTTCGCCTCCCAACACAGTCTATGGTTTGCGCTCATTCATTGGTGCATACAAAATTCTCACCCGCGTTATACCCGGCTGTTCGAAGATCCTTGCCCCTTTTGATGATATTGTCGCAGGTCGCCAGTCAAAAGATGAAATAGTTTGGAGCAATGAACTTCATGATGCCTTTTCTCATGCCCAGACAATGCTCTCGTCAAACAAAGCAATCGTTCTCCCAAACCCAAAAGACCAACTTTGGATTGTTACAGATGGAGCTGTTAAGGATCCAGGCATAGGAGCAACCTTGTACGTAACTCGCCACAATCAACCTCGCGTTGCAGGATTCTTCAGCGCAAAACTCAGACCACGTCAAGTCACATGGTTACCATGTGAAATTGAAGCACTGTCGATTGCCGCTGCCACAAAGCACTTCAGTCCTTATATCATCCAGTCCAGTCTGAAACCTATCATCCTCACTGACAACAAACCTTGCGTCCTTGCTTTTGAGAAGTTATGCCGTGGCGAATTTTCAGCAAGTCCTCGGGTTTCAACTTTTCTATCTACAGTCAGCAGATTTCAAGCCTCCGTCCGTCATCTAGCTGGTAATGCAAATATCCCATCAGGCTTTGTTAGCCGAAATGCTCCAGAGTGAGTGTCACAATGAATCGTGTCAAATATGTACTTTCATCCAAGAAACTGAAAATTCTGTGGTTCGACACATTCTCATAGATGACATACTATCAGGTAAGACTCGGATACCCTTCACCACAAGATCAACTTGGCACTCACTACAAGAAGAGTGCAAGGATTTACGGCGTACCCATTCTCACCTGATTCAAGGTACTCGCCCTTCGAAGAAGCTCACCATTGTTACATCAATACGGTAACCATTGCCAAAGATGGTCTCCTCGTCGTAAAGCGAACTGATCCACTATTCCCCACACGAGAATGTATTGTTGTATTCAAGGTACTCGCCCTTCGAAGAAGCTCACCATCGTTATATCAATACGGTAACCATTGCCAAAGATGGTCTCCTCGTCGTAAAGCGAACTGATCCACTATTCCCCACACGAGAATGTATTGTTGTTCCCCGACAAGTTCTAGAAGGTCTCCTCAATGCTTTACATATTCAGTTGAATCACCCATCAGCATTTCAACTAAAGAAGGTAGTTCAAAGATACTTTTTTGCGCTTGACTTGGATCGTTCCATTGACTCTGTATCCAACAACTGCCATCAGTGTGCTGCTCTGCGCAAGACTCCATCTACCATTGTCGAACAAAGTTCAAGTAATCCACC
Organism: Gigantopelta aegis; assembly: GCF_016097555.1. Taxonomy (NCBI): domain Eukaryota; kingdom Metazoa; phylum Mollusca; class Gastropoda; order Neomphalida; family Peltospiridae; genus Gigantopelta; species Gigantopelta aegis. The sequence continues at coordinate 74,024,934 of NC_054701.1, forward strand.
TGAGACTGTAGGCAGTCCCTTTGCTGCGGATATTCTTAAACGAGAACGCCAAGTCATCATAGTTGTGAGGGAATGTGTTACAGCCTTTACAGTCGCCTGTCTGATTGATAATGAACGTAGTGATGTCATTCGACAGGCATTGATTCGTTTGTGCATAGAATTACGCCCTCTTGACGGACCCCCAGCAGTCATCCACACAGATCCTGCTCCAGGCTTTCTCGCGCTGGCAAATGACAGTTTCCTACACAAACACAGAATCACTCTTGAAATCGGTAGGGTCAAGAACATAAACAAAAACCCAGTTGCTGAAAGAGCAATACAAGAATTGGAAAATGAACTCCGTCATCAAGATCCTACTCGTGGTCCTGTTACTCCTACCGAGTTAGCCATAGCAGTCGCTAGTCTCAATTCCCGCATTCGAAACCGTGGCGTATCATCTCGTGAAATGTGGACTCAGAGAGACCAATTCACAAGCAGCCAATTACCCCTTTCTGACCAACAACTTATTACAGACCAACACTCCGCCAGATTATCAAACCACCCACACAGTGAATTATCCAAAACTCCTAAAGGAATCCAATCAACCATGCCTTCAGTACACATTGGAGATTTAGTGTATCTGTATTGTGACAGAAATAAGACATGTGCACGTAATCGATATCTTGTTGTGAACATTGACGGGCCATGGTGCGACATCCGCAAATTTGTTGGATCACAACTTAGAAATAACTGTTATCGTGTTAAACGTTCTGAGTGTTACCTAGTACCAAACAAGACTTGTCAAATTCCACAGTGTACTTCCGGTGACACAGATAATGATGATGAAACACCCCCAGATCCTGACGTTGACACAAGTTATGATCTTCCTCTGATTCCAACTGAGATCGCCTCGCCTCTACCAGACATATCTTCACAATCACTGGACAACATCCTGGACACAACAACGGAGAACTCGCTACTCCCCTCCAGACCACGACGACGGATAAATCTACCAGGTCGATTTAAGGATTTTGTGTTGAACTAACATTCACCATGTTTTTGTTCTAACCACGACATAGAAATATACTGTGTCAGTGTCATGAATCTGCATTTAACTATCGTTTACCATGTTTTATTCCAGACCCCAATGACAAGAACATCTACCGCGTCGATTTTGACGATTTTGTGTTTTAATAGTAACCATACATTTATTATACTCACAGACAGTAAGTTCTAACCTTAACATTAACAGTACAAAAACAAAAAGAAGAAAAAAGTGGTTACGCCAGATATTATGTTAGCAACCTTAGTTGGAGTTATCTCCCTTGATGTATTGGGTGAAAGTAATCGCCCTTGTTTTTCACTCTTCCTTCTCCTTTTGTATTTGTCAAGTAAAGTTGTGTTTTACTTTCTAAGTTTGTGTTTCTGATCAGTAACTATTAGGGTGGCAACTTTTCTCTTAACTGGCGTTGAGTTTATCACACAATACCCTGTGATCTTAATAAAAGAGGCACTTCTTTTTAGTGTGTCTAGACACTGTGTCTAGGGACCGTCTAAATATACACCTGCCAATCAAGAACCACAGGTACAGGCCACGGAAAGAAAATACCAATTAAGCAAGAAATCACTCCGACTATTATTTCAGTACGTGGGTTAATTTATATACAAAATATAATACAGTTATTTCAACACTTTGACAATGGTGGTTTATTTTGTATTGAAAAATAAACCACATATACACGTTGCTGTGTTACTGGGATAGATATTATTACAGAACATTACAATGCATCAGCAAACATCAGGTATGTTTTGTTTCTTCAGTTCGAAGACTAATTCCTGACGTGACACGTTAAGTATTACGTAACCATCAGCTCGCCAGAGGGCATATTCACTGGGATGGTACAAAATGGCTGTGCCCGTCATATATAATAGCCGTCACATTTAACCGTTTTATTAATTAACTATACGATTATACTTGTTGATATTAAGCAATAATGTGCATTATGTATCGTTGAATATGCACACCAGTCCAAAAGCCTTGCTTTAACATTCCTTTAAGACCGTAACCAGTTATTTATTTTATCCAACAATCCATTTTTATGTATGCAAATAGAGTATCGTCAACCTAGCAATGCTTTTGTCGTATGACATCATACAAGATAAATGAAGTAATTTTTTGTAAGATGTTACATACATTCTGTCACATTCAAAAAGTGTTTCTAAACTCTAATTCATAATAAATAGACAAGTTTTATATTGTTATCACAAAACTAAAAGTTATTTGTATTTACTGTACTTCAACAAATGATTTAAAGAGTATGTTTATTGAAAATTAGTTTATCTTTATATAAAATACAATCAACCTGAGGTTTCTGTAAAGTATAGAGTTACCTCTCTTCTAGATATCCTGACTTGTGTTAAAGGGAAACTAAACTCAAACATGAGCCTTATGTGTTGGAAAGATGCATACCTGGTCCACCAACACATACAGACCATTTAAGAAATGAAAAATGCATAATTTTAGAATTAATAAAAAAAACTGGATTATTCCTGCTAATATTTTGTTTTGTGTTCTTCGCATCCAGTACTCTAGCTGGGGAGGACGCTCCGTCGGCTCCTACTAACTCTTGCATGCACAGTGTTTACAGCTAATGCAGTAATTAGCAACAAGGCGCTTCAGTTTAATCACCTGACTTGTAAAACAACATAAATGACTTGATAATGTAATAAACTATTTAACTAAATATATTTTAATTTGCATTAACAGAACAAAATGGGGAAATAGTATATTTCTCTCATAAAAAATCCCCCCCCCCCTCCCCCAAAAAAAAACAATCCCATACTATTAGGCCTATTGCAAAAGCAAAAATGACCACCCACAATACCCAAGTAATAATTTTCTTTTCTCTGGGACTACGTAATTTGTTAGTTCTGTGATGGAACAAAATGGCTGTGCCCATTATATATAATAGCCATCACATTTAACCATTTTATTAATTAAATGTAATGTTGATATTAAGCAATAAAGTGCATTATATATCGTTGAATATGCATACCAGTCCAAAAGCCTTGCACGAGCATTCCTTTAACACCAGTATGATCTAATAGCTACTGGCTTTTTATGTTTTCAGTGAATCATGAGTACCCGTTTCATTTGGCATCTCGGGATGGCAACACTCCGATGTTGTTAGCCCTGATTCAGCGATGTAGAGACCGTGTTAACTCTGCCACAACTGACCTTGTGCGACCTCTACATGAGGCTTCTTTATTTGGTCACCTTGATTGTGTGAAAGCTCTGCTGAAAGCTGGAGCTGAGGTTTGTACTTATTTCATGTTATAACATACGTATAAAATGTTATAAAAAAATCTAACTTGTCAGTGTCTGATCTACTAAAAGTACTGAGTCCATATCCTGATTGCATGGCTCAAACTTAACAACAGCACTGAAAGCAGTTGCAGTTGTGATATGATTTACCATACGTCAGATACTTTACTGATAGCAGGGTTATTTTTGCTGCTAGATAGATATTATTGTCATTGGTTGAAGGGATATTATTTAGTATTTATATTTGGTTTATATACTGGTTTAAATTTGCTGTCTCAAAATTGCTCAAACCTAAAGTGAATAGTCCTGTCTCTGTAAAGCTATAATTTATGTTTATTTTTATTTTTTTATTTGTGTATTTTATATTTAAGTCATGTTCAATGGCCTTACAGAGACAGAACATAGGTTATGTTAAAATCTGAGACATAAAGCCATTGAGCATGATACATAAATATAAAATAGACAAATAATTAAAAAAAAAAATACGAAATATGAAATAATTCACAGAGACAGTTCTCATATTCAGTCTAGCTCAAACTCAGGGTGAATTTTAATCCCCCTTTGTTTTTGCACATGATTTTTAAAGCCCATTTTTTTCATTTAGCTAAATTGACTAATATACTTCATTTTGACACTCCTTTGAATGCTTGTTTATTTCCAGATTGACTATCCATGTATATTGTTACATAATATTTGTAATATAGTAAATATTTTAAACCTTTTTTTTCCTTTTGTTAGAATGCTTACCTGAGGTTTGCAAGATTGATTGCCCTTAATGGCATCAGCTTTTTCCCCCAATCCCAGCCAGTGCCCCTTGACTGGTAATTAAAGGTTGTGGTATGTAATGTACTGTCTGTGGGAAAGTACATATGAAAGATCCTTTTCTGCTTTATCATTATAGAAGTAGCTTTTGTGGTAGCAGTGGGTTTCCTCTTTTCGTTTCTGTTTACCAAATGTTGAAATAACTATTTAACAGACATCAAATAGCCATAGTTTAAAATGTGCTGAGGTGTTGTCAGACAAATATTCCTCTCTTTTTTCAGGTTAATGTTAGAAACATAGATGGTGCAACGCCATTATGTGATGCTTGTTGCTGTGGAAACACAGATATTGTCCAGATTCTGTTGTCTTATGGGGCTGTGGTGAATCCACCGCTGCTTCTAGCTACACCCTTGCATGAAGCTGTTTTGAGAGGTAAACATCTTAAATATATTATGGCAAGAATCAGTCAGTCATTATACAATGAAACTGGGCACTCTGTAAACTGGAACTCCCTCAAAACTGGATGCTTTTCATTGTCCCTTTTTAAATATCAGTACAGAACAGAACCTCTCTAAACCAGATACCCCTTCAATCCAGACTATTTTCTTTGTTATGTGGGTGTCTGGTTTAGAGTGGTTTCACTGTATGTGTGGTTCTGTGAAAACCTTTTTTGTACACATTAGACCAACCTACATGATAAAGGTTCACGGGATTGATAGAGAAGAATAAGAAGTTGATGGACCCATGCTGGGTATAGTTTACAAACAGATACAAGATCAAGGGATTGATAGAGAAGAATAAGAAGTTGATGGACCCATGCTGAATAAGAAGTTGATGGACCCATGCTGGGTTTAGTTTACAAACAGATACAAGATCAAGGGATTGCTACAGAAGAATAAGAAGTTGATGGACCCATGCTGGGTTTAGTTTACAAACAGATACAAGATCAAGGGATTGCTACAGAAGAATAAGAAGTTGATGGACCCATGCTGGGTTTAGTTTACAAACAGATACAAGATCAAGGGATTGCTACAGAAGAATAAGAAGTTGATGGACCCATGCTGGGTTTAGTTTACAAACAGATACAAGATCAAGGGATTGATAGAGAAGAATAAGAAGTTGATGGACCCATGCTGGGTTTAGTTTACAAACAGATACAAGATCAAGGGATTGATAGAGAAGAATAAGAAGTTGATGGACCCATGCTGGGTGTAGTTTACAAACAGATACAAGATCAAGGGATTGATACAGAAGAATAAGAAGTGGATGGACCCATGCTGGGTTTAGTTTACAGATACAAGATCAAGGGATTGATACAGAAGAATAAGAAGTTGATGGACCCATGCTGGGTTTAGTTTACAAACAGATACAAGATCAAGGGATTGCTACAGAAGAATAAGAAGTTGATGGACCCATGCTGGGTTTAGTTTACAAACAGATACAAGATCAAGGGATTGATAGAGAAGAATAAGAAGTTGATGGACCCATGCTGGGTTTAGTTTACAAACAGATACAAGATAAAATAATAATTATAATAACAACATGGCCCATTACATGTAAAACAATAGACAAACTCACTATATGGTTTCGTGTGCATTTGTAAATTTATAATTAATTAAATAATGAAGATCCCTTGCTTTTATTGACCAGTAATCTCTTCTGTCTTGACCAAAGTTTGTTTTGTTTAACAACACCACTTGAGCACACTGATTTATTCATCATCGGCTATTGGATGTCAAACATTTGGTAATTCTGACATATAGTCTTAGAGAGGAAACCTGTTACTTTTTTCCATTAGTAGCAGGGGATCTTTTATATGCACCATCCCACAGACAGGATAGCACATACCACAGCCTTTGATATACCAGTCATGGTGCAATGACCGGAACGAGAAATAGCCTAATGGGCCTATCATGACCAAGTATCAGTACTACCACCATAACAGTATGTTAAGCACCAAATAGCCATAGATTAAAATGTGCTGGGATGTTGTATAATTATTCCTTTCTATTTTATGGGCATCAGAAGATGTCAGCAATTGGAGGAGCAAGTTATATACTAATTCACCTTTTTTGGGTGGGTTGGGGAAGGAAGGAAGGACATTTTTATTTAACAACGCATTCAACACATTTTATTTACGGTTATATGGCGTCAGACATATGGTTACGGACCACACAGATATTGAGAGAGGAAACCCACTATCGCCACTTCATGGGCTACTCTTTTCGATTAGTAGCAAGGGATCTTTTATATGCACCATCCCACAGACAGGATAGCACATACCACAGCCTTTGTTACACCATTTGTGGAGCACTGGCTGGAACGAGAAATAGCCCAATGGGTCCACCGACGGGGATCGATCCTAAACTGACCGTGCATCAAGCGAACGCTTTACCACTGGGCTACGTCCCCTCCTAATGATACCTATGCTTCTTGTTTCATTGTGTGTGATTATATTAATTTACTTTTCTTTTTTTCTTTTTTCTTTTGTTAGACAACTGGAAGTGTACCGAGCTGCTGGTTGATGCTGGTGCCAAGCTCGATTCATCAGACTGTCACTTTGGTACACCTCTTCACATATGTGCCATGAAGGGCTACACCATGTCAGCAGAAATCCTCCTAGCTGCAGGTTGGCATATTATGGTGAAACTGAAAATCTAAACCGGATCACATCGGAGACCTAATATTTATCCGATTTAGAGGGTCACATTTTTATAATTTAGAAAATTCTGAACCATGAAACTTAAATTGGCTGCTTTTGCAGAGTCGGTTTAAGGATCGGCAGGGCCTGTAGCACAAATAACAGCAGGTCCCCCCTTCCCAAGATGTATATTTTGTAACCCTATCAGGGAAAGGGTAAAAATGAAATGAAAAGTATATACATTACCGCAGGACCCCTTGAAGCACGAGGCCTGTAGCATGTGCTACTAGGATAAACTGATAATTTTTTTTAAAAGTGAAAAAGAAAAAAAAGGTTAAACTGGCTCTGCAGTTTTGACAGGATTCCGGTTTGTTCAGGGTCTGGTTTAGATTTCACTGTATATATTTCATGTCTTGTTATAAATTCCGGTTTGTTCAGGGTCTGGTTTAGATTTCACTGTATATATTTCATGTCTTGTTATAAATTCCGGTTTGTTCAGGGTCTGGTTTAGATTTCACTGTATATATTTCATGTCTTGTTATAAATTCCGGTTTGTTCAGGGTCTGGTTTAGATTTCACTGTATATATTTCATGTCTTGTTATAAATTGGGAGATCAAAAAATGATATTAAATGAAAAATTGGGGAAACCTTTCAGGATCCTGAAAACTACAGCATTACTGTGAGCTTTTAATAAAATAACATGGTTAGGAACGGTTTTCTTTTGGATAGCAATAAATTCCAGAAATTTTTGTTTAATTTGTTTTTCATCTCTAAACATTAGCATATTTGCATTATTTATACTGGGGGTGCAGTAGAGAGCTCGCCTGAGGTGGTTTCATCGTAGGATTGAACCACCTCGATGGACTTATTCTCTCATTGTGTTTTATCCCGTCCCAACCAATGCCCCACATTTGGTATATCAAAGGCCATAGTACGTTTTGTCCTGTTTGTGAAACAGTTCATATAAAAGATTCTCTGCTGCTAATGTAACAAGTTTACTCTGAAGACCACAAGTCCTCATTACCAAATGTTTGACATCCAGTAACTGATGATTAGAAAATCAGTGTGCTCTAGTGGTGTCATTAAACAAAACAAAATAACATTTTACTGGTTTCAAGGCCATTCCTAAAGTTAAAGTTTGTTTTGTTTGTTGATTAACCAGTTTTTTTAAGGTATCAATGTTTTTGTCTGGTTTTAATTTAAAGCTTATTGATTAACCAATTGAAAAAATAACAAAAAATTGGATAACTGATTTATATTTATTTATTTTTAATTTTTTCTTCCAAGGTGCCAAGGTGAATGTAATTCACATGCATAATGCACCGTTACACGAAGCCGCTCGGTCCCAGTACATGGAGGTTCTGTTGCTACTCTTGAACTATGGCGCCAACGTGTATGCTAGAAACAGCCACTCCAAGACTGCCAGTGACCTGGTGCCCAGCAGCACATCTCCAGCAAAACAGTTACTTCAGTACTGGGAAAGTAAGGCAATAATGTTTAGTAGCGTAGTATTAATCTGGGCCCATATTTTTTAATGTATCTTAGCACTACCATTTTAAGCTATGACGTCACTATGGCGTGTGCTGTAGTGACGTCGTAGCCTACAATGGTTTATGATTTCGTAAGGCTAAGATAGCTTAGAAAATCCCTAGCATGATTAGCATCCTTAAGTCTTTCGGACACGGACTAAAAATAGCAAATTAATAAGAAATTATATTTTACAGGACATAATAAGTTGAAATGAATTGCATAGTTTGGGGGGTGGGTGGGTTGGTGGGGGGGCTTTTTTTTCATATACTATATCTAGACATCTCAACCTTTATGCATTTTCCTCTTTTTACAATGGACTGGTCTGAAAGTCCCCACAACCAATCATTTGGGTGAGGGGGGGGTATTCAGCATTTTTTTTTTTTTAAATAGGTGCTCCTTTGAAGTGCTTGCATCGCAGGATCGAACCACCTCAGTGGATCCATTCAACTGATTGGGTTTTTTCTTGTTCCAAACAGTGCATCAGAACTGGTCAAAGGCTGTGGTATGTGCTTTCCTGTCTGGGAAAATGCACATAAAAGATCCCTTGCTGCTTTAAGAAAAATGTAGCAGGTTTCCTTTGATGACGTGTCAGAATTACCAAATGTTTGACATCCAATAGCCAATGATTAAATAATCAATGTGCTCTAGTGGTGTCGTTAAACAAAACAAACAAACTTTTTTTAATGGGGACAAATGGAAGTTAAGAAGTCAACTTTTATAAGAATGTTAATTTTATGTTCGATTTATATATTATGGTACAGTTAAGATTGATATATTAATATATAAATTGTTCCCTTTTTTGCAGGTAATCCTCGAGCTCTTTGTTATTTGTGTCGACAAACAATCCGTGACACATTGGGCTGTACACGACTATCACATATAAATCACTTTTTACTTCCAAAATTTCTTAAAGACTACTTGTTATTTCTTTAAAATGAAGTTCGTGCATATTCATCATAATGATAGTGTTGAACATTATAAGACTATTGTAGGTGAATGAATGAGATTAAGACTGGTTTTGTTTGGCAAGAGTAGATAACTCTCATCATATTTGACATAATTCACCTTCCACTGTGGTTGGTCTATAATTTTAACATTGCCAAAGTAAATTGTGTACATACATACAAACAAAGTGAAGTGTTACATTGTATGTAAATAAATATCAAATGAATGTTCTATTAATTAAACAGTGTTAACATGTTTATCTCATTGCCTTGGCTTTTAATAAGTGCTAAATTATGTGAAAATTATTGTTTATCATCATTAGTTTTTAAGTTACAGCATTTTATTGTTATTATTAATTTTTTTATATATATAAAATCTGAAGAAAAAGTTATTGTAGGCCTGTATTTATGTGTGTTTACATGTGACTTGTATAATCATGGCCACTGCCTAATATGAACTAAAAACTGTTATTGTATGAGATGTTGCTTTTCACCATTACACTCATCTCACTGACAAACTAATATTAAAATTATTTTACATTATTATGAGGTTGTTACTTTTGTGGGGTGAGGTATTGGGGAGGGTTACCAGAATGTGAAAAATAGTATATGAAGTAAATATTTTTTACTTAAACATTTTAATCAAGAACATAACCATTTTATATATGGAGAATAATACATGAGTGGCCGTTAGATACCATTTATCTCACAACGAGTTGTTTTAAAATGTATCTAACGAGCAAAAGCGAGTTTTATACGTTTTTAAACGAGTTATGAGATAAATGGCATCTAACGGACACGAGTGTATTATTCTATTTCTTACATTTCTAAGTTATTTACAGCCATTGCACTTGTAGCCGACGTACGTGTCACAGACACATGAATGTCAGGTTATTTATACTTCACAGTCTAATCGATTTCCATCATGTAGTTTTTCACTGCCAGTCGTGTCTTGAAATTGTGTGTTAACAACTATGTGTTACCAAAAATAATGCATGCTGTTCTCACCAACGGGTGTGTAAGAAAGAACCTTTTTTAATTCAGCAAAATCTAAAATTAAATGTTGACTATAAGACTTCATCATATGTGGTCATATGGCATAGAACATTCTTTGTATATACTACTCAAAAGAATTTAAGGGTCAAAAATTTATAACCAAATAAGTTTCAGAGTGTGTGAATCCACCCCTGGCGCGAATACACTCGACACATCGTTGCCTCATGCTGTTGATCAGACGTCTGAAGAACTCTTGGGGAATGGCCTGCCACTCTGCCATAAGAAGTTGACCCAGATCATGAAGGTTGGCCGGAGGGGATGGTTATCCCGAACTCTCCTGCCTAATTCGTCCCAGGCGTGCTCTATTGGGGCCAAGTCAGGCGAATATGCTGGCCAATCCATCCTGGCGATACCTTGTTGTCTGAGAAAGTCCGTTACCACCCTGGCGCGGTGGGGTCTGGCATTGTCATCCTGCAGAACTGCCCCGCCGCCAATCTGCTGAAGGCCTGGGAGAACCAACAGCCGGATAATCTCATTCAGATAGCGGATTCCATTCAGATTGCCATCCACCACATAGAGGGGGGTCCTGTAGTGGATAGAGATGCTGCCCCACACCATGACGCTGCCACCACCGAACCGGTGACATTGTCTAACGTTAACGTCAGCGAAGCGCTCCCCAGGACGTCTGTAGACACGAACCCGACCGTCGTTGAACTGGAAACTAAACCTGGACTCATCAGTGAACATCACTCGACCCCACTGAACACGTTGCCACCGCAGATGAAGTGTGCACCAGTGACGTCTGGCTGTTCTGTGACGTGGTAGGAGTGGTGGTCGAACAGCCTGGCGACGGCAGCGTAGATTATTGGCTCTCAGACGATTGTGTATGGTTTGATCAAACACTCCGAGTTCCAGTCGCAGTCCGCAGATTGTCACGTAATCGGCGTGCAGTGGTTGTGCGTTGACGTAGAGCCATATTGGTGATGTAGCGGTCCTCTCTATTTGTAGTGCTTCGGGGTCTTCCCGAACGTGGACGATTTCGAACAGAATTCATTCCTTGGTACCGTTGCTACAGTCTCAGAGCAACATTTCTTTGCGTATTGCCATCCTGAAGCCAAGCAATAGCCCTTCCTCGATCTTCGATAGTCAGTTGACGTCGTACCATTGTCGAATTTGGAGTGTGCACCGTACACGAACGCAAGCTCCAATTATACGGAAATTCAGCATTGGGAACATGGAATACACATGCAAAGCGTGCAAATGAAGCGCTTTGTGAAAAAGCAAGTTATGGGCACTTAGCAGACCTTTCGCTTTCGCCCTAATTTACGTGCAAATGTAAGCATGTTTTCGCCATTAGAACTAGTCGACAGTGTCAATGACAGTGGATTTTAATTCATTTATGGGTTGCTTAGACCCACTTTCGTCAAAATGGAACAATACCATGCGTGACATTATGGTCTAGCTAATATAATTGACATTCAGAAAATAATGTCGAAAATATCGTCTGACCCTTAAATTCTTTTGAGTAGTATATATTGAAGAAAAACTCAAACTAACTTACTACTTTTCACAATTTTTTTGTGTCCATTGTCTATGATCAATCGTATACTCATGGGGAAAAGTTCCCATTACCCAAAATGTCAGTACTTATTGTGCAATATTTCACACATCTTTAAATGTTCAGGGTTTTTTGCCCCCAGACTGCATATTTTATATTAAAATTGTTCTGATAAACTTCCTTTCAATTTTTTTTTTTTTTTTTTTTTTAAATTGCATTTTGTACTACCAACCCCTAGGAAATACAGTTACGTTTCCTCCCGCGATCTTCTTCAAAACCATCCTATATGAAGGAAGCATCCACATAATACGAAAGGTCACAATACATCTCTGAAAACACCGAGACTTTTCATGACGGACTAAAAAGGATTTTACTACTGTTTTAGAAACAAACACCAAAACTCTTTGCATAATGGACCGGCCTCGGTGGCGTCGTGGTTAGGCCATCGGTCTACAGGCTGGTAGGTACTGGGTTCGGATCCCAGTCGAGGCATGGGATTTTTAATCCAGATACAGACTCCAAACCCTGAGTGAGTGCTCCGCAAGGCTCAATGGGTAGGTGTAAACCACTTGCACCGACCAGTGATCCATAACTGGTTCAACAAAGGCCATGGTTTGTGCTATCCTGCCTGTGGAAAGTGCACATAAAAGATCCCTTGCTGCTAATCAGAAAAGAGTAGCCCATGTAGTGGCGACAGCGGGTTTCCTCTCAAAATCTGTGTGGTCCTTAACCATATGTCTGACGCCATATAACCGTAAATAAAATGTGTTGAGTGCGTTGTTAAATAAAAAAATTCTTTCTTTCTTTCTTTGCATAATGGCAAACATAGCCTATAGTAAACTAATAGCAAACGGGCTATCATCAGATAATATGAATAATGGCCCTCTTTAGTCTAGCAGAAGACAAACATAGCCTATAGTAAATTAATAGCAAACAGAGGCTTATCGCTAGATAATATGAATACGGTTCTCTTTAGTCTAGCAGAAGACCCTGTATTACTTATTCTTAGTTCTTTTTAATTGCACTTTTAAGAATTATGTGAATGGTTATTCAACAGTCATTCAGATGAATCCATAATTATTCTACCATGTCCTAAATTTAATTGAACTCATGACATTCCATTGCTGCAGGACAGATATGTTAGCACTGATATTTTGACCTGGATCTTGTGATCAGCCACATCATGTGATTTGTTTAAGTATTTTTACTGGTATTTGATATTTTGTTTCAAAGTTCTTCCTCTCAAAAACAAAACCTTGCCCTATGCCCCAAGACTTTGGACGATACATCACAGGGGTGTGTGTGTGTCCAATTTTTTATTTTTTTTAAAGTAAAGTTTGTTTTGTTTAACAACACCACTAGAGCACATTGATTTATTAATCATCAGCTATTGGATGTCAAACATTTGGTAATGTTAAGTCTTAGAGAGGAAACCAGCTACATGTTTTTCCATTAGTAGCAAGAGATCTTTTATATGCACAATCCCACAGACAGGATAGCACATACCATGGCCTTTGATATATCAGTTGTGGTGTACTGGCTAGAACAAGAAATAGCTCAATGGTCCCACTCTCCAAAACAAAGTCTCTGAGACTTGTAGATTTATCGCGGCCTTAAAAACGGAACATTAATGTATCTCAATTTCAGCATCTAAAAGGTTGGAATGTGTGCAAGTAGATTCAATATTCAATTGTGAATATTTTGCCAAATCATGTCAAAACAGCAGAACAATTGTTAAGTAGATACATTTATTGCAATATATTCATTCTCTTTTCTTTTTTTTCATAAGAGAATATTTTTTCTCTCTCTAATATACATCATATACAATACATAATTTAATAATATGCTAGAGAAATGAGTATTCAATAAAAGTGTTTATCAAATCATGCAGTATACAAGCAGTATATTATATATACATATGACATTATCCAGGACTTCAAACATTGCATTTTGAATTATGGTCCCAAAATAACACTTTGTAAAACTCAAAATATACTTACAGACCAAAGGTAAAAACAAATTTGTCTAAGGCATATGGAGTTGCTGAGCACAATGAATGTGGAAAATTTAAACATTTCCCCAGGCTACATCATGTACAATAAAATTAATGAGCAGAAATAACATAGTGGTACATACAGTAATTGAAAAATACAATTTTTAGGCTACATCATCTTATGGTAACGAAATTAAAACAAATTTGTTGACCTTTATTGATTATTGAGCAGTTTAATTAAAAATAGAGAAATCTAACTTGCCAAGGGAAACTCAAGATATATGCATGGTTTACGCTGACCAAAAAAAACTGACTTGATTAGTAATTTAGCAAATTTTGTGTTAAAATGTGTTGCCAAATTTAAATCATCTTATCACAAAGGCTCCTTAAATATTGCAAATTTCACACATTAACGTTTTGGCAAATTTATTATTATACATATTTGGTAAATTTAACTTAATTTTTTATTTGGCAATTTTGCAAACATACCTTAAACCCTGACATGTACTTTTATACTAAAACTGAAGAAAAAAAATGTGTTGACAATTAAGTTATTGAGCGAAACCAAAGTGGAATAATCTAAACTGTCAAGAGGCATAACTCCAGATATACAGGTAATCAGAGTAGTAGAGGTTCCAACAATATCAGGCTACAAAATGAAAAGATATACAATGGACATGTACTTTATACAAAAAGTAAAATAAAGCTGCATACTTGTACATGTAAGTTATCGAGTGAGCAAAAAAAATAAAATGGAACAGTCAGTATAAATGGCCATAACTCCGAAATGGTAGTACTTAAATGCTAGTAATTACACTATAAATCGGAATATGCTTGGGGTTTTTTAATTGAGCCAATACAATATTATATTGATTCCCAAAATATGTAGTCTAGTGGTAATTTAATAAGCTGTAAATGTGTACCAAAATTAAAATAAATCTATTGGTTTAATACACATGTATATGAACACCAATGTGGAACCAAATTCAAAACAAAGCAAGCATACTTCAACACCCTAAATGAGTTATGTGATTTCCTGCTTTCAGTGAAGGGCATTCTTTTCTACCATGACTCAAAGCTTGTGAAAATTAGGGGATAGCCCTACTGTGTTTTTTAATTTGGCAACTTATATTGGTAGTTTTAGCTGCATATAACCCATTTTATTGGCGATAAATTAATGCTCGAAAATCGAAAGCCATAAAAGGGTTAAATGTTTTAAACAAATTATTTGATTTTTAGTAAAAATAACATTTACGAATGTCATCATCAAATGGTGATTTCATTCAGAAACCTAATACCAAGAGCTGGATGGCTGGACCATTAGTGGATCGGACAGAAATCGTAATTATTGAAGAGAAGAATGTGTTTTATTTGGAAAAAGATTTGACATTTAACTAACTTCATGTGCAATCAAGACACTAGTGGACGTTGCTTCATACAATTACAAAATATGCATTGTTCTCAGTTTATGACACACTCAGAAATTCTCATTTAAGACATTTGACAGTAAAACATTAGTTCTACTACCTTAAACTGAAGCTAAAATGCCATCAGCTTATTTATTATAAATGTTTATATTTGTAGCTAATCAATTCAAACATTCTAAAATAATAAAAGGATTAATCTAAGAAAGCAGAACAAAGCTTGTATGGGTTTATATTTAATAATTCCACCTTGTAAAAACATTAGAATGTTGAATTATGAACTTGGTACAAAATAAATGTATACATGTTCCCTCATGATTGGACAATAAACAGCAATCTATTGTTTTATAAATACAGGTAACATGAAACACCTATTTTGGAACCCCATTAATATGATCACTGTTCATCAACATTATCTGACAAACATTTAACAACATTTGTAATAAAAATTAGCAAAGTTAATGAAAATTGCATAGACATCATCACTCATTATTAATTAAGTTACTTGGAATCACAAAAATATCATGACTGCTGATTTTTAACTCAGTACCTTCACATATAAACAAAAATACACATAAATGGCACAAAAGTCACAAACATTGGTCCTTCTCTAAATTTCAGATTGTCCATAATGCACAACAGTAAACATACACAAATACTACATGTGTATTTGTGAACAATGGATAATGCGACTTGGTTATATGCATGTATACATGTACAGGACCATCTCAGTAATCATGAGTCGGTTTAAACAGTAGACTGTATGTCCATTTTATATTTCAAAACTAAACGACCTTGATGGCTCTGAGTATTTATCAAGAGAAAGAAAAGGTTGTTGTAGTGAGAAAATACCTTTAAATTTATTTAATTTTTAATATTTTTTTGATAATATACTCTTCAAAAAAAGAAACGCAAAAGGGTACAAATGGGTTATAACTCCGATTTTATGTTTCCTACCGGTTCATGCTTTGTGAATATAAGGTCATTGCATGTCCCAAACACATTCCCACGGTTACATTCGATAAAACGCAGCTACTGTACAATAAAGTTCCAAAATGTGAATATTCGCAAAAACGCAGCCACGTGCAAACCATGTCACCACTGCACGTGCGTTGTCTTCACGTGCAACATGAACACCGACAGTATAAAAGTGCAGGGTGTTCGCTTGCCTGGCCTCTGTATCTGGCCGACAGTTGACAATCCAGGACATGCCACGTCTCAGTGAACCGCAGAGAAACAATGCCATCGGCCGACTAGACGCAGGCGAATCCAGAACGGCCGTTGCCAGGGCATATGTGTCCCAAGCACCATCTCCAGACTGTGGGACCGTTACCAGCAACATGGATCAACACGTGACCTCCCTAGATCCGGTCGAAACGGGTCATTACCCCCGGGCAGGACCGCTACATCCGGGTACGCCACCTTCGGGAACGATTGACTACTGCCACCTCCACAGCGCAGCAATACCAGGTTTGCGCAGGATATCCGACCAGACCGTACGGAACCGCCTACGTGAGGTAGGAATTCGTGCCAGACGTCCAGTTCGAGGTGTCATCTTAACACCACAACACCGTCGACTCGACTGCAGTGGTGCCAGATTCATCGACAATGGCCTCATCTGCGATGGAGACAGGTGTGGTTCAGTGACGAGTCCCGATTTCTGCTCCGACGTCATGATGGAAGATGTCGCGTGTATAGGCGTCGTGGTGAACGTTATGCGGCAAACTGCGTGCAGGAAGTGGACAGATTCGGCGGGGGTAGTGTCATGGTGTGGGCAGCCATCTCACACACTGGCAGAACTGACCTGGTCCACGTGCAGGGCAACCTGAATGCACAGGGCTACATTGACCAGATCCTCCGGCCACACATCGTTCCAGTTATGGCCAACGCCAACGCAGTGTTCCAACATGACAACGCCAGGCCTCACACAGCACGTCTCACAACGGCTTTCCTACAGAACAACAACATTAATGGTCTTCCTTGGCCATCGATATCACCGGATTTGAACCCAAATGAGCATCTATGGGACGAGTTGGACTGACGCCTCCGACAGCGACAACCACAGCCCCAGACCCTGCCCGAGCTGGCAGCAGCCTTGCAGGCCGAGTGGGCCACCATCCCCCGGGACGTCATCCGTACTCTGGTTGCTTCAATGGGCAGGCGGTGCCAGGCAGTTGTCAACACACGCGGAGGCCACACCCGGTATTGACTCCAGATGACCTTGACCTTGGTGGTGTGTCCTATCACTTACTCACAATGGACTAGAGTGAATTGTGAACAATCCTGCAACATTTGGTAATTATCGGACTCACCATTCAATAATTAAATCAATTCTCCAAATGTTACGACAATGTGGTTTTGCGTTTCTTCTTTTGAAGAGTATATATAAGAGACCAGGGTGCAATATTTCAAAATGTTGGGTAATCGAAACTTGGTTCACGTGATTTTCACTCAAGTAACCGATTGTTTGATTTCACAAATTATATTTGCATAGGGAATAAAATTCTGATGATCTTGAAGTTTGTCATTTTTCACGAAAACAATTGGCAGTTCATGTGAATTTATAAAGTTGCATAACCATCACATGAACTGAACAGTTTGTGTGAAATATTGTGCCCTGGAAACAGAATGCTTTTCTCATATCTGTTACATAACATTTAGCTTTACTTGTTTAAAAACATCAAACTCACTTTTATGTGTTAAGATAGGTCTTAAAACTCGTAAAATAATGACATCCAACAGCCACTAAGTAGTATACTCTATTTATCTTATATTTCTTGAAAAAACAAATGACGCAAGAACCCAAAACAATCTAGTACTGCGAGAGCGAAGGAAAAATTACTTTAACAAAGCATGAGAGCTTCAACTGATTATATATGGATGCTAATGATAAACTATTTGAATAATAAATAATGAATAAAATTTGTATTTTGCCATACAGGTTTGGATTACTGGAACACCCTGTATTTTGGCTTGTTACGGTAGTTTACATACAATGGAATATGCTAACTACATTTTAACAGCCCTCTAATGGTACTACAACTACATGTTTACTGACATCTAAAAGAAACATTACATATATAAATATTGTTGCTATTTGAAAAGAACCAATTTAGAAACCGCCTTACAAACTCTTTGCATGTATTACAGTGCATTGTGACATTTATATGTTTGTTGGTTTTCTATAATACAATTTCAAGCCTTGTAAAGTGTTTTTTGAACACCAGTATCTTCATACACACTAATATCTACATAATCTAACTAACACATATACATTTTCTGTGAGTTCCTAAACAAGTGAGCAAAAGAAAACAACTTACTAGCATAGTACCGAAAATATTATGCATAAACAAGCAAAGTAGTTTTTAATTCAATACAATAAATATAATATGATTGCCTATATCATTAATGATCAAATACAAATACAAGAATTTGGTGTAAGTGTTGCATAGTATGAGCCTGAATACAAATACAATATCTATCGGAATACAATGCTTATCAGCATTAAACAAATACAACATTCTAATAATAAAATTTCTATCTATCAGAATGTAGATAATAAGGTTTATAATAATTGAAATATGTGGTCTTCAATCACAATGAAAACCTAATAATAAACAAAAATGATTATATGGACTAGTATTAAAATGTAGACTAAACTGCTTATTTTAAACTATTTACAAATAAATGGCACTTTAAAAAGTTTGAAAGGAAATGTGGAATGCCAAGTGAAGGATGATACAAAGAGATCTACTAGAGTAATGTCGGTTACATTTAAAAAGTTGATAAAAGATATTCTAGAGCAATGTGAGATAGATTGAAAAGGACATTAAAGAGGGATTTAGTAAGGCAATGTGAGAAAGATTGAAAAGGACATTAAAGAGGTATCTAGTAGAGCAATGAGAGAAAGATTGAAAAGGACATTAAAGAGGTATCTAGTAGGGCAATGAGAGAGAGATTGAAAAGGACATTAAAGAGGGATCTAGTAAGGCAATGTGAGAAAGATTGAAAAGGACATTAAAGAGGTATCTAGTAGAGCAATGAGAGATAGATTGAAAAGGACATTAAAGAGGTATCTAGTAGGGCAATGAGAGATAGATTGAAAAGGACATTAAAGAGGTATCTAGTAGGGCAATGTGAGATAGATTGAAAAGGACATTAAAGAGGTATCTAGTAGGGCAATGAGAGATAGATTGAAAAGGAACAATAAAGAGGTATGTAGTAGAGCAATGTCAGATAAATTTTAAAAAAGGACATTAAGGAGGTATCTAGTAGATTGAACAGGGCAATAAAGAGGTACCTAGTAGAGCAAGGTATGATTGAAAATAATGATAACAAAGATATCTAGTAGAGCAATGTGATAGATAAAATTAATATCTAGTAAGGCAATGTTAAACAGACTGAGCACTAATGAGCTGTTACGTCTACAAGTACAACAAACAACATTTCAAATAATTGCACTTTAACCCAGTCCAATCACCAAAACATACACGTACATAAATGTTCACCAAATTGTTAAATATACATTGTAAACTGATGGCGAGTTTGTTCTGTATTGTGATTGGTTAATTACATTCTTTTTCTGGGATCAAATTAAAATAACACCCGGAAAGCTAATGACATCATTAGAAAGTGATGTCATTAGCAAATGGAACAGGCCAAGTTGATGGTTCAAGGGTCTACAGTTAGTTCCGTAGAAAAACTATTCAGTTTACAATGGACATAACTATATGGAGGTTTTAGATTTGTGGGTGTTATTGCCTATTTGATGCCCGCAAATGTTTAATTTTTAACCTCAGGCTAACACCTTCGGTCAAACATATCATTTGCTGGATCAAATAGACACCTGCAAATCCAAAAACTTCATATGGTTATCTCCTAAATGAAATCGACTGAGAAATGGTATATTTAATGAGGTTTTATTTCTTGCTGTTGTTGTATTTTGTTTGTCTATACATTTTCAAAGATTACTAACCAAATTGCTTTTAAAAAGTAGCCAGCTTAAATTCTGTTTCAGTCTACTGGTCAGTGAGACTAAATTCAGGAATGTGTTAACAATTCTCTTTAGTGCAATTATCTGTACTTAAGAAAATGGACGCACCATGCATGCCATGATGTCTTGCAGTTAAAGTGCAATTTTATTTTTAAAAAACATTTCAAAATTGTCAAGAAACAGTATAAACCCTGTAGTTTACATACTAATACTGAAAGGAAAGTTGGCAATATAGAAATTGCAACACCAAATATCATGGCTTTTAACTGAACAAGCATTCTGAGCGTACAGACAGACAGACAGACAGACAGATGGAGACAAAACCTATAGTCGCCTCCAGTTGGATCAGTAGGGCACTAATAATAACAGTATATCGAGGCCACAATGCACCAACATTTCTACATTTTCAACTTGATACACAATTATTAAAATATATACTTTCCCAATTTTATGCTTGTACGGTTAAAAAAAAAAAGCCAGTTGGAATGTTCAAGAATGGACCCAACATCTTTTTAAAAAGCTGATTAAAAAATAAATCAAAATATCCTTTCTTAAATTTGCATGTCATATTATTAAAACTGTACAATGTAAAATAGCAAGTGTACTAGACCTCTGCATAAAATAACTTTGTGCTGTGAGTTAACGGTGGCTTATATGTCTTCTTACATACATATATCTTTATCTGATCACTGTTAACGGTGGCCTATATGTCTTCTTACATATATATATCTTTATCTGATCACTGTTAACGGTGGCCTATATGTCTTCTTACATACATATATCTTTATCTCATCACTGTTAACGGTGGCCTATATGTCTTCTTACATACATATATCTTTATCTGATCACTGTTAACGGTGGCCTATATGTCTTCTTACATACATATATCCTTATCTGATCACTGTTAACGGTGGCCTATATGTCTTCTTACATACATATATCTTTATCTCATCACTGTTAACGGTGGCCTATATGTCTTCTTACATACATATATCTTTATCTCATCACTGTTAATTGTGTTCTTTTTTAGTATTCAAAACTTTCTTAGAAACATAAAAAGCTCTAACTAGTTTTCAAAACTTTGTAACTAAATGAAAACAAATCTCAAATTAACACAAATACTATTTGCTATTTTGTAAGATAAGCTCTATTCAGTTTTCAAAAGTTTGTAACTAAATGAAAACAAATCTCAAATACTATTTGCTATTTTGTAAGATAAGCTCTATTTAGTTTTCAAAAGTTTGTAACTAAATGAAAACAAATCTCAAATACTATTTGCTATTTTGTAAGATGAGCTCTAACTATTTACCTGTAGTTTTCAAAAGTTTCTACATAACTGAAACATTCTTGTATCAACACAAATACTATTTGCCTATTTTCTAAAATGAGCTCTAATTCTAGTTGCATCTTACCAGTGTATTTTATTTATTATTGTAAGCCCTATCCACCTGGGGCTAAATCACTAAACTCTCGCAACTTTGCAATCTCACAGTGCAATGCTAAAAGACTTGTTGTCTAACAGAGCCCAGGAGACCTTTGTGAATTAGGCCCAAGAGCTATATGTACAATATTACCAGAAATTTGTACGAAAAAAATGATACCTATTTAATCTGTGAAATGTTCAGGAGAGTGAGTGCTTAAGTTGCCGGACTGAATATTAGGTCTTCACAGACGACCGGACGACTGTAAAATTTTAGTGCTGTGAACATGATTAGCATTGCAAAGATAAACAGCTCCAGTTACATACAAAGAAACATATATATGTAATCATTAATTCACATGTGAATTACAAATAATATCAAATGCACCATGCTGCCTGAAACCATTAACAAACATTAACAATACAATGTCATAAAAAAAAAATTACAGCAGAAACCCAGCATGCTCCATGTGATATGAACTGCCAACACCACCATGGTATCTGTGTTTCCACAAGTCTGTAACATTAGTTACAGCATATAAGCATGATATGTTCATTCGGAAGTCTTGAACGCAACAGAAATTCATAGGTTTATTAGTACCATAGAAACTGGGACATATGGGATCTGAGGTTCAAATTTTAAAAATCCACAAACACTACTGCTGCATATCATAAACTATTGCTCTTGTGAAAAACAATTGATAACTTAAAACTATACAAAAAAATTCACAAAACAATAATAGTTTAATTAATTTACACAACTGCATTTTTTTTCAAAACTATAATAAAATCATAGTTATTTCATTATGTATTACCTTCCCACCACCAAAATGTTAGCTCTAGTAATTATTTGTGTGTGTTTGGGGTGAGGAGTCCAATGAAGTACATTACATAAATGTTATTATTACCCCAGCAGGCACTGATAACGGGGAAAATAAAAATCATAATTTCTCACTTGAGAAATTATCATGCATTGGTTTAACGTACACTACTATTGGACGATTTGACGCCAACAAACCAATCACCTTGTCGGTACTAAATATGACGTCACCACAATTTGGCAAAGCACACACAATGACGTCACGCAGTTTAAAGCATTTGCGTTTACGTCTTTCTGGTTTCAGTCTTAAACTTGTAATACAATGGTAGTTTAATGCATTTCATATAGCTGGGGTAATAAATAGAATAACAAACTCGGTACCAGTTATTATCAAATTTATGTCCCTCATGAAATAATTTTCACTCAGGACAAAATTTGATAACTGGTAACTCGTTTATTATCCTCTATTTAAAAACTCCTACATCTGTGGTTTTTATGGTATCTAATGTTGTACTGATAAACCAAGAATTACCTGCTAACTTCATTCTACATGTTGGGAGTGTTCCTTCCAACAACAAGTATACATTGATATCCAATGTAAAATAAGCAACAACGTAAAAATAATAAACACATTCTTTGTTGCAATCTCTTACGGCTAATTTACACAAGATTTTTTAACCAGAGTTTAGTGTCTACATGGTGAAAAATGCAGAGATAAATTATAGAGCTAAAAGTTAACTCCACTGTAGAGGTTGCAGTGTTTGTTTATTTACTTCTGCTTCTGAAAGCATGATAAAATCTAAACTAAATACTGATGATAAGGGAAGTAAATCAAATTGGACTACATATGAATATAAATTGTGTTTTTGATATGGTTTTAACTATTTTCGAAGACAGTTTCACCCAACACATCATCAAGCACTATTAAAATTCAATGGTGTCACAGGTCAGACACACTAACCCGCAATTACTGCCCATGTCGATGCAGTTACAGAAAATGTTTTACATAATGATCAACACAGAAGACACAGTGTTTCAGATAGCTGCAAGTTGTAGGTCACTTTGCACATGTAAGTACCGGAGAACTGTCCACCTCCAATAACAACTGCTTTTCAGTTTTGTATCACTTGAATAACACAAACACTGGTTACTAGTTATCAAATATATAGCATAGTACCTCCAGTGTATGTTTCGCCACCCGTCTAAATCACAATCCTACTGGGACAGAAGTGACTACTTGCATTGTCTATGGATACATCAAAGAGGTAAAGACTTCACTACAGGCAGTTCGTGTGACAATGGATAAATGCTTGGCCACTGATTGCACACTGTCTATTTCGTTGGACTATAATAATGCTGAAGGAGACTGAACTACACAGATACTTGTATTGGTGACAACCACCGACCGTCAGGTGACCACTGCTAGTGATTGGACTGCGATGGTCGTCAAGCATGGACAGCTATCACGCAGCTCTCTTGTCCGAGTGTGAGTGTGACACCACGGGAATGACCTCTGTGACCTGACGTAAACACTGCAGCCACTGTCGCTTGTCGTGCTCATCGTTGGCTATCAAGGTGTGCGCCTGGCCCTTGATGGAGTCCTTGAACGATACCCTGAACACATTTTTGCCTGCAAGATAAAATAGATATTCAGTTACATTTTAGGCCTCTAGGAAGTAAAAGTAGGAGTAATACATATATTTATGTATGTAACCCATTTTATTATAACATAGCCGATTGACATCCTAAATTTAAAACAAGAACAAAAGATGGATTATGCAAAATTAGTTTGGTGAAAGTGGCAGGTAAGCAAAACTACCATTCTTACAATTTTCAGAAGCTTGCATTTAAAAAACTGCAACGCAGGATAGCCAGCTATAGTTTTGAGAGGTCACATAAAAGATATGAAATTAATAATCAAGTTTTATGTAGCATGCAAGGGTTTTAAATAATGTCCGTTTCTTCATACAGATATTCTGTTCTTGCCTGGTGAGACAAGGGCAGTGATTTTAATGCAAAAGTTGATGCCACTGCCACCATCGGAAGAGTAATACCTACATCTCGCCTTTTTACTTCATAAAGGCAAGGCAAAACAGTAGACGAAAAAGGTCATTACTTGTTTGTGACTGACTGAAAGCGTTTCTGAATGATCCCATTTTGATTTCGGCATCTAAGAGGTCCTCGGCAACGAGCTCACTGACTGGGATGGGTTGTCGATACACCTGGTAGCTGCGATTCCCGTTATGACTGGACAGCCGCGTCACCACAACAATCTTGTCGAACAGAAACACATGCAGCTTCTAAAACAAAAACAAATTGTCATTGTTCTCATTATTACAGATGTACTGAGATGAACATTCATAGACGCCACGATAAATCAATGAGTTTCAATGACCTCGGACATACACATGCATTTAGATGAAAAGGACTAATATACTGATGGAAAGAAATAAAGGATCACACAGATAGCAACAAGAAATAATGACTGCATGAAAAATCAATTCATATTGTCCGAAGTTGACTGGGAACATATAGGCAGCACATTTAACACTACAGACATTCAATACCACATTACAACTTGGTTTGAAATACAGACATGACTACACTAGTAGTGAATTAAATTTGGTCTACAAATTGATGTGTTCCCTTATTTCTTTCCATCAGTATAGTTTGAAACAAATGGAGCTAAATATAAAAATTCATACAATTGTAAAAGTATGGAAAAGTAATAACAAAAATAAGAATAGTAATATCTCTAACGTGGGATTAGACAGGGTAAGCAAAATTGAATATGCATATTTTAAATATGCAATTTTACAGATAAAAAGACAGTGCTTTTTGTTTAGCATGCTCAAACAGAATCTACACACAGAACAGGTGCAACATTTTCCACTTTCTTTAACCACCATGATTTTGACTTGTAAAATTATTTTAATTATGATGAATGCTTCTACAACTTGGTAATTATAGTTTGAAAACGGTACCAAACAAGGAATCTATTTTAAAATGTCTAAACACCAGAGGATGTCGTCATAATCTTAAGAGCAACCCATTCCATTTTCACCTGTCACAGGTAAGACAATAAAAATGTTTACTCACACTTCCTTTGTTGTTCTTCAGAACACCACTACAAATGAGACTTGTGGAATCATCCAAGTCATCATGATTCTGAAAAAACAATTAAACATACTTTCATTAATAATCAAAAAGCAATGACAAATAATCGCAGGTGGAACTTTGCATACACAGTTCCAAGATTACAAATATCTTAATGTATGTTCATACAGTGAAAAGCAAATAAATTAATTTTTAACTTTTAACTTTCTATAAAGGTATTTAAATTGTTCAAATGTATGTTTATTCAGGAATATTTCAGGGAGGCAATTTTTACCAACTCTGCTAACATGCTATATTTAAATTTTAACAGTGTTCCCAAATTACACAATTATTCTTACATATCACAAAAACATCACATACCTGATCATCATACAGGAATGTTATTCTTGCTCGGTAGTATCGACATTTTGCTTCTCCAGTTCTCTTGTCCGCCTGGGCTACAAGATGCTCTGCAACTAGGATCTGTAAATTATTAAACATTAAAATGTAGCTGAATGGCAACTAGAAATGCATCCATGCGACAACTGACTTTCTGAAACTAGAAAGATAACACTTAGTGTAATGCTATTTATCACGGCTAGCTCTTGCCAAATTATCTATCAAACTTCTAAAATGGCACAAACCCATTTATTTTCTTTACAAATATCAATTATTTCATGAAATTATTTTGCCAAATTAAAATAAAATTTACAATTGGCGAATTTGGCAAGTGCCAGAGCAAGCCCTGCTACTCAAAACATCACATGATGGCAGACAGATGTAATACAAGACTTTAGATTACACCAAAGTCGAGGTGATAAATGCTTTGTTCAAAATAAGTATGCCCAAAATAAGTATCAAAGGCTGTAATCCCTTGCTGCTAATGGGAAAATGTAGAAGGTATCAAACATTTAACATTCAGTAGTAGATGATTTATCACTCTAGTGGTGTCGTTAAACAAACCAAACTTTTTGTCTTTCAATTATTGATTAAACATGTTTTCACTAAAATACAATTTGTCAAAAGTGTTAATGATACTTACAGCTTCTTCTAAATAAGCTGCATCCTCATGAGTTTTACTTGTCTGTGAAAAAAGAAAAATAGTATTGCAATTTAGCTGAAACAAAATTTTAAAATCAATTCAACATAACAATTTTAACTCAGTCCACATTAAAACACTAACTTACATGTATTATGCTTTAAATTTATAATGGAAAGCTGTACTAATGCTACAAAGTGGAAGTACTGTATTAGTAAAGAGCATCTTCTAGCCCACAGTTAATCATCTCATAGACGACATACAGCTTGCCAAGGACTTGACTTAACTGATTGAAATGAAAGATAATACCTCATTTGCAACATAATTTTATTTATCAATGTAGTTTTTAAAAGATTGTTTGAGCTGAACATCAGTCAAGACATTCAGTGTTAGACAATATCATGAAATAACTGCCAAGCATTTCAGAAAAGTTTTTTAAAATTGGATTAAGTCAATCCCATATAGAATAAACTTGTGTAAATATGATTATTAAAAATATACTAGAAAGTCTTACATATTTCAAGATGTTCTTGATTAACAGTGGGTACTTCACAAACCGTCCTCGTGCACCATCTACAATACACATTTTATACAAGTGATATAACACATCTGATATTTATCAAAATATAACAATTATATATTATCTAACATTTGTGAAAGAAATGCATATTGTATTTCTTGCTCTGGCTCTGTATTAAAGGGGCAGGACGTAGCTCAGTGGTAAAGCCTTTGCATGATGCGCAGTTGGTCTGGGATCAATCCCCGTCAGTGGACCCATTTAGCTATTTCTCACTCCACCCAGTGCACCACAACTGGTATATCAAAGGTCGTGGTATGTACTGTCCTGTCTGTGGGATAGTGCATATAAAAGATCCCTTGTTACTAATGGAAAACTGTAGCGGGATTCCTTTCTAAGACTATGTCAAAATTACCAGATGTTTGACATCCAATAGCCGATGATTAATAAATTAATGTGCTCTAGATGTGTTATTAAACAAAATAAACTTCTTTTTTTTTTTCTTTTTTACTGTATTAAAGCTTTTTAAAAATAATTATTCACACAAAGTAGCACACATATAATAAAAACACACACAATTCAAACCATAAAATACCAGACAAATTAGGTCAATTTGATTGCAAATATATTTGAAATTTCAAACAACCAAAGATAAGAAAACTGCTACACAAGAAATAGAATTCAAACTTTTGAGATGAAAGAATGTCAAAGATAATGCATTTGTGTCTTCTCTCTCCCCCCCCCCCCCCCCCCCAGTCAACTCAAATGTATTTGATTTTTAAGATATTTAAAATTAAACACCAAAAATAAGAATACTTTTTTTTTTTTTCATGAAATTAAACGTTACAATGACTTCCCTGGTCATTTCGTATCAAGAATTTAGAGATATAAAACTGCAGAAGAGAATAATGATTTAAAAACATCACTATCTGGGCATCCTTCTAAATTCACTGCCGGTCATTCTTACCCAAGAGACTCCACAAGTCGAGTTTTCTGCTGAAGGGAGATTCTTGGCAACGCTCCAAAAAGTCATCAACAGCTGGGTCACATTTCTTCTCATCCAGCAAGGCTTTTCCAAACACCTGGTTTGCACAAAACGAGACGTAGTCTTCCAGCTTTGGAATCTAGAAATTAAGAAAACATTAAATAACTTACTGCTGCCAAGACATTCATTGAATATGTTCACAAGTAAATGGCCACATATGCATAAAGATATTTTTGATATACCCAAATTAACTTTTCTTGAAACATCATGTTTGTTACCACCTTTAAGAAGTTTGTTTTGTTTAACAACACCACTGGAGCACATTGATTAATTAATCATCGACTATTGGATGTCAAATATTTGGTAATTCTGACTCGACCTGCTACATATTTTCTCATGCAGCAAGGGATCTTTTATATGTTATCACCTTTAAAGGTACCATACTAAGTTTGCATCCATTGTAAGATGTTTCTGACTAACAGGACCTTGTTGATGACAATTATTACAAACTAAATACATTTCATGTGTACAATATCAGTATCTGTATAAACACAGTGTTTGTTGTCGTCATAATGTTTGAAGGAGCCAAAACCGGATTTTACTTCCCAATAATTTTGTACATAAAAATATATATATATATTACGAAGTAAAATTAAAAATGACTGCTACAAATATTAGCACACAACCACAGACATTGGATATACAGCGATTGGTATTCTGAACAAGAAAATGTATTTAATATGTAATTTTAGTTGTCTACGAAGATTGGTAGTCCAGGGTTTTATTTGTAAAATTTGACTTGACACCCATGGCTTTGAAATTGGGAATTTTAGCGTCGTTTTACTAAAAATGGGGAATTTTCAGTTTCAATCAAAAACATCTTATTAAGCCAAGTTAGAATTAAAAAAGTAATCATATATATATGTATATGTATATGTATGTATGTATGTGTGTGTGTGTATATATATATATATATATATATATATATATATATATATACACACACACATACATACACACATACATACATACATACATACATACATACATACATACATACATACATACATACATACATACATACATACATACATACATACATACATACATATACATACACATGTACTTGAGTTTATCAAATAAATATATCTATTGTGCATTACAAAATGTTATTGGGGAGGATAGGTTTGTCAAGTGAATGAGATTTACGTTCAGACTGGGAATTTTTTTACTCCAAAATTGGGAATAAAAATGGTGTAGAATGGTGGGGAATGGTGGGGAATGGTGCCCATTATCGGAGTCTAGAAACATAGATGATAAAACCCTGTAGTCAGAAAAACATTTGACAATGGTTGTAAACTCAGGACAGTCCCTGTAAATAGTTCCTTATTAGGAAACATTCAAAATATTAATTACTACACATGTTGTATCTCTGTGTAGGAACACAGCCCAACTGATATTAATTACTACACATGTTGTATCTCTGTGTAGGAACACAGCCCAACTGATAATTAATTACTACACATGTTGTATCTCTGTGTAGGAACACAGCCCAACTGATATTAATTACTACACATGTTGTATCTCTGTGTAGGAACACAGCCCAACTGATATTAATTACTACACATGTTGTATCTCTGTGTAGGAACACAGCCCAACTGATATTAATTACTACACATGTTGTATCTCTGTGTAGGAACACAGCCCAACTGATAATTAATTACTACACATGTTGTATCTCTGTGTAGGAACACAGCCCAACTGATATTAATTACTACACATGTTGTATCTCTGTGTAGGAACACAGCCCAACTGATAATTAAATGGAGAAAAAACATACATATACACTTGCTTGACATTTGGATTGTGTTCTGGAATTTTTTGTGCAAAAGATAAACCACTTGCACTGACCAGTGATCCATAACTGGTTCAACAAAAGCCATGGTTTGTGCTATCCTGCCTGTGGGAAGCGCAAATAAAAGATCCCTTGCTGCCTGTCGTAAAAAGAGTAGCCTATGTGGCGACAGCGGGTTTCCTCTAAAAACAGTGTCAAAAATGACCATATGTTTGACGTCCAATAGCCGATGATAAGATAAAAAATCAATGTGCTCTAGTGGCGTCGTTAAATAAAACAAACTTTACTTTTTTAACTTTTGTGCAAAAGAAAACAGCATCACAGAACCAAAGGTAGCCCAAAACACACTGGTGTTAATAATATCCATTAATAATAATAACATGTTTGAATGAAGTTTAAATCAAAGACTCACCCACTCCAAGACTTGCCTCCCAATACCGTGAGTTGTTCCATCTGGCTGCCTTTGGAATTGCAGTTGTAAAACTAGATCTGAAAAATTCACATTAAACAAGGTTACAAATTTGGTGTCAGTTTAAAAATAATTTTGAAATAACAAACATAAATTATATAATGCAGATGCTGGGCATCACTTTTATGTATGGCTGTAAACAAAGTTATAGTCCGTCAGATGTTGGGCATCACTTTCATGTATGACTGTAAAGAAAGTTATAGTCCATCCCATCCTCCTATACAAATGTTTTTTTGTAAATAATTTCAGGTTTGTTCAACGTAAAAAGAAAAGTAAAAGTGTTTTGGAAATACAAAAAAAAACTAAACTATTCTGTGTCCAATTTAGAAAACAATCGGCTCAGAAATAAATAACTTGCAGTAAATTCCATAGCATGAAAAAAGGTGTTCACCGTGGGACGGACTGTAAATGCTTATTCTATAATTTAGTATTTAAATTCCACTAGTACACTCCCCCACACACCCACCCACCCAATCTTATTATCTTCAGCTATTGCTAATCATTCACATCAAATATTAAGATTGTCACCACCATTCACTTTTGCACACGTCAGAATATATCGTCAAAAATAGTATAATATTGCAGAGGCTTACATGGCTGGTATTTCTAGGAAGCAGTGGCTTGGTAATTAACATGCAAAAAATCAATATAGGTTGACCACAAAATTATCTACCCTTAAGCCATATTGAAAAATGTACCGTAGCGGGTTTCCTCTAAAACTACAAGTAAAAATATTACCAATGTCTGATATCTAATAGCTCATGAATAATAAATCAATATATGCTCTAGCCGCGTCGTTAAATTGTTTTTTACCCTTAAGCTAGAGAACCTACTCATTTTGCTATTATATAAATGGCAGCATACAACATAAAAAATTAAAAGTAATTTCAAACCAATGAATTATTTAAATATTATACGAGTCACCCTACTTGTAATTATCAAAGAACAAAAAAGAAAAAGAAAGTTTGTTTTGTTTAACGATACCACTAAAGCACATTGATTAATTAATTATCAGCTACTGGATGTCAAACATTTGGTAACTCTGACTTGTAGTCATCAGAGGAAATCTGCTACAGTTTTCCTAATGCAGGGATCTTTTATATGTATTTTTGCACAGACACAAAAGCACATACGACAGCCTTTGACCAGTTGTGGTTTACTGGTTGGAATGAGAAAAAACAATCTATTGAATGGATCCACCGAGGTGGTTCGATCTTGCTACGTAAGCATCTCATCCAAGCACTCAACCAAGATAAATCCCACCCCCTCATCAAAGAAAGATTTGAAAAGGCATGGTATTTTACTTTTGTTTTTTGTTTTTAATGAAAAGCTATCATTTCCTACACTGGACTATATTTAAGCTGCTGCACAAAGTAATGACATGGTGAATGGTGGTATGGTGCTTTAACATTACATTCCACATGTACTAACCATAATGAATCAAACATCGGACAAAACTTTAACAAGTTTATCAATAAGATAAAAAGACTGGCCTTGGTGGTGTCATGGTTAAGCCATCGAACATAAGGCTGGTAGGTACAGGGTTCGCAAGTTTTAACGACTCAATGTAAGACCACTACACCCTCTTCTCTCTCACTAACCACTAACCTACTGTCAAGGACAGACAGCCCAGATAGCTGAGGTGTGCGTGCCCAGGACAGTATGCTTGAACCTTAATTGGATATAAGCAAGAAAATAAGTTAAAGAAAGAAAGAAAGTAATGACACTAAATACTATTGGACAATTTGACGCTCACAAACCAATGACCTTGTGGGTACTAAATATGACGTCATCACGATTTGGCAAACACACAAAACGACGTCATGTAGTTTAAAGAGTTTGCATTTATGGCTCTCTATCTTTGGTGTTAAATTTATAACAAAATGTCATTTTAATGCAACAATTCCTTATAGATTTTGTAGCAGAAAAAAGAACACTTTTTTTTTTTTTTAATTATTTATGAATGCGATTAAATTATAAAGTTATAGCAATTCTCAGAAAAGTGTGCAGTGGTTTACATCGTTTCTATACAGGTTGGCCTTTGATGCATGTGCGTCGAAAATAAAGGCTTCTAGAGAAAAAGTAGCTGAGGTAATAAATAGAATAACAAACTCGGTACCAGTTATTATCAAATTTATGTCCCTCGTGAAATAATTATTTCACTCAGGATATAAATTTGATAATAACTGGTAACTCGTTTATTATCCTCTATATATTACATCTATTTTTAAACAAAAAGAAAAGAAGTCATTTCAGTTCTTAATTTTTAATTTTACTTGTTAATTTAATAAATTGAAAAACATATTAAGCATCCCGCTTACCTTCATGTACTGGTATCAATGAGCTGATTGGCCCAAAAATCTGCATTAGCTCCCCTTCCGACATGAGTTGTAGCTTCCTCATGGAGTTGTGATATGTCTAAAACAGAACAACACATCACAATACTAGAATCGTGATAACACAAACAATATCAATATATGGGTGGGTTTTTTTTATGTACCTTGACCTGTCATAAAACAATGTTTCAACAGCCAAAAATATTTTACACAGCCTAATATAGTTAATAACTAGACTTTCTTTTTTCTTCATTATGAGATGGACATACGTGTATCAGTTTCTACTGTTTAGGTTACAATACCAATCTGAAAATTAAATTTCAGAAATAAAAGCCTATTTTTAATGAATAGAAAACAACCTCAGTGTGTGGTATTCAATACATGTACATGTATGGCTATAGCACCGTATAAACAGCTAGAAACACTAAATAAAAATATATAATTCAAATTAATATAGAGTATATTACTTACATTTTGGACATTATTTAAATCTTCAATTAGGTCTACTTCCCCTTGATACAATTCGAAGATGGCCTTAAAAAACAAAACAAAAAACACATGAAATATTAAACAACTTTAGAAAAAATTATTACAGTACTTAAATGTACAAGTATATGTTTATGTCTATCATGTCTACACAAACGTTATTTTTATTTGGGATGTAATAAAAATTGATTTTCAGGTTTCTGTAATCAGTGTAATGATGTGTAATTTAGAATTTTTTTTTTTTTAAATTGGCTTTTCTTTAGGAATCATAAAAATGATGTAATAGCGATACTGGTGTTGGGAATTGGTTGAAATTTCAGTACTGATTATCAGCTAACTAAATCATATCAAAATGTTATGCTCAGATATACAGGTCTTATCTTGTTGGCTTGTAAACAAACAACACAGCAATAACACAGCAACAGCAATTAGCCAGTGCACCATGACTGGTATATCAAAGGCTGTGGTATGTGCTAGCCTGTCTGTGGGATGGTGGATATAAAAGATCCTTTGTTGCATTAGAAAAATGTAGCAGGTTTCCTCTGATGAATACGTATCAGAATTACCAAATGTTTGACATCCAATAGCCAATGATTAATTAATCAATGTGCTCTAGTGGTGTCATTAAACAAAAACAAACTTTTTAGCAACAGCAACAACAAAAATTAACCGGGTTAATAATGCAAAATATTAAATTGGTTTATGATTTTGACATAATGGGTAATTAAGCTGTAGGATGAAGCAAATTAAAAAAAAAAAAAAATTGATGGCATGCATGTTTATGTAAAATACATGCTAATATGCTGGTCTAAAATTCCATTCTTTTTATTATTTATTTTACAAAACTTATAAACTGCAAGGCGCAAAATTTTACTTTTGTGGAATGGGAATTAAGCAATCTCTGCTTTTGACATATTTGTCTGAAAAGTAAATGGTAGAAATTGAGAAGCAGTACTAAACCACTTGTACGGACATAAAACTATATTCTAATTTTATGTAGATTTCATTAAACTAGCAATCTTTTAATTCTAATTTAATTTTGGTTGTCCTAATCAGAATTTTTGTACAGTGAAATATATCTAAACTGGATCATGCTGGGGACCTAATATTTATCCAATTAAGACAAGATCAGGTATTTAGTGTGTCACGTTTTAGAATTTAAAAAATTCGAGACCGTGAAACTTGGGCGGTTTTGACAGGAGTCCAGGTTATTGAGGGTCCGATTTAAACAGGTTTCACTGTACAATGTTTAAAATGGAAAGCAAAAGCTGCTTGTGAAACTGATTATCAGAAAGCATATTGCGTCTTTCGAGTGGCAACTGTCTCTTCGTCCCAGTCAATCGTGATCTTTGATACTAAACTAATATAAATGATCCACCTCAGCCCAAACACACCCCTAATGCTACTGTATATGCTTACTGACCAAACTCAACAACCTGATATATACAGTCTATAAATTAATCAACCTAAACCTGCCAGACGAATGATAAATCCGTCAATGAAAAGTAATTAATACAAGGTGTGTCATAAAACCGCCCAGCGCACATGCTACCTGCCTGACATATAAAGGTCAAGTACAAGTCTTATTATGTGGCCATGGATTATCCCACATCAATCTGGCCTGAAGGACACAGAAACCACAGACAATAGCTGCCAAAGTTACTTGCATCATCTACCATGGCTTAACAGATTACAATTCATCACAAAATTACTTTCCCACACCAAGAAAAGAAAAAAAACTTCATCTTACAAAGATTAAACAAACAATTGAAAAATAAGACAAAAGTGTATACATGTGTGTGTGTGTGTGTGTGTGTGTGTGTGTGTGTGTGTGTGTGTGTGTGTGTATATATATATATATATATATATATATATACATATATACATAAAAAGTAAACAACAGAAAGGTGCTTTAGGGTGTATATTACTATCAAATCAAATCCCATAGATGACAATAGACAAAGATGAAATAAAAATGACAAAGATAAAACAAAAATAAGACAAAAGTGTATACATGTGTATATACATATATATATCCACATATATACATGTATATAAAAAGTCAACAACAGAAAGGTGCTTTCGGGTGTATACTATCAAATCAAATCCTATAGACGACAATAGTAATATATGTGGCTAAAACTCCTACCTGCAGCATATCAATTGACATAAATGCCAGAGATATAAATACTACCACCCCTCACCCTTAAAGCTAATCAGAAAAAATTGGGGGTCAGACTGCTCATTTCTGAGATAACGGGTAGCATCTATGACTACCCTAGTTCCTCACAAAATTCTAGTACTTTATTTTTACAGGTACCCCATACATGTTTCAAGCACAAGACTACTTGACACAGTGGTACTAGATGAAATAAAATTGCATAAATGTTTTGCCAAGATGAAAACTATTTTTTTTTTTACAACCAACACACTCACATTTATCACCAATCACAGGACTTGCGGTGTTCACTTCTCTATCAAAAATTGGGTGCACCTCAAACTTTGACACAGCCATAAGTTATTTGGTTTATTACTACCTTTAGGTGCAATGGCAGGCTTTCTGCCAGAAAATAATTTGAGGGTGCGCAATAAAACCAGACCATAAGTGCCCCCACTAAGTGTTATGGGTTTGAAATCTTTTGAAATTCAACGCTGCATTTCATGTACTTAGACAAATGTTAAACATGTTAAAAATTATAAAAATCTATCTATTAATTTCCAAGAGTTTAGGGTACATAATTTTATCTTTCATACCCTCTGGCAGAAACCCTGAATGGGCATGTAGGATCAATGCCCATTGTTGAATACATTGGCGTATATATTCCAATGCTATAAGTAAAAGATCAGGGTATGTACTGTCCTGTCTATGGAACTACTAAGTGAAAAGAAGACTTCAAGTATGTGTATATGTAAGCATGAACCACTAATGTTGATTAAACAAGTGCTGGGATGTCAATAAACAATTTCATTTCATTTTTTCAGGTATTACTGTGATAATCAACAACAAAAAAAGTTTGGTTTGTTTAACACCACCACTAGAGCACAATGAATGATTAATTATGGGCTACTGAATGTCAAACATATGGTCATTTTGACAGTCAGAGAGGTAACCCACATTTTTCCATTAGTGACAAGGGATCTTTTAGATGTACTTTCTAACAGACAGGATAGCACATACCACAGCCTTTGATATACCAGTTGTGGTGCACTGGCTGGAACGTTAATTGGCCAATGGGCCCACCGACAGGGATCATAAACCAACCGAGCATCCGGTGTGCGCTTTACCACTGGGTTACGTCCCACCCCATGTTAATCAACAAATTGTTATATAATAGTAAAACAAACAATACAATAAGCTAAATGTACATGCTTCTAGTTCAACATCAACATCACTGCAAAGGCAATACATTCAAGATCCATGTATATTTACAAATATATGTACATTTATGATAAAGCATTTTAATTGTTTGTGTAGTGATGAACAATATTTAACACAATAATTTTTATTAATGCTGTCTTCTTGTTGTTGTTGTAGTTTTGACGTCAATCAAACAATCAGGAAACACCATCAAGCATAATCATCCTCACTTTGCATACAGATGTACATCACAGTCTTGAAAACAATATGAGCACAAACCCATTTAACGGCTGTTAACACCAGTTCACTTGTCCTCCCTCTACCATAATCATTAACTGAGACCAGCTTCGATAATGTACACAGCTATCCTTGAAAACTAGATGAACAATGCAGAGTTGGAATCCCAAGTCAGTGAGCAATTGCTTTAAACAGACAATGAAGAGATATTCATCTTGCTTTGAAACACATCAAAGTGCGGACTGCAAATAAGCCCTGCGGGGATACAACACCTTAAACAATGACAACTCTTGAAGGCAATTACCCTTCATCAGTGTGCAGTGGGTAGAAACTGCAAACAAGCCTGGCATTTGATGGGTGTTGCTGGCTTTCACGGCATACGAATGGGAGGAAACTGAATACTGTACTAAATAATAAAAGCCAAGCCTGAAAACATCTCTTAGGAATTGTGTCAACACATTATTGCGAGACATGAGACCTTTTTCCAGTGCAAATTAATTTCCATACTCTTGATCCACACTTTGTTGATGAAATCAACACTCTGGAGAACAGTATTAAAAACACCAATCCCTATAGATAAACAAAGTACACACACTTTGCTACTGATAAAATCCCTTTTTTTTTTCTTCAGATTTTCATGGATTTACAATATTTGAAAATGATAAAAATCTTAATTTGTGTTATTTTAAATGGGATTAAAATTAATTATCATAACTTGCATAATCATTAATTAACATGCACCTCAAACCACACAAAATAACAATTTGCAATTTCTATGACTTTCAAGGATCTCCATGATCCATATGAACCATGAAAAAAAACAATTAACAAGTATTAAGAGAGTACTGCTAAAGCAATACATGTCCCCTACCAGACCCAACAAATTTCCAAGGGCTATAAATGGGTAAAAAAATAAAAATAATAATAAAATTAAAATTAAAAATTAAAAGAGTAAATTGCCATGAAAGTCAAACCTGATCTGTAATGGTACCTACATGGTAAAGTTACACAAAATTTCAACTCAATATCATGAGGTGTTCCATTATGGTTGCCTATAGATTTACACATTCAATCTATTCATCAATCAAGTTTAAAGAACTATTTTGCTCCTGTCTTCTGGTTGTAATGACCGAAAAAAAATCTCCATTGGTCAAGGCCATATGGCATTGACATCCAAGTTGCCAAATTTGAGGCCTGAAGACCAGTTTTTGATTGTAACTGATCATTGCAATATCACTACACAAAATACATATATGGGATTTCTTCCAGGATTTGTATTTTACCACGGCGGTGACTTGCTCAAGAAGAAGAAAATATAAAAATTTGACCCGTTCTTCTTGTGCCATTTATAGACAAGTGATTAAAATATGACATGCCCTTTATATGAAGTTCAATTGAGTAATCAGGGCTCACACTGGATGTGTCGTTTTGTTGCAGCCAATTTACAAAGCGGGGTGAGACGTAGCCCAGTGGTAAAGCTCTTGCTTGATGTGCGGTCAGTTTAGGATCGATCCCCGTCAGTGGGCCCATTAGGCTATTTCTTGTTCCAGCCAGTGCACAACGACTGGTACATCAAAGGCCGTGGTATGTGCTATCCTGTTTATGGGATGGTGCATATAAAAGTGCATAAAAAGAGTAGCTCATGAAGTGGCGACAGTGGGATTCCTCCCACAATATATGCATGGTTCTTAACCATAAGTCCAACGCCATATAACCGTAAATAAAATATGTTGAGTGCGTCATTTAATAATACATTTCCTTCTTTTTTTCTTTTTAAAAAAAAATATAAATTTAAATATAAATCATTCGGTCAACAATGTGTAAGTGTTTTTGGTTTGAGGGTTGCAGTGTATTCGACCCTTCCGAGTTCGACCCAACAAGATTTTACTGTATGTTGGGAATTTTAGTGCAGAAATGGGGAATTTTCAGTGCCACTTTATTTTGTGAAGGGGCCCCATGTTCAGACCCACAGAACGCCTGAATAAATTGCTGTATAAGCCCAAAACTACCTGCTGTAGCCACTTACTTCTTGTCTCTTGAGGTCCTTGCTGTTGAGACTGGGAAACGTCCCGCCGGTAGCCATCATATCGCTCCACGTGCGGGTGAGACGTCTCTTGGCCGGAGACGGTGTTGGAGCTTTGTACGGGGACAGGTTCTGGCGCAGACATGGTGTGTTAGGCACTTTGAAACTTGATGGTCGCTGTAAACAAAAGATAAAATTTACAAAATGGTGAACATATCAATCTGGTGTATATTAACTAAATGTCCTGAAAATGTCTTAAAAGTGTTTAGTCTACCATGCCTTGCCAAATTTCTAGGGAAAACACTAAACTTGTTAAAATATGTGCACTGGGATGAAAGTAAATTATGACAAACGTGAACGAACATAATATGGAGAAGAACACCCTGTGTATCTTTTGACCTGTCCAAACAGAATTATAAGCTAGTATTCCAAACAATACAGGTGTATCCAAGCCAGCAGATGGCATGAATCATAAACATAACTTTCAATACAAAATCATATATGTTCATCAGAATGGTTTTACAGGGCTTTAGAATACATTAAAGTTGAGGTGATAAACACTGTGACATAAAATAAATATACCCAAAATTCATTTTTTTTTTTGCTACAAAGATTTATTTCTTAAAATATTCCTTCCGTTATACACATGCACACATACAAAGACATTAAGATGAAAAAGGTCTATTTACATATCGACGATGTACATGGACATACATATACATATACATGTTCAGACTCATACATCCATCCACACATACATACATACATTCATATATACACATACAAAATTTATTATTAAAAAAAAAAAACCCATCATACACCATGATATTTCCAAATTAAGTAGAAACATGGTAACCTCAAAATATTTCACCTCAATACCACAAAAATATTAAGCTTTGAGTATATTAAAATAACTTGAAATGCATTTATCAATATCTACAAAGCTTCAGCAGCTATTAATAACATTACTGCACTAAAAATACCTTGTGTTTAGCAAGCTTTTATTTGCCAAAAATAATTTGAGGGTACATAATAAAACCAAAACAGACCAAAAGTGTCCCTACTAGTCTGTTATGGGGTTCAAATCTTTTGAAATTGGGACACTGCATTTCATGTACTTTGACAAATTCGAAACAGAAGTTCACTTATTATAAAAAAAATTTTTTTTTATTAAAATGTATTAATTAATTATCAAGATTTTCGGGTATGTAATTTTACCCTTTGTTTGTAACAAAAAGACCAAAGATCAAGGTTACAGAAGGTGTCTGGATGTCATGAAACAATATTTCCAGTGACCAGGGTTTCATTTAAAAAATTTGACTTGACACCCATGGCTTTGACATTGGGAATTTTAGCATCGTTTTACCAAAAATTAGGAATTTCAGTTTCATTTTAAAAACATTGTATTAAGCCAAGTTAGAATTAAAAAAGTAATGTACTTATGTTTATTCAAATAAATATATCTATTGTGCATTGGGGAGGGAAGGTTTGTCAAGTGAATGAGATTTACATTCAGATTGGGAATTTTTTACTCCAAAATTGGGAATAAAAAACGACATAGCCTCTTTAGAATGGTGGGGAATGGTGCCCATTACCGGAGTCTAGAAACACACGTGATAAAACCCTGGTGACGTTAGTGTGTTAACAAAATCACAGAATTTAAAGTTTTCAATAGGTTTCAATGAGTATATGGCATGGAACTAAGAAAGTGTTTTCCATAAATTTTAAATTGTGAGGCCTGTTACAGGTAGTCATTACACAAAAAGGCATTTATGTTAATAATTTGACAATTATTTGATGCTTAAGACATTACCTGAAATCACATTTAGGCCAATAATGACACTGCTACATGCTCTTTTTCTTGTTAGAGGCATTACCCAAAATATCATTTATATATATGCTATTAATGATAATAAATCTACCGAACATTACACTACATATTTGTTAGAGGCATTACCAAAAATATAATATTTGTTAATAATGACAGTTTCATTTCTTAATGACAGTGATTTTGACTTACCTTGTTACTTGGAGAAAGCAGGTTGACTAAAGATGAAACTCGTAAGAGTGATCTCTTAGATTTTTTCTGAAAAAGAATATGATTACTATAGGAAACATGAGAAATACATGTACTTGGAATAAAATTTAATTTTAAAAAACATATAATGCTCAAGTGGCCACTTTAAGTTACCACTTGTCTTAAAAAAAATATATATATATTATTATTATTATTGAATTTGGGGATTTTTATTATTTTTGTTTTTATTTTATTTTATTTTATTTTATTTATTTTAATTTTTTGGGGGGTGGGGGGTCGAGGATTTTGCTGGAATTGGTAATTTATACAATATTGATGTTTTGGAATTCCATATCAATATTATGCTTCCAACAAAGCTAAATGATAGAATATTTTAATATAAAAACTGTTTGTCATTTTGTTTTTAATTTATCGCTGTATAAGTCACAAATTGTATAAATTCACATAAAATGAAAAACTATTTTTATAATTACAAACACAACTTATTTAGTTAAAAACACACATCCCTTTCATGACCTGTTTTACATAATGACGTCTTTTTCTGATGTTTATCGAAGGATAACATTTGGTTTTTTAGTGATGTCATCCAATCAAGCTATAGTAAATCTATAATGTTCAGCAGAAAGTTTGTAATTATATATAAAATAAATTTCAAAACTTTACAGACAACTTCTTTTCTTTCTTTTTTTTATAATCCAAAATAAACAATAACACATGTTTTATAACTATTCC
Source organism: Gigantopelta aegis (assembly GCF_016097555.1). Lineage (NCBI taxonomy): Eukaryota > Metazoa > Mollusca > Gastropoda > Neomphalida > Peltospiridae > Gigantopelta > Gigantopelta aegis. Next base: position 74,066,491 of record NC_054701.1, read on the forward strand.
TTTCTATAATTTTAAAACTTTTTAAAAACAATTTATTGTAAAAATATCATTTGTGGCTGGCATATAGAATAAAATAATTGGTGGAATTAATATGAATAAAAATTCTATCGAATGTCACACAAATACAGAATTTCCTTTAGTTTTCCAAATAAAAATAATAAAAAGGTTATGACAAAAATGTTCTAACAAACACTTACATGATAAAGTTCTATATCCTGGTCAGTTCCAGACACAAACATAGGTAAAGTTTTCTCACATAAACATTTCACACAGATTCCTTTCTGTTTAATAACGTGTAGATCCATGCTGACAAATTTTTATCATTTGTATAAAATCGTCCCATGCCAATAAAGCCGTATCAAGCAATCAAAATATTTTCCATCACCAAGGCACCAAACAACAATTGGCCCGAGCAAAAGGCAGGAACTGTTATACGTCACAACACACCAGCCGCACAACATAATTACACATCAGCAAGATTAGCCCACTCGTACTGTGAAGGTGCTCTCAAGAACTGACGTCATACCAAGACGACAATTATTGAGACACCACCATAAACAAATTAAGCAAGTTTGGTTCACGAGGTTTTTCTGTTGTTGTTTCGAGAATTATCATACCAATATTACATGTCTATGTCAAGATGAACAAGATAACCACTTCAACATTAAGTGTTTTTTGTTTTTTTGTAACAGCCAATTGAGAAACTGAACAGCTTGATCAAGTGTTTATTTGTAAGCCGATCTCACCAACACAGGGTACTTCAGTGAATGGAAAACCAGCACGGCTCCACTCGTGACTATTAATATTTGATGCGAATGGCTGAGACGCAAGGTGCATCAGTGTTTGCACAGTGACTTTTATTCATGACAACACGCATCTTCCATTACTGGAACATGCAACAGATTGACACAGAACTTCTAAAAGTCAATTTCAATCACAGCCAAGCGAGTCTGAAGTGGCCGTTCTATAAAAATGAACACTCAGCAGGTATTGATCCTGTTTTGTATATGGTGCCAACACAATTCCAGACTCCACAGATATTAATTTACAGATTGCACTATTCAAGCTATTCTCAGAACAAACAATGTGCAATTCCATATTAATTCTCTTTCATTAGGACTTGTATATACCCTTGAGTAATATCGAAATCTTATAATGCTTGTTATATAGACACAAATAGGTTGGTCTTAGGATATGATTAAATAACAATACCATTATAAAAAAAAGTTTGTTTTGTTTAATGTCACCACTAGAGCACATTGATTTATTAATCATCGGCTATTAAAGGGACACACCCTAGTTACGGCTATTTGTTAACCATTACGGCATTGTTTTTCGCTATTAAACCCCATTTTTCACAAATAAAATTGCACTTTACTTACATTTTATTATTTAGAATACACATTTCCATTCACCTGAAGTGCTTTTTGGTAATCCTGATGTTTGTAAAACCACGAAATGCATTTTTTGCATTTTTTCACAGGACGTCCTGTCGAGAAAAAAACGTTAAGCAAGTGAGGTCCAATCTATTTTTAGAGGGGATATTTCCATTTCAATGTCACAGACGTTGGTATATCACGTGACCGTTATCATTTTGGTTCGGTTTGTTTTCTCGTGCACGGTTCGCGCAATCAACATCCGATTTGTTGTTGTTCATTTGTAAGATTTTTCTTCACAGTTCGTGAACATTTTCAGTAACAATAAAATTCAGACAAGTAAGTGTCTCAATACAAAATGTTACAAACCCTTAAAACCAATAATTTTGCTACGTCTTACGATATCTGGAGAGGGGATACAACCAGGACAGAACAGTTGGAACATGTCCAGGAGAGGTGAAACGAACGCACCCCAAGTCTGTGAAATTTGTCGTGACGTAGGCATTGTTGTGCTTCGAGCGACATCTACCGGTGACATCAGAATACTAACTTTCAAAATTATTTCAAGCAATTGGGACATGGGGATTCCCATGGTATTTATCGATATAAAACCTGCTTTTTCACTCCATTTGATAAAAACGTGATCTAAGTGCATTACAGGTTTGTAGATTAACCAAATTATAATTTATTTTCGCTGGATGGAACTAGGGTGTGCGGCTTTAATGAAACATATGGTCATTTTGACAGTCATAGAGATGAAAACCATTACATTGTTCCTATAAGTAGTAAGTGATCTTTCATATGCACCATCCCAAATATCATTATGAAGACTTAGTTGTTCCAGAGGCAGTGTTGAATTCTGTATATTGCATAAATTTGTTTTTAAGTCAAGTTTTAGTCTTTCAGTATTAGTCCATGTATTTACCAATGTACAGGTAGTCAACATACATGTACACATGTACATGTAGGCATGTTGTTAATCCTATGTACATGGTAAGTTGACATGCAGCCTAAGAATAAATGGCATTTTAATACAGATTAAAATAGTCAGAAGGAGTATCTGAGTGTTTTTAAAGTCTTAAAGAAAGATGGTTATTAAATTCAAGACTTCACATACATGTAGGTTTAACAGTCGTTACGGATTTCTAGGATGCAATTATATAATAGTTAGTACATGAGATCCATATATACATATCTCATAAACGATTTATATAATTCATATATTATCTTGCATATTTTTCCAAAAGACAAACTGACATTGTTTGCACGGAAGCAGTTCTTAAACCGAACACGTGCGTATTGGAAAGGACCGTCAAGATGGGATTCGATTTGCAATGACCACTTCACACCTGGGGATTACGACAATTATCTAAGATGGTCGATGGGAATGGCACCGAAACTTTTGTTAAAAGAACTTGTCTGTTTCAAGCCTGTATCCTCTCTGTTCAGCCTATTTGCAGCCCGGAGACAAAAACAAAGCCCGAATGTTAATGCCGAGGTGTACATTGTTCATATTTGACACAAAGATACACCTCAACACGATGCATTTATATTGGTATGTTAAAAAAATAAATGTAGGAAAAATATTTTTAGAAAAAAAAGAGCATTTTTCATGTTCGGGCTGTACATAACGATATCCCGAACATCGCCCGAAAACAAAAACAGATAGGCCTACAGAATGTTAATGCGATTTTTCCAAAAACATATTTTTCATACATTTATTGTTTTAACATATACAGCCAGACCTCGTTACAACGACCACCGTTACTGTGACATTTATACCATCCGACCACAAATTGATGGGAACAAACGTACATCAGTGTTATTCTGTTCATTAAAATGGAATTCACACCTTCCGACACCGACAGAGCAAATTAGAAATAAACATGCATCTGATGTCTGAAAACACCTCTTTACAATGACATTACATAATCACAGACACCATAGCATATTGGCAGTACACACACAACCACTTAGATTCCTTGGTCTCGTAGTGAGCCGACTGTGTCACATGCTGTCCGAGCTACCGATGTCTGCGAAATCTGTAGACATGTATTGCTTTTGCAAATAAGCCTTTAGTTAACCAATTAAAGGATTAACTTCGAACAATAAAATCTTCTATTTTCATATTTTGTAAACGAAACAGGTACCGTACCAATCGTAGATGTCTGTAACCAAGTAATGATTAGACTGACGATAAATGCGCCTTGTTTAATATATTTAATGATGTTTTTTAATGTATGTACATATTTAAAGTATGTACGTGCATTTGTTTTTAATAATAATTGCAATACATTAATTATTTAAATGCTATCCAGTCATCAGTTAATATTAATTAGTTGTTGTTTTTTTTAAATAGTTTTCCTACATTTATTTTTTTAACATATATAAATGCATCGTGTTAAGGTGTATCTTTGTGCCAAATATGAACAATGTACACCTCGGCATTAACATTCGGGTTTTGGTTTTGTCACCGGGCGACATCCAGGCTCCGGGCTACAAATAGGCCGACTGCATTTGGCTCGACGGATCATCGCCGATGTACTACGGTTCAAACTGATAGGGAAGTACCTCTAACGGATTTCCTCCTTCTTCCTCACCAATCAAGGTAGCATTAGAATAAATAGACAAATGCGACAAGTCCGAAATGTCCAAACTAACGTCCGATAAGAATGAGCTATTTTCCGAAGAATCAATACATGCTGTCGCCATGCTAACCTACTAATTAACAAGTGGAATTCACCTGATGCTACGTCACAGGTCAGATGATGGTCAAATCGACTGGATCAGTGTTTTTTTTCCCCCCCCAAGCGTTTTACAAAAAGTCGCTTTATTAATAATTGAGGTGGTATTTTTGTTTTTTATGGTTAATAATGTAATCGTTATGTATTTTTTTTATATACTGTGTATTAATAATGTGCCATGATTGTGGACCTTTAATTTTCTACAAAGGACCCTAATACATGGTACATCATTAAAAACTAAAACAAAGGGAAATATCCTTTTGACTCATTCATATGCTGAAGAGGGGATGTGATTTGGGGTAAATCATTCAATTAATGTGCAATGGAAGGAAGGAAGGAAGGAAGGAAGGAAGGGTTTATTCAAAAACGCACTCAACACCTTTTATTTACAGTTATATGGTGTCGGACATATGGTTAAGGACCACACAGATATTGAGAGAAAACCTGCTGTCGCCACTTCATGGACTACTCTTTTCAATTAGCAGCAAGGGATCTTTTATATACACCATCCCACAGACATGATAATACATACCACGACCTTTGATATACCAGTTGTGGTGTACTGGCTGGAGCAAGAAATAGCCCAATTGGCCCACTGACGGGGATCAATCCCAGACCGACCACACATCATTGAATTGAATTGAATTGAATGGATGTTTAACGACACCCCAGCACAAATAATACATCGGCTATTGGGTGTCATACAATGGTAAAAATAAAAAATAAAAGGTTAGGTTAAAAACAGTGTACAGAGCTGTGCAGTGGTACATGAAATTTGAAATTTTAAGTCAAAGACAGTGTAAAGAGCTGTACAAAATAATACATATCACATTTGTTATAAAGGTAAAATTTATGTTGCAAATCAAATATTACACAAAAGTAAATATAAATTTGGAATAAAATCCAGTTTCTTTTAAAAACTTTAGTACAAGTTCAGGGTGGAATCTAAAGGATTCCACCACATCCCTTGCTTCGAATATATCGTTTCTAGTCTGGATCAGATGATTACACTCCACCAAAATATGGTGCACCGTCAGTGTACACTGACAATGCTCACACTGAGGTGGAGGATCCTTCTTGAGAATAAATGAATGGGTAATGTAAGTATGTCCGATGCGAGCACGACACAAGACTATTTCATCCCTTCTGCACCGCCTATAGGAGGACTGCCACTCTCTCAGGACTGGCTTAACAGAATGAAGCTTGTTCGCGACCGCACTGTTCCAATCATCTTGCCAAGTAGAAAAGATATAATTATATACGTGATGTTTGAGATCACTATAGGGAATACCAGCATTGGCACGTGGCAAAGTCAAAGCAGACTTGGCAGCACAATCTGCCTTTTCATTGCCTCTGATGCCAACATGGCTGGGTACCCAACAAAACACAATATTCTTATTGTTAAAGGGACATACCCTAGTTTCAAACTGTGAAAATTAACACTAAGTTTAGTTAATCTATAAACCTGTAACACATTTGGATAAAGTTACGATTGAGTGAAACATGAGTCTGTGACTGAAATGGTGAACTACCCTCTAAAAATAGACTAAAACTCGACTCCATAACTGTTACTTCTCAGACGCACGTGCGTTTTTAAAAATATGAGAAATGCATTTTGTGATATTAAAAACACCAGGGTGACCAAAAATACTTAGAATGTACGAAAATTTATAATCTAAACAATACAATCTAAGTTAAGTATGATTTAAGTTATCAAAAACAGCTATAATAGTCAAAAATATGCGTTAGTGTTTAAAAACTAGGGTACGTCCCTTTAATAGATAAAAAGACACTTTCGTATCAGCATCCCAATTAAGGGATGTTCCAGCTTCATATATTGTAAAGACTGGAGACACGAAAGTGAGTCGGTATAGATTATAAATTTAGAGGAGCTAGAGTTTTTGATTTCCTTTAGGGCTTTAATAATTGCCAAAGTTTCGGCACTAAATATAGATGCCAAATCAGGCAATCTCATAGAGATTATTTTGTCTGATGGAAAAACTGTGGCACAAGCCACAGAATTCCCATCCCGTGACCCATCCGTGTAAATAGGGATGTAGTCACAGTATTTCTCTTTTATTTCAATAAAATATTGGTTATAAATAATTGGATCCGTGCGATCTTTCTTCAGATGCACGAGATCCAACACAATTTTAGGTGGTTTTATGCACCAAGGTGGCAAAACAAAATATGAAGGTGTTTCCAAAATGTCTGAAAGATCAATGTTGGAAGCAGATAAAAGCTGCCTAATGCGAAGACCAAATGTGCAGATTGCATTAGGCTTCGCATCAAACAACTTCATAAATCGGTTGTCAAAGATAGCGTTATGGGTGGGGTGTTTTGGCATTGACTTTATCTTGGTAGCATACGACCGCACATCAAGCGAATGCTTTACCACTGGGCTACGTCCCGCCCCAAAGACCACACGGGGAGAGAGAAAACCCGCCGCCATCACATAAGGGGACTATTCTTTCTGATTAGCAGCAAGGGACCATTTATATGCACCATCCCAGACAGGATAGTATACATACCACATCCTCTGTTACACTGTTGTGGAGCATTGGCTTGAAAGAGAAATAGCCCAACTATCCTAGACCGACTGCGCATTTTCTTTTCTGCATTGTATTTCACATTCCACGAATGATTAATAAATCAATGCACTATAATGGGTGTCTTTAAACAAACTTTAACTTTTTACTGCAAGCAAAATACTCATGTACATGTATGGCCATTCTATAGCAATTTTAAACCAGTAACTTTTTCAACAAATAAACAAAATTAAAAACAAAACATTATCCATTCAACCAACAGCAATAATATTTTTTCAATGGCAAGAAAAACATCCATTGATAAAGCCTCTTACCTACGGCTATTAATATAGCACCTATGGTAATTGCGGTTGGTGCCACTATTAAGTTCGAGCCATGGGATCCTTCCCAATCTGTGTGTTTATGGGAAAATGCATATATATAAAAAAATACCTTACTGCTAGTGACTGGAGTAACTTTAAAGTAGGTACGTGGCAGCATGTGGTTTTCTCTTTCACTACCTAGACCTACTGTCATAATAAAATAACTATATTTCAGATAACAGTCTTAAATTAAAAATGTGCTTAGATATCGTCAAAGCTTTCCATTCCATATATCCCATATATACATTAAGTACTGTAAATCATAAAATATTAGCAATCTCAAATAGGTGACATATTAGCAACATAAAACTTTAGCGAGATCGGCATATCCCCCTCCCTCCCCCCCCCCACAAAAAAGAATCCTGTAGGATTGGCAGAAATAATATTTTTTTTATAAATTTTAATGTTATGCAGCTTACAGACAACATAAATTAAGTAGAAAATTGCAGTAATGTGCCATACTTATAGTTTAGTCAATAGCATACAACCACTGATTTGTGTTCAGTTAATATTTGACTAAACAATTTCACAAAACTTTCAAAACAGTCATTTTATGTCTCTTTAAATTTACTTTAATTTAGCATCACGAAATATTAGCATTTTGTATGGCCTCACTAAATTCGCTAACATTTTATGCTCGCCAACATTTCCTGATTTACAGTATTACATGGTTGACATCTTGTTTCCGACGTCCAGCCTTTGCCAACTGACTCAGTCTAATGTGTCTTTTTACGTGTCTTCTAGTTATCAGCACAAATTAATGCATAAACTTACATGCATTGACACAAGTCATTTCAGTACATGTCTAAAATTCTTCATAATTTTTACATTATTCTTATGTGTGTTTTAGTTCCCTCAGTTTTGGGGTTTATTTAGTTTGGGGGCTTTTTCAGGTTTTTGAAAATGGAGGTTTACATAACACTATTTTCAGGTTTTTCATATCCTGTAGGAACTCTGCATGGAATAAAGTGTAGAGAAATCATTACCTTCATCCCTGCAGTGTCAAGACTCTGAATACTTCCAATGCTAACATCATCACCATCACCTTTTATCCTCTTCCGTTTGCGCTGATTGGGGTAGCAAACAAAGAAAAAAGAAAATATTAACCAGGATTTTTGTTTTGCTGATAAATGAATGAAGATTATTGAAACTGTTTGAGTAATCATATCACCCACTCTGTAAAACATACCAGGAATGTTAAAAACATTTTAACCTATTTTGTTATTAAAATTAATTCTTTAATTTTGAGGTATATTGAGATCGGAAAATGTCAAAAACTTGGATACCGATTTTTAGACATATACTGTTGTAAAAGTCCCTAATATTACAATCTAGAAGATTTCTGAACTTAAAGTAAGTGTGAGTTAATCAGTTTTTAAACACAAGAAGGTTTACATATGGGTTTTCAGTTTATAGTAAATACTAATAGAGGAAAAAAGTCCAACAGTTTTCATTAAATAAAAACAATTATACTTACAAACACAGGCAAATCAAAAACTGCTGATATTGAATTTCTCCTAGAACTACTCTTTCCCTTTATCATCTCTGGAATCCTGAGATAAAAAAAAAAAAAAAAAAAAAAAATTAATGTGACTGGTGATTGTGAGCATAGAACATAATTTTGTCAAGTTTAATTAGGTCAGGTTGTAGGGCTTAACGTGCTCATTCAGAGCAAGCTGTTGTAGTGCACGCCTGTCATGGGCACAGGTGTCAACTTATGCCAGCTCCTTTGTCCAGGACAGCAGTTTTAATTAAGCAGGATTCTTTTATAATTATATATATATGTTGGGGTGGGATCCAGCTCAGTCGCTATAGTGTTCGCCTTAAGTGCTATGCATGGTCACAGTATTGAACCTCCTTGGTGGCCCCATGTTTCTAAATGGGTTCATTGTTGTTCCAACCAGTGCTCCATAACAGGTATATCAAAGGTCATGGTATGTACTGTCCTGTCTGTAGAAAAAAGTGCATATGAATGATCCCTTGTTGCTAATGAAAAAATTAGGTCATTGAGACAGTAAAACAAGATCATTTTGCTCCACTGAAATATTTAATTTTAGTAAGTTTCCACCCTGTTTGGGTAACCAAGACTTGGACCAATTATTTATAACACCTATTGGAACTTGTGGTGAAACTTGTTTTAGGAGAAGATTCTAACTAAAGGAGTTTTTGGAGATCAGGGGATCTTTGCTGATTTAAGAACTGAGGTAAGACAGTTAATTGTTAAACAACTTCTTAAATGACCCCTAACACTTTTATACCATGTTTGTGATTGAAATCTATATGCTGCATGGCCACAATGGCCACAGCTGTGCCGGAACCCTTGGAGGAAGTCTGTTTATCATCTGATCCTATTACCAGTGAGAACACAGACATATGTAATTCCAATGGCCCAGCATTAAAAATACAAAACGAGGAAACCAGGAATTATACACTTAACAAAGACAAGGCTATAAATAAAATAAAAAATACACAAAACATTGTCGATGTGAAAAATGACCTATCAGCATTTACTTGGAAAAACAAAAATAAATGTGCAAGTGAGATATTAAAACCGGACAGATTTCTGTTGTACAGACAGGCCATTTTTTATAGGTAGTGGAAAGAAAGCGAAAATGACCAATGCCTAAGAGTTAAAAGGACAGAGGTCACTGATGACACAAAGAAGATAATCACAGAAGATAAAATATGTGTATCACTGGTAGACAAAGATGCAAAACCCTTAAAATTGGGAACACTTCATGTCTACAGAACTAACTGTCATTTAATGTTCCAGGGGAAGGCCCATCTGTGGTACAACAATGAAGTACCAATTATTTCAGAAATTGCTGAAAAATGGCTAATGGATAAATCAGCAACATAAATCTCCAACAACTAATGAAACTGGAAGACAGCAATGTTCTGAAGTCTATTACTGAAGATAAGAATACTTCAGACCCTTCCATCATAAACACAGAATTGACAATGGAAAATGCCAACAAAATCGAATCCATTGATATTGAGACTGTTCCAGTTGTTGAACTCGCTAGGTCTGATTGTGATTCTGATACGGAATACCAAATTAACAACGATCACAACTGTACTAAAGTCAAGACACTTTTTAAAACCAAAAAATCACCAGCCAAATCCAACCACTCAAAATGCACCATACGGAAAAGTATTCAGGGCACAGGTTCAGCATTAGACTTTGGTCACAAGGTGACAAATTTACGGGAAGCCTTTTGGACCCAAGAATCAAGACTGGATGATCATATGGAATGTACAGAAGAGCTGATTAGTGATATTCGTGTGCAGTTTGCTAACCAACTCAAAGCAATGCATGAATCCTACAAGGGAGTTGTTGAAACATTACAACTTGATAGCCTTCAAATGAGAAAGGAAAATGACACACTCAATCATAGATTGGAGCAGCTAGAGAAGAAGTATAAAACGTTATCCTCCAATCTGCAAGAAAATGTTGTCAAGCTCAAAGCCCTTCGGGATATACAGAAATTATCTGCTGAAAAAATACAACAAATAGAAATTATTCATACCATAGACACAGCGGTTACACAACAGTCCTCGCCTGATACTAGCCATTAGTGTGTACTAGTGAATCACAACATGACAAAGTCAGCTCAGAGAACCAGTCTAACACATCTAATGATGGATTCATTCAGGTAAAAAAAGAACCAAACCAACTCGAATCATGTCCAAACAAACAAATCTCATACCAGCTCTAGACCATCAATAACATATAATATACACTCTCCATTCATTGCTATACATATAATATGCACTCTCCCTTTCTTACAACCATTTGTGACACCCAATAGCCAATATGTATTTTTGTTCTGGGGTGTCGTTAAACAAACATTCATTCATTCATTCATTCCCTTTCTTACTATATATACATGTAAATGTAACCTACCCTCAACATTCATTGTTTACAATACATATAATCTGCGCTCCCCGGTCATTATTATACACATAATTTAGACAACACATTCTGTTTTATATGTATAGCAATGAATGTGCAGTGTAGAACTGAACATATATATAATCATAATTGTGGAATGCAGAATGCATTTATATTGATTAATGCAGAGCAGGTTAGATTACTAATAAAAGAAAAGTGTGTAAATCATGTGTATAATAATGACCGGGGAGCGCAGATTATATGATGAATAGTAATGAATATGGAGTGTAGATTATATGTATAACAAGCATTCTGAAAGTACTGCTAAAGCAATACATGTCCCTACAGGGCCAAACAATTTTTTGTATCTCCTAAATTCAAGGGCTAAAACTGTAAAAATGGGTAAACTGTTACAACAGTCAAACTTGATCTGTAATAGTACATGTTAAAGATATACACAAAATTACAGCTCAATATATTGAGGCATTGCAAAGAATAGATAAATCATCATAAAAGTCAAACTTCATCTGTAAAGCTACACACAAAATTTCAGCTGAATATGTTGGTGTTGCAAAAAAAAAGAAGAAGAAGAAGAAGAAAAAAAAAAAAGAGTCCAAATTGTTTTTGCCATATCTCCTCAGTTCAAGGACAATAACTCTATCAAAAATGGGTAAATCATTATGAAAATCATAATAGTATACTACTATGATAAAGCTATATTCAAAACTTAAAGCCGCACGCCCTAGTTCCATCTAGCAAAAATAAATTATAATTTGGTTAATCTACAAACCTGTAACACACTTAGATCACGTTTTTATCAAATGGAGTGAAAAAGCAGGTTTTATATCGATAAATACCATGGGAATCCCCATGTCCCAATTGCTTGAAATAATTTTGAAAGTTAGTATTCTGATGTCACCGGTAGATGTCGCTCGAACCACAACAATGCCTACGTCACGACAAATTTCACAAAGTGCGCACAGACTTGGGGTGCGCTCCTATCACCTCTCCTGGACATGTTCCAACTGTTCTGTCCTGGTTGTATCCCCTCTCCAGATAACGTAAGACTTAGCAAAATTATTGGTTTTAAGGGTTTGTAACGTTTTGTATTGAGATACTTACTTGTCTGAACTTTATTGTTACTGAAAATGTTCACAAACTGAAAACAAATCTCACCAATGAACAAGCAAACGACAACAAATCGGATGTTGATTGCGCGAACCGTGCACGAGAAAACAAACCGAACCAAAATGATAACGGTCACGTGGTATACCAACGTCTGTGACGTTTACACAGGAAGATTCCCTCTAAAAATAGATTGGACCTCGCTTGCTTAACGTTTTTTTCTCGAGTGCACGTGGATTTTTAAGAAATAAAAAAAATGCATTTCGTGGTTTTACAAACATCAGGATTACCAGGATTACCAAAAAGCACTAGAGGTGAATGGAAATGTGTATTCTAAATAATAAAATGTAAGTAAAGTGCAAATTTATTTGTGAAAAAATGGGTTTAATATCGAAAAACAACGCCATAATGGTTAACAACTAGCCATAACTAGGGCGTGTCACTTTAAGCTCAATATATTGATGCATTGTAAAACAAATTGTCGCATCTCCTAAATTCAAGGGTCATATCTGTCAAAAATAGGTAAAGCGTCAAGAACGTCAAACAGGATCTGTAATGGTACACTATAAAGCTACACGCAAAATTTCAGCTAAATATATTGAGGCATTCGTAGAGTGGGGGAGGTCCGGAAAACAAGTTCAAGGATCACAATTCAGTCAAAATGTGTAAATCAAACTTGATATGTAATGGTATATATGATAAAATTATATACAAAATTTCAGCTCAGTATCTTGAGGAATTGTGAGAAAAAAAACATCCAGAAAACTTTATATGGGACGGACGGACTGACAGACGGAAAGTCTGACAGAAATACAGAGATGAAACCTATAACCCCCTCCGTTTGGACCGATAGGGGTCTAATAATGAATGTGGATTATATTCAATGAATAGCACTTAAATTATTATCAATCCAAAGTTCATTTAAGAAAAGATTAATGTATTTAAACATAGTAGTGAATTTAAGAGTGCATATATTTGTAATAATAACCAGGGGAGTGCAAATAATTCAAGGGGAGTGTGCATTATAATAACTGGGGGGAATGCAAATTATACGTATAAAAATTACTGGGGAGTGTATATTCTTGGGGAATATAACGCTATTTAGCGTTATAAAACACTACCTACGTTGGCACGCCACCGACATGTTTACAATTTATGGACATTTGCATGCATCATAATATCTGGTGTTTGAAGCACGTCACAGAACTTTTATGAGTAGTTTATTACAATATTATATTATATACCAATGCAATTTAATGACACTGATGAAAACAAAATACGTTTTAAAAATAAAAATAGACGTGTATCATTAGCGTACGAGACGGGGGCTGGAGCAAAACCTCAAATTCGGGCAAAATGTGCTAACCTGAGACTTTTTTACCATAATATATTTCCATCATTCTGCCATCAAAATTAGTTATAATCCATGTAAAAATGTGTAGTGATTCATTTGCAACCCTATATATCTGTTTGGTAGCAATACTAATTATGAATAAATGATGTTATCCAGATTCGGGCATTTTCGTTTCATTCGGGCAAAAACCAGCCTGTCCCCATCACAAAAGGGAGCCCTTATGCCCAGATGGGTATCATGAAAATCTCTCTCACTGCTACTTCAAGCCAATCGGTATAAGTCGGCTGATTACGGATTTTCCGCGGAGTTCGACACTTGTAGCTTCTTTCAGGCTGATTCGAGTCTATTAATAACAAACGCGATGAAATTCTAGCGACTGTACCTATTAACTGTGCAGCTACCATTAGATTGATTAGTTTAAAATCCATTTTGCCTGTCACAAGACCATGTAGTATTATTGACATGCACCGCGGTGCGCAAGATCTCATGACAATCGTGTTCTCATTACTATAAATAGCATTTTAGTTTTACAAAATTCCTAATTTTCAACAAATCGAAACTAACTTAATTTTTATTTTCGCCTGGCAGCTTTCAAGTTAGTCATAGCACACAAAAAGTATATTTTCATATTTATGATAGGATGATTTAAAAGAGAAAAGCTACAAAAATCACTGATCTTAGATTCTCGTTTGATTATCGTTGCCCATTAATCATTTCAATTTTATTTAACTATTGAAGAAAATGTAATCTGAAAAATTCTAATTTTATGCCCTCCTACTGTTGAGATTGCCATGGAGATTTTAATTCTCCATGGCAATGTTTTGCTGTGGGCTAAAAAAAAAAATTGGGTGGGGGCTGAAAAGATTTCTGCTAGTTCTCCCCCCACCCCATTATATTGATACATGTATAATGGGGAATCTCACATTAACCCTAAATTCCTAACAATATGGGATTTAACAGTCAGATATTTTACCTCATATTAAATGCTATGGTATGTGCTATACTGTTTTGGGGAATATAAGAACACATAAAATCAATAAGAGTAGCCTATGTGGAAGCAGCAGTTTTCTTCTCTCTCTAGAACAAGTGTCTACAACTACAATGTTGAACACCAAATAGCTATAGATGAAAAAAGAAATTGTGTTGGGGTGTCTATAAACAAACTTCCCTTTCTTTACAAGTGTGTGTTACATGTAGAAAAAGACTTTAATAATATTGTAACATCCACTGACACACAAACAGAAATTGGCCCAATAACCCACACAAAAGCTGTGTGTGTCTACTGCCTCCCCTGGGCAGTCACAGTGTATGTGTGAGAAGTGTTACATAACTGCTAATCAGTGGAGTGGAAAACTCATTGAGGGGTGAAGAAATAACAGCCATTCATCTGATAGCTTCCTTTGAAGTCATCCACATTACAATGGAGCCTGGATCAGTTGGTGTCACTGCAGTTAGCTCAGCCAGCTGGCCAAATTACTTTCAGATTTCTTTCCAGCTAACAGTAGCACATACATGAACATGTGTTTAAATTTGCAATTGCCAGATAAAAAAAAAGGAAGGAAAAAGATTAAAAGGATGTTACATTCTCCCTAGCAGTCACCTTTTTAATAATCACTAAATAATTATACTTAATTATTCAGTTTATTCTTCCGTTCCTTGATCTTACAGTTAATCTGATAATTCAGTTTTTTCAAGTTCTACTACCCAGTATTAACAGATTGAAATAGCACTAGGCAAGAGGCAAGAAATTAGAATGTACATACATGAATAATGCAGCAATACTATAGTCCATCCATACTCCTACTAAATGTTTTTTGTAAATAATTTCAGCTTGGTTTGACATAGGAAGAAAAGTAAGTGTTTTGGAAATAAGAAAAAGATATATATTTTTGTGTGCAATTTAGAATTTAACAATCAGCTCAGAAATAAATAACTTGTAATATTTTCTTAGCAATAAAACAAAATAATAACTGTGACTTTTTTCATTTAATTAAAAGAAAACAAAACAAATAAATAAATACATGCTGAAGGTAGCAGCTAAGTGGCGATTTTCAGAAGCTACACTACAGGTACTTCAGCCTGCTTTTCATGTTTACAATTAAACACACCTAACCACACATATCTAGTAGCTGCCTGTTTTACTCAAACACTCTTATAACTGACACCTTGGGACATGCAAAATCTTTGGCATAATCCTTTTTTCAGGCATATTTTCAGGAATTTTATTTTTCTATGCATCTCACAAGTGATTCTGGTATTCTAATTTAGCCACTAGTTGAAATGTCCATGAGGTGTTAATGACTCAACCAGCAGCCATGAGATAGTTCCTAGAAGATGCTAATTGGTGTGGATAACCTCCCAGCTGTAATGCTGAAAACCAAAGTATCAAGATGCCACCAAGGCTGAAAACACTGCTTGTAATTATATCAAGTGGCAATATTAGCATCTTGTTGACTGCAACAAACCAGAAGCCTGCAGGATACAAGGGATAAAGATAAATCTAACACTACTGTTAGACAGTTGATGCTACATTGCAGAAATGTAAGGTGACAGATATATACAAGTTTGTTATGACATAATACAGTGAATTCAGGTCAAATTGTACCTCATCCCTATCAAAACCCTTGCTGTCAAAACAGTTATCATATATACAGTCTTCAGATGACTAGAAATATCACTAATCAATATTTAGAAAACATGTTTTCTGTCACTCCCGCTCTCCTCCAGACTTGCTTGTAACGTTTTAAGAGAGTGGCATTTTTTAAAAATTGATATATAATATATTTAACATTTTGACTGCGCAAAATGTCAAATATGGAACTTAGAACCATTTTGACATGTTGCCATCACTATAATATCCCTGCAACAAGATAAACTGGGTGCATGCTTATTCCATTTTTAGAATACTGATTAATTTTCAATGCAAAAGTGCTACTGAAATTGTTTTGTTTGAAGATAATTGATGCATCTGTGTTTTTGAAGAAAATATTGTAATTTATAAAAATTGTACCATTTATAGCATATGAAAATACAGTTAAAAAATGATATATTTATTTGTGTATGAAGTCACAATTAGGGTGCGGGAAGTGACTGTTATTGACATTAAGGTTGACAACAGTCACTTTTCGCAACCTCGTTTTGGCTTTGTACACAATAAATAAAACATATCCAACGGTAATTGTGTTATATATGATATATTTGACAAAAGGTACTTTTTATTTTGTTCATGTTTTAAAACTTGAACATAATATTTTGTCAAGAATTATGAAAATTAAAACATACCAACATATAAACAGCATTGTCTGCTTGCTATAGAATTTTGACAGAGGTCAAAGTTACATGTAGTACACCAGTTTTTATTTAATGTGGCAAAGCATTGTAATAATATAGCTAATTTTGAATTTGAATGACATCATTTTGCATCTCCTTACAATTTATACTATAAACTGGATACATGACGTTTCTGTTTTAAGAACGCTCGAAAACTTACAAGTAGGAGATAACCATATGGAGTTTTTAGATTTGCAGGTGTTATTGTCTATTTGATCCCGCAAATGTTAGCCTGAAGTCAAAAATGAACTATTTGCGGGCATCTATTGCACGGCTCGAAACTCGTCAAAAAATATGGTGGCCCAAAAATAATAATGGATGTTGGCAAATTAAGATAAGCGAACCATGAACCACGAGCAGATTTTAATATGGAATAAATATATGCAATACAAATATTAATAGTGGTTCATATGTTATAGTTCTAAAAAAGATCGTCCAAATAATATTATTTGGGCGACTAACGTCATTATTTTTTAATATTTAAGTCATCCAAACGGGACACCGGTCGCATTTGGCCACCTGGCCACAGGCCGTTTCGAGCCCTGATCTATTGTTTTCTATTTGATTCCGCAAATGGCATTTTTGACTAAAGGCGTTAGCCTGAGGTCAAAAATGAAACATTTGCGGGCATCAAATAGACAATAACACCCTCAAATATGGTTATGTCCATTGTAAAATGGATTGTTCTTCTACAGAACTGACTGTATATTTGGTATTTCTTGAAAAAAATACCTGGCTACAATCTAACTGTAGACCCTTGAATCGTCACCTTTGCCTCTTCCAATTGCTAATGACGTCATTTTCTAATGATGCCATTAGCTTTCCGGGTGTTATTGTCTATTTGATCCCAGAAAAAGAATGTAATTAACCAATCACAATACAGAACACACTCGCAGTCAGTTTACAATGCAAAATTGCTATTGAAATTTGTTTGTTTGAACATTATTAATGCATTTGGATGTGTTTGAAGAAAATCTTGTGATTAAAAAATTGAACCTTTTACGAAATATGGATTTCAAGTTTAATTACTGAAGATATGTTATATGTGTACAAAGCCAAAAAAAGGGTACGAAGAGTGACTGTTGTGGACTAACATCACTAAGTTAGTTTTAGTTGACCCTGCTGGCTACCAAAGTTTTAAAGAAAGTTCAATCTATTATCTTGATATCAACACTGATAAAGTTGCGAAAATGGTATGAAGTTACCAGGTTACCATTACCACATGACATGTATGATAAATGTTAATGAAGAATGCGGCAGGACTTTCCTTTGGCACCGTCATGTATAAAGAACATTATAAATACTGTTCATAAATAGAGTTAGGGTTAGGGTTAGTGACAGTGCCAAAGGAAACTCCTTCCAAGAATGCTTGTCAATGACCAGACGCGTCCTGAATGAACGCCAACATCTGACATAACAGTCGCAACACACAGACACAACTTCAACACTATTCAAAAGCAAAACAACGATTGCTGTCGTCTACTGTCTTTAGTTCAAAACGATGAAATATCTTTAATTTTAAACATAATAATTACCTAAATACATTTTCGTCTCCCATTATCTCTTGCGTGTGTTGAAAAGTAGGAAATCCTGTGTTATCTTGTAAATTATTTTCTCAAACTCCTCGCAAAGATCGAATACTCATGAATCCCTATTCACAACAACCCTTTGAAATATGGCGGCTCATCAAAATAGACTAGCGTTTAGCCAATCAAAACGGCTGATGAGAGTTGTTTCCCTTGGATATTGTGTTACTCGAGGAGATGGTAAACTTGATCAAATCACATCTGCTACCTTGTTAACTAACAAAACTGTATAATTACCGTTATCTCGGCGCTGTTTAAAAAAACCCAATAACAATAATTTAAAAAAAAATAGTAATTAAAAAAAATTAAATAAAAAAATAAATAAATATCAGCATGTAAGAAGTCTAATATTGGGGTAGTAGCCTATATAAAGTTTATTTTGTTTAACGACACCACTAGAGCACATTGAGTAATTCTCACAGAGGAAACCCGCTACATTTGTTTTCTAATGCAACAAGAGATCTTTAATATGCACTTCCCACATACAGGAAAGCACATTTCACAGCCTTTGACTAGTTGTGGATGGAAAGAGAAAAAAAACCAATCAGTGTTGAATGGATCCACCCAGGTGGTTCGATCCTACGACGCAAGCACCTCAGGCGGCTGAGCTAAATCCCGCCTCTGGGGTAGTATATTTGCATTACATTTATTTAAAAAAAACAAAAAAGCAAACAAAGTTGTTTAGCAGCCAAACATATGTGTAACCCTGAAAACGTGTGTAAAGAAATAACCCACTGTATCTACACAGGACCGTGTAGGCCCACTTTCTACAGCTATAGAGGCATGTAAGCAGGTGGCCGGGGTGGATCCCAACACACACACACACCCCTTGATCCCTACTCTATATATATATATAAAGATAAACATCTGGCTTGTGCCCCCCCCCCCCCCCCCCGAGACTGTTCCCACTCCCAACTAGAGACTGTGCCCTCCCAAATATCGTTTCTACGGGCCTGCTATGGAAGTATAAGGAGGTGGGAGGCAATAGCCCCGCCTTCCACCCACGGACACTACTGCATTTGTCACGATAAAGACATAAATTTATCTGTAAACAGAGCAGGGACAAACATATTTCGACACCCGATTCCCCCCCCCCCCCCCCCCCCCATCATTAAATTGTCATTCCATATCATATGATATGCATGACATCACATACCGCAATTTTAAATATCAATCATGAGTCATTGGCTATACAATGATATACATTTTTTTCACAAACATATTGTAACTTTTAGAAAACTGTTTGAACATTTCAAATAATAAATTTAAAAAGAAAGAACGCGCGCGCGCGCACGCACACAGACACAAAGAGAGGAGAGAGAGAGAGACACGCACGCAGGCACCAACCACCACCACCACCCCCACCCCACCACCCCAAAAAAACAACAACAACAAAACAACCCCAATTTAATCCACAGAGGGGTTTCGTTCCCATGACCAGTTTACATACTATCTATTGTATTTGACCGTTAAGTTGATAAATATTGCATCTTTGTATTGTATACCCATAGTCATTCACGTCTTGCGGTTTCTTTGTTGCTTTGTAATTTATTGTTTACTTCATTAACCGTCTAATCCCATCAGGCGCTAAATGCTCTATTGTCGTCGGGGGAATGATAGGCTCCGAATGTCTCTATTGATAACTGGCGAGGTACCGGATTATAAAGTTCTGTAAACAATTAGTGTTATTATTTTCGGATTAGCTTTTAGTTAAGGCCATTGTTGACGTGTCACTATGTAAATAAATTTTCGTTTCTAATGGGTACACAAACGAAAACAAAAGTTGAAATTGCAATGGTAGAGGTTCACCGGCCTCAGTGGCGCAGTCGTTTCACCACCACTCCAGACGGCGGCTGGCGGGCTTCTTCATAATCATAATCATCAATCATTTCATATCATCTTAAATACGGCCCACCTGTGTTATATGGATAACTGGGGGGGGGGGGCAGGATGGGGGGGACGTCGTGGTAGGGTGCTCTTTGGGTGCGTTAGGGCGTTGGCGGTTTGGGCCGGTAGGGATGCCTGGTAGGAGGCCTCCCCCTCCCCGGAATGCCCCCCCCCCCCTGGAAATCCGGACTAACCGGAATGGGCCACCCGCTTGTTGGATCGCCGGACCGACTGGAGCGCGATGCTCCCCCCTTTGAGAATCCTTGATCCTCTAGGGCCTAAAATAATTTAATTAATTTAAATTAAATTAATTTATTAAACTGTTTGTATAATATATTTATTTTGAACAGCCCGATTGAAAAATAATTTTACTATGCACCTACTAATTAATATATTAATAGAATAGTATGATATAGTTTAATTGGTGCGACTGTTATTAATTTACAATATAAGATATAATGTAATGGTAGCTCCCGAATTGTTTTCTTTTCTTTTCTTTTTTAAGTGGTCATACCACACTTCTAAATTGTCCCCTACATTTCTTGCTCCCCCCTCCCCCTCCCCCTCCCGCCCCGGAAGTGGTCACTGGCGAAGTCAGAGGCTAGATCCGGGGCGGGCGTGCCTGAACCCTTGTGGATAGGGGCACGTTAATAGAGTTGCCCGTTGCCCGTGGCGCAGTGGTTAAGCCATCGGACTACAGGTTGGTAGGTACAGGGTTCTTAAGGGCTCAGTGGGTAGGTGTGAGGCTACTACACCCTCTTCTCTCTCACTAACCAACTAAAAACTAACCCACTGTTCTGGACAGACAGCCCAGATAGCTGAGATGTGTGTCCAGGACAGCGTTCTTGAACCTTAATTGAATATAAGCACGGAAATAAGATGAAATGAAATGGTAGAGGTGCAATGCAGACATCGTGGCCAGAGCGGGCCGGACGTAGCCCAGTGGTAAAGCACTCGATTGATACGCAATCGGTCTAGGAATGATCCCCGTCGGTGGGCTCATTGGGATATTTCTCTTTCCAGCCAGTGTACCACGACTGGAATATCAAAGGCCGTGGTATGTGTTTCCCTGTCTGTGGGATGATGCATATAAAATATCCCTTGCTACGTGGTGTCGTTAAACAAAGTAAACTTCTTTGTGGTCAGTGTGGACATGCATGAACCTTAGGTGGATATGGGCATGTTAAAAAAAGGGATCCACTTTCTGATTCAGCTTGACTTATCGTTGTATAGTGAGGAAGAAAATATAACTTTTATGATTCAAATGCACGAGTTTAAAGTGCAATGCATGATGTATTTTAACATGCGTTTTTAAATATTTGACTGATTTACGGCGTCGTATGATGACAAATGGATGGTCAGTTATATATGAATTCGATTTTTAGCTCTTTTCTTCTTTTTTTTTTTTTTCTTTTTTTTTTTTGGGGGGGGGGAGAGTTACATCATCTTCAGAGTTGAGCCCCATCGCCCGCTTTCTACGCATGTTTGTTGAAAGTATAATTAATCCTCACTATATTGTCCCATGCATTGCAAATTTTAAAAAAGTTGAAAACACCCCACCCCCACCCCCACCCAGTAAACCATAACCACCAAAAAGTTAAAGTGGAAAGAAAGCTGTAACACGGGTATTTGTATCGATGTAAGTTTTTGACAAATTGATAATAAATTCAATGTACACAGCACTGTAAAATTAAAGTTTGTTTTGGTTCACGACACCACTAGAGAACATTGATTTATTAATCATCGGCTATTGGACGTTAAACATTTGGTAATGCTGACATATACATATAGTCTTAGAGAGAACACCCACCACATGTTTGCATTAGCAACACGGGCCTTTTATACAGACAGGATAGCACATACCACGGCCTTTGATATACTAGTCATGGTGCACTGGCTGGAACGACACAAATAGCCCAAGGGGCCAACCGACTGGGATTGATGCTTTACCGAAAGCGCATCAAGCGAGGGCATTACCACTGGGCTACGTCCTGCCCCTATAGACATAACTTGGACGACGTAATTGGCCCACCGACAGGGATCGATCCTCGACCAACCGCGCATTAGAGCAATGGAGGATACGAATACACCCTGATGCCCACCCGATCAGTCTCTGCCGTGCACTTTACGGTCGCTCGATCGCCCATGGCGAGTCAAAATAGCGTCGGACAAGTCAAAACCTTATCACGTGTAGTATTAGTATCTGTTGATATGTAACTGAATTTAATAATCAAACTTAGGCTAATAGGAGAAAATGTTAGAGAAAAGTATATGTGCATGTACGCACGCAAGCATGCATGTACGCACGCACGCACGCACAAACAGTACACACTAGCACCTACACTCACACGCGCGCCCCCCCCCCCCCCACACACTATTATAATTATATCATATAGGCCTAATCGTATTGAAATTTGAACATTTTATTTTTTAATTTTATTTATTACCTATCTGCATATTAGTACACATCATACATGAACGAGTACGTCAGTGTTGTATATTTTGTACATACATATATGTTTTAGTAGTAGTAGTAGTAGTAGTAGTAGTGCATCATTGTCATGGGGTTTTACGTGCACATTCAGAGCAAGCTGTTGTAGCGCACACCTGTCATGGGCACAGGTACCGGCCTTGGCTGGCTCCTCTATCCAGGACAGGAAAAGGGTTGGGGTGGATGGGAGGCGGGACCGCCCGCACTGGCAGATGCAAGAGAACACCAGCAGCCCGACCGGAGTCGGTAGCTGGCGGATGATAGTTTTAGTGCTATGGAATTTTGAATGTCGCGTAGGATTAACCAAAAGGTAAGGTTGCGTTGTTCTATGAATAAATGTACATCTAGATTCATTTTTATTTCTTTTGGGAGGTGAAACAAATAAATGTGTGTTTGTGCAAATTGTGCACAGTTACTGAGTCGCTGCGAGGCACAATTTCAAATCGAATTCTCTTCCAGGCCAAGTTTTTAAAAATATGAAAATGTTGGGGTGGTTTGGGGGGTTTTTTGGTTGGGTTTTTTTTTTGGGGGGGGCGGGGAGGGGTTGTATTAGAAACACCAGAATGACCAGAAAGACTTCGGTTCTATACTACGGAAATAAAATATAATTAGGCCTAATATTTTATTTCAGTTATCATAAACGGCTTTAATAGTAAAAAAATAAATATGCGGTAGTTTTTAAAAACTAGGGTCTGCCCCTTTAATACGATTAACAGCCTTTTTGACGACTAAAATTAGATATTAGTCTAAATATATTTTCTTGTTTAGACTACAAATGTGCGTGTGGCCGTGTGCTAATGTTTGCAGCAATCATTGTTCCTTAAACTTTGTCATATATATTTTGTTTTGTACTTACACAATACCCAGTGTATCGGGCCGGCAGTGCAGATACAGTACGGCACATTGCCAATATTGGTCCAATACACCCATGTTTACTACAAACATTAGAAAAAGAAAGAAAGAAATGTTTTATTTAACGACGCACTCAACACATTTTATTTACGGTTATATGGCGTCAGACATATTATGGTTAAGGACCACACAGATTTTGAGAGGAAACCCGCTGTCGCCACTACATGGACTACTCTTTCCGATTAGCAGCAAGAGATCTTTTATTTGCGCTTCCCACAGGCAGGATAGCACAAACCATGGCCTTTGTTGAACCAGTTATGGATCACTGGTCGGTGCAAGTGGTTTACACCTACCCATTGAGCCTTGCGGAGCACTCACTCAGGGTTTGGAGTCGGTATCTGGATTAAAAATCCCATGCCTCGACTGGGATCCCAACCCAGTACCTACCAGCCTGTAGACTGATGTCCTAACCACTACGCCACCGATGCCGGACCAAACATTACACGACAACAAAGTTTCAACATCTTGTTTATACAGTTATTGATATTCTAATGATTTTAATTTTAAAATTTAAAATTTTAATGTAATTTTAGTAATCAGAATGGCTCTGCTAATCGTAAATATGTTACAAAAGCAGCAAACTCAGGAAAGTTTGTTTTTGTTTAACGACATTACTAGAGCACATTCATTAATTAATCATCGGCTATTGGATGTCGAACATTTGCATTGGTAACTCTGACATATAGTATTAGAGAGGAAACCCGCTACATTGTTCCATTAGTAGCAAGGGATCTGTCAAATGCCCTATCCCACAGACAGGAAAGCACATACCACGGCCTTTGACCATTTGTGGTGCACTGGTTGAAACGAGAAAAACCCAATCAGCTGAATGGATCCACCGAAGTGATTCGATCCTGCGACGCAAGCACCTCAGGTGGGATGACCAAAACACTTTTAATAAACAATCACTAATATTTTATTTAGAATTTTTCTTTCTTTCTTTTTTAATATGTACATTTTCAGTCGTTAAATTCTCTGTTGGTCGACTTCATCTTAATTACAATGTATTATCAAACAAACTTCAGCGGAGAAAAACAATTATTGTGAGCTAGCAGTGTGGTTGTTGTTGTTGTGTTTGTTTGTTTTTTGTGTTGTTGTTTTTTAAACCCACTAGCTCATCGGGCTACAGGGTTTGACTCACTTTCTGGATCAGGTGTCACAATTGTTATATGTTAGAAACCTAATATTAGCCGTACTTAGTTTAAAATATGATGAGGTGTTGTTAAAGAAAACAAAAACCAAACTGCACAGACAATACGTTTATTAAAAAAAGAAAAACATTTCTCAGTACAATTTATACAAGAATGTATGGGAGAGTGTGTGTGTGTGTGTGTGTGCGTGTGTGTGTGTGTGTGTGTGTGTGTGTGCGTGTGTGAGTGTGTGTGTGAAGAGAGGAGAAATAGATAGAGAAAGAAAGATAGGAGAGAGAAAGATAGGAGAGAGAGAGAGAGGGAGAGAGGGAGAGGGGGAGAGGGAGAGAGGGGGAGAGGGGGAGAGAGGGGGAAAGGGAGAGAGGGACAGAGAAATATATAGAATGGATGAATGTTTAACGATAACCCAGCACAAAAATACACATCGGTCACTGGGTGTCAAGATAGATAGACAGACAAACAGACAGTTTATATATATATATATATATATATATATATATATAGAGAGAGAGAGAGAGAGAGAGAGAGAGAGAGAGAGAGAGAGAGAGAGAGAGAGAGAGAGAGAGAGAGAGAGAGATCTATATAAACAGATATTCAGTATAATCACGACAAATCACCAGGAAGGGAGATAATTCTGAACATTTCACCATGATCCAAGGACCTAAGCTTTTATTTGTCTCCAGATAAGATTTGCACTACGTTTTAGACAGAAATATTATACACTGATGTTTGAGGACCAAATATCTGTAATAAAAGCCCTTTCAAAACGAAAAAAAAAAGAAGATGAAAAGACATCGTTTGTTGATGTGATCTAATGTAACATCCCCCCCCCCCCCCCCCCCGAACACTCAAATATAATTATACACCAAGTGATTCACATTAAACAAATTAACCCATATCCATACTCATACGTAACTGCGCATACATATACATATACATATACAATTACATACACATAAAAATGTAAAATAATAATAATAGTAATGAAACAAATATATTTAAAATGCTGAAAAATATACACAAAATATTAAATGAATGAATAATAATAATTTAAAAAAAAAAAAAAAATAATAATAAAGAAGCCAACGGTGACTCTTACACTTATGGTCAAGAAATTCCCGTTTAGGAAATTTCTCTTATTAAAGTATTTAATACCTCCCACACACCACCCCCGAAAAACAGGGACTTAACTATAAACTACCAGAAAATCTACAACAACAATAAAGGATCCACTAATTTGTACAGTCTTGGTGGAAGTATTTTCTACTAAAGGGAACATCGACTTATTTCAAGGCACTAATTTATTAAATGCAACACACAAATGCCATTTGAATTAATCATTAAGTTTTCGTTATCAGTCGTGATACAATGTTGACATTTTGCACAGACTGTCAAGATATTGCTAGGATCAGACTGTCAACTGTCACGATGAAGTTGGCCAATGCGACGGTTGCGTTCTAATTTTCCCAACTCCCGACTTAAACGGATGATCTAAGATTAATAACTAATGGGTTATATGACGAGACTCGAGTTGTAAGAGCGCCCGGACTAGCAACTGGACAGTTGTAGAAGTCGTCATAGCAGAACGTTGGTCAACTTTGTGCTGGCAGTTGGTAGTCTGTTCCTAGCATAAATGTCTTGTTACGTACCGATACTTGATACGTATATTAAGTCCGTACGCGCTTAAGAATTCATATGAGCTTGTCAACTCCAGTACAAATCCCACTCCCATCCCATTTTACAATACATATTATGTAATTTCTAAAATGTATTTATATACAGAAAATAAAGTAAGCTACATGAACAAGTAACATAAGTCTAGGCTATATCATAAAATCGTTTGATAACGGCAGCATCGATGGCAACCATAATCGTAAAAAAGCATAATTTTAAGTGTTCTCGAATCCAAGTCTCTTTTCCCCCCTGAAAACTATAAAGAGTTGGGGAGGGACGTAGCTCGGTGATAAAGCGTTTGCCTGATGAGTGGTCGGTCCAGCATCGATCGCCGTCGTTGGGGCCCATTGGGCTATTTCACGTTCCAGCCAGTGTTCCACAACTGATGTAACAAAGGCTGTGGTGTGGGTACACACTCCTATCTGTGTGATAAAATATCCCTTGCTGCTAATCGGAAAGAGTAGCCAATTGCAACGGGTTTCCTCTCCCTTAACCATAACGTCCGACGCCATATTTATAACCGTAATTGAAATATGATGAGTGCGTCATTAAAAAAAAAAAAAAAAAAAAATTCTTTCCTTCCTATAAACAGTAGACGTCAGTTGTAATATTGTGCTCATCAATAATACCTACTGAAGAAACTATACAGGTAAAAATATTACTGGATAAAATATAACATATATTTTTTAAAAATCCCGATATTGCGTCTTTAATAGCACCAGATGTTCACAAAACAAGGTGCATTACGTACGGGATCGGTCCATTAATTTATGTAATTTATAGTTTTGATAGCTTTGGTGATATGCCAGCAGGCTGGTGGCTCCCACGTGCATTTTGGATCGATTCATATCTATTCAGAACGAGAGATATCCAGACAGTAATTAATACCTTAATATCTGTGACCTAATTACATTGGCATTGTCAGGATTTTATTGGGGGCGGGGGAGGAAGGGCATTGCGGGGAGAGGGAGGAGGCAATCATGCTCTCTATTAGGCATGTTATGGGGAGACAGGAAAATATATCACCCGGTGGGGGAAAAAGGAGCCGTGATTGGCGGAGGGGGAGGGGCGTAGTCCCTATGGGCGCCCTCTGTTGTTGTTGGGTTGTTTTTGGTGTGGGTTTTTTTACTTTTTCTTATAACTGAAAATGAATTTTGCTATACACACGTATACATGAACTTGTTTTTATCACAGTCAAAAAGGCAAGTAGCCAAACACAACATTCCCCAAACAGGGTCGAACCTAGCCTACCTTAACGGCGGAGTGGGGTAGTGGTGATGGGCAGTAAGACAAAAACAGAATCAGGGCATAATAGCATAGGGTTTTTTGTAGTTAAAACACAAAGGGCACTTTTAAACTATAAACGGCATATTGTTTGTATCTTTTTGGGAGGTAGCAACCGGCCCACCACCGCCCACCCAGTAGGCAGGTACGGCCCTGTTAAAAATCATTTCCATTAGTCACTCGACAGTCCAGGCCACTATCAAAAAAAAAAATGATGAATGGCATCCATCTTGCCTCTTTTAGATGGCTTAAACGAACCTATTGCTACCTTCACCTATTGAACTGAATGTTTAGGTCAAAGTCTAAGTCCAGGTTAATGAACAAGACACACTGTAGAAGTATGCACAGAAACACGAATACGCTCGTTTCCGATATCGTCTGCATTGATCCCGCCGCTCCGCAGCCCGTGGTGGTGGCGTCTATCTCGGCGACCTTGTAGTTGGGGTCTGCCTCCATTTCGAGGCATTTCGGAGGCTGAAATCCGTTCAGCATGTTGACCACGATGTCGGCTGCTGCTTCCCCGCACTTACATTTGAGTATTTTCTCAGAGCAGGTGACAGCAGCGCGGAAAAATCTGACGAAAAAGAAAGAAATATAAGAAAACGTCAGTGATTCAAGTAGCTCGCGTGACCTGTAGCCTCTCCTTTGTTTACATGTTATAGGGTAGAACTAGAGATGACTGTGTGTAATACTTCGTGGAAGACCAAATAGTTGCCAGTTACTATGTCTAAAATACACATTTCAGGGCCGTAGCTAGGATTTGTTGTTTGGGGGGGGGGGGGGGGGGCAATTGAGTAGTTAATAGTCTAAAACTCCTTAAACAGTTAAGAAAATAATTTTCTTTAACTTTCTATAATTCTATAATTGTTTCCGGATGTTTTTCCCTTGCCCCCCCCCCCCCCCCGACATTGAAACTTGCAGTGATTGGGTCAGGATTCAAGGTCAAGGAGGTCAAGGTTAATTTTAAAAAACAAAAATCAAAAGAAAAGCCAACTAGAGCAAGCATAACTTCTGACTTCAGTTCCGGTTCGCCTTCAATTCGCCGTCATTGTAGTTGAGCATATTTCATAGAATTTTATGAAAATAATATGCGGCTATAGTGTGCTTTACAAAATACCAACCCAATGACAGTGCTTTATATTGATTGACAGAATTAAATATTTTTCAGCTGTTTTGTGTGGCATATCCAAAATTCATTTGATGTATAAATTAGAACGTTACGGTATTGGTGAAGAAATGTGGGGTTTTTTAATCGGTAGGGAATTACATATTAAATGGAAAGCAAATAGTTTTAATTTTGTTAATGGTCCTTTATCCAGTTGTGGAGCACTAGTTGCAGGAATACCCACAAGACTTAGTATTAGGTCCCTTTCTATTTTTAGTTCACGTCAGTAATATTACTGATGGACTGAGATTTTTTATTATGCTATTAACTTCATTTGACTTAACTGAGTAGAATATTATGCTATTAACTTCATTATTTATATACCAGCATAATCAGACATCTTAACAAACCAAAACAATGCTCCCATTCAACATAGAAATCTTTATATAACAGCACAACCAGACAACGTAATAACCAAAGAATACTTCTACTAAACAGAGCAGAATTTAATACACTGTAATGATTATACCAGATTACTAGTATTATTTAACTTTCAATTTATGAATGGCGATAAAAGTAGTCTATCAATTAAATGATCAGAGTTTATAAAAGAAATGTTTTATTTAACGAAGCACTCAACACATTTTATTTACGGTTATATGACGTCATACATATGGCTAAGGACCACACAGATATAGAGAGAGGAAACCCGCTGTCGCTACTTCATGGGCTACTCTTTTTGATTAGCAGCAAAGGATCTTTTATATGCACCATCCCATAGAGAGGATAGCACATACCACGGCCTTTGATGTATCAGTTGTGGTGCACTGGCTGGAGCGAGAAATAGCGCAATGGGCCCACTGACGGGGATCGATCCCAAATCGATCGCGCATCAAGCAAGCGCTTTACCACTGGGCAACGCCTCGCCCCAGAGGTTATAAAGACTCAAAAGATCCACTCTATAATGTTAGAGACGAACACATATATTATTTAATGGGCATCTCTCCGAACGCGCTGTAAAAAAAACCCACACGTGGCATTTGTTTGGTATTCAGCTTGGTCTAAATGCAGCTTCCCTGTATTCAAATAATAACAGGAATATGGGTTTTTTTTATGTACACCGGATAACATGTATTCTATTGTCAGTTGTCAGTTCCACATGCACACGCACAACCTTCACACCATATGCTTCGTCTAAAGAATATTCGGTCATGTGGAAACCATTTTCCGTTCGTGTATCACAGTGAATGAGAAATAAATAATACCAAAGCAACACTTAGTGTAAACGGAAACCTAGTGTGGTATTCCGAGCGCCTGGGGTGATTAAAAACACCCGGTGCATGTACTAATAAATTACATAGGGACTTACATTATGTAGCCAATTATTCTTATCGGAGCTGTAATATTATAGCACAATAGAGATAAACTATGTTGTAACGCATGTGTGCCAAAACAGTAGCCTAAACGGTAAAAAAAAAGTACCACCCCCCCCCCCAACCAACCCCCCCCCCCAAAAAAAAACCCACCTAAAACAACTGGCAGGTTTTCCTTTGGGTCCAAATTAAATATTATTTACATACCTCCTTTGTATTACGGCTCTAGGTAATCTTTACCTTAAATTAACACAAATTCTTAGAAATAAGTAGACCGTTATTTTATAAAATTATAAACAAGCTATTTCTAGCTGTTTTTGGTAATATACATATATGTATATTAATTTTAGTTTTTAACCAATCGCAAACAATTCAGTTTTTTTATTAGCCCGATGCTGTTAACATTTTCGCCACGATTTAATAAAAAACTTAATTTCAAACATGTACGTAATGTAACACGTAATGTAACACGAACACCCATGTAATAAAGTATTTTAGTATTAACCAATAGAGGGCGTACCGACATGTAGACGTCATCATCACGTCCACATTTGACGTAGCCTTGACCTTTGTTTCGAAGTTTTTCTTGACGTTTCTTGCACACAATTCCTGTTGGTGATGCTGTTCTGCTATACATTCCGCGTGAGCTTCGTATACTGAAATAAAACATTAACAAGTATTTAAAAAAGATTACATCTATATTCAAGCCACTGACCCTGTTTCTTAAACAGCGTAAAATAGTCTTGGCTATAATTACAGGTGGGTTTTTTTTTTATTATTATTATTATTTTTATTTTTTTATTTTTTTATTTTTTACCGTTAACTGATACATTACGTACAACTTTTGCCTTAAAGCCGCACACCCTAGTTCCATCCAGCGAAAATAAATTATAATTTGGTTAATCTACAAACCTGTAACACACTTAGATCACGTTTTTATCAAATGGAGTGAAAAAGCAGGTTTTATATCGATAAATACCATGGGAATCCCCATGTCCCAATTGCTTGAAATAATTTTGAAAGTTAGTATTCTGATGTCACCGGTAGATGTCGCTCGAAGCACAACAATGCCTACGTCACGACAAATTTCACAGACTTGGGGTGCGTTCGTTTCACCTCTCCTGGACATGTTCCAACTGTTCTGTCCTGGTTGTATCCCCTCTCCAGATATCGTAAGACTTAGCAAAATTATTGGTTTTAAGGGTTTGTAACGTTTTGTATTGAGACACTTACTTGTCTGAACTTTATTGTTACTGAAAATGTTCACGAACTGTGAAGAAAAATCTCACAAATGAACAACAACAAATCGGATGTTGATTGCGCGAACCGTGCACGAGAAAACAAACCGAACCAAAATGATAACGGTCACGTGATATACCAACGTCTGCGACATTGAAATGGAAATATCCCCTCTGAAAATAGATTGGACCTCGCTTGCTTAACGGTTTTTTCTCGACAGAACGTCTTGTGAAAAAATGCAAAAAATGCATTTCGTGGTTTTACAAACATCAGAATTACCAAAAAGCACTTCAGATGAATGGAAATGTGTATTCTAAATAATAAAATGTAAGTAAAGTGCAATTTTATTTGTGAAAAATGGGGTTTAATAGCGAAAAACAACGCCGTAATGGTTAACAAATAGCCGTAACTAGGGTGTGTCCCTTTAAATTATCAATTCTGGCAAATCTAACCTGTTTTTGGTCATCCTGGCCTTTGAGGTACATCAAAATACATGTTATGCGAAACAGAAACAAGTTAAAGTTTGTTTTGTTTTATGGCACCACTAGAGTAAATTGATTTACAAATCATCGGTTATTGCGTGTCAAACATTTGGTAATTTCGATACGTAATCTTCAGAGAAGAGTCGCGTAACATGACCTGATCACAAAAAAAGTATTAACATAAAATAAAATAACCATAATTTCGGAGAATTTGAAATTTTAACAGTGCGAAGATTACTGTGTAATTGGTGTTTACTGTGTCTGTTTTTACAATGTGTTTGTCTGTGTGTCTGTCTCTGCTCTTTATGCTATCGGGGGCGGGATGTAGCTCAAGCGATAGCGTGTCCGCCTGTGAAGCGGTCGGTCATCGTATCGATCCTTCTCAGTAGACCCATTTGCAGTTTGGGCTATTTTCCGTTCCAATCAGTGGTCTACAACTGGTTCATCAAAGGTCGTGGTATGTGCTGTCCTGTCTGGGAAGTGCATATAACAGACCCCTTGCTGCTTATCGGAAAGAGTAGCCTATGTGGCGGCAGCGGGTTTCCTCTAAAGAAATATGTCAGAATGACCATATGTTTGACGTCCAATAGCCGATGATAAGATAAAAACCAATGTGCTCTAGAGGCGTTGTTAAATAAAACAAACTTTACTTTACTGTTTGCACTATCTGTTTCTTTGGCTTACCGACTGTCTTTATCCTTGTCCGTTTCTGGGTTGTTTTTTCTCGCAACCGTTCTTTAAAACATTATCTTTATAGGTTTTTATCGCACACAGAAACTCTATTTTGTTTATTTTATCTTGTACTCTTCTCTGTGTGTATCTCGTTATAAACGCAGACACTCACCAGGTAAATGATTACAGAAATACTCCACACTACGTCTTGTGTTCTGTACGTCGACCATCATTCGCAGTATGTGTTCTCTTTCCGTGTTCCCTGTACACTTGTCTGAGATCACCTGTAAACAGTCCACCGCCTTGTGAAGCTCGCGTTCTCTGAAATATAAATCATCATCATCATCATCATCATCATTCTCATCATCGTTATCATTATCATCATCATTGGCTTCATTCATATCTGGGAAAACGAGAATGCATCAGCTGTGTCATATGACTGTGTCAAACAAAGGTTATGAGACTAATATATAAAAAAAAATCATTTGCCAAAATGTCAACATTTTCATGTTTAAAAAAACTGTTGTATGTTTAAGACAGATTATTGTGTTGAATTATATCTAGATACAATATATTGTATAAAATATCGTATGGCTTTATTTAATATTAGATGTGGTATATTGAAAATGGAAGACTTAATAACATCCCAAGATAACAACGACTGTGTACATTATGTAATACAAATAACACTGAAGATCAGAAGATGAATATAAGTTTTTTACTTGTTTGTCCTTGTTACAGAGATTTAAGACTACGTGTCCTAAAGAAATATTATTGTGCTTGGCCATCTTATTATAAGTGTGTAAGGTTTTTATCCTTAACATCAAACAAGTGCGTACTAAGTTTATTAAAGGGACATTCCTGAGTTTGCTGCACTTTTAAAGATTTTATCGACTAACAGAGACGTTTTGACTGTCAAATATATTTTTTCTGCATAAAATATTAGTGGCTGTATATTAAACGTGTTTCTGATCGTTCTACTATTTGTACTAGGTTAAATTTCATTTTATTTTCTAAAATATATTTTTTCGTACGTACGGAATTAATTCAAGACAAAATCCAGTTTGGGCTTCTAACAAATATTAAGACGACCAGAAATATATTGAATATACAGACACTGATATTATAAACAAGAAAATATATTTAATATGTAAGTTTAATCGTAGAAATATGTTATTAGTCGGAAACATCTTACAATGCAGCAAACTCGTTTTTTAAATTTTATTATTATTTATAATATTGTTAATGTACTAGTCATTTATTGTGTTTAATGTTGCATACAGTGATCACGCATTGTATTTGTAAGTTTCAGCCAATGGCTGAATGACAGCAGCTATGGCAAATAAAATTGATTCATTCATTCATCATCATCATCATCATCATCATCATCATCATCATCATATCACCATCACCACCATCAATACCCCCATCAGAACCATCATTGTCATAATAAACCCCATCATCATCATCATCATCATCATCATGTCACCATCACACATCACCACCATCAATACCCCCATCAGAACCATCATTGTCATCATAATCCTCATCATCATAACATCATCATCATCATCATCATCATATCACCATCACCACCATCAATACCCCCATCAGAACCATCATTGTCATAATAATCCTCATCATCATAACATCATCATCATCATCATTATCATCTTCTTAGCCATCACCATTATGTGACAATTCTAATTACTCATGATTGGTGCTTGTTAAAAATTATTTACATCCATGTGATTTTTTGCATCGCTATTGCATTCAATTGTTTGACGTGTCACCTATGCATAATCATGTTATGCGGTCATACGTCTTGTTCTAGAGCGATGATCACTGAAATTTATGTTATGTTATAACAGTATAAAAATATCAGTATTATCGTTTAGAAACTACTATTACCTACTACTGTACTAGTACTACCGGAAGTCAGAAAATAGAAACGCCCTAAAGCATCTTGGGAATGACAC
Source organism: Gigantopelta aegis (assembly GCF_016097555.1). Classification (NCBI taxonomy): domain Eukaryota; kingdom Metazoa; phylum Mollusca; class Gastropoda; order Neomphalida; family Peltospiridae; genus Gigantopelta; species Gigantopelta aegis. The sequence goes on from NC_054701.1 coordinate 74,101,061, forward strand.
GGCAAGCCACACGACAAGTTATGTGTCTCCCAATTTCAAATAAAGTTACTTTGATTTTATTTTTACAGTATGTTGTGCTATAACATCATTACAATCACCTGCATGCTTTCTTCGCCGTCTCCACTTTGCCCATAGCAACGAACGCGCTAGGCTGGCTGGTCTGGGGCGGACCGATCCCGAGACTGGCCGTACACAGCTGGGCCTGCTTCAGAGCAGTCTGCGGACATTCCGCTGTTACTGCCGTCATAACTGTGATAAAAGAAAATATATACACATTTTATGTTAATAACCAACTTTATATATTATATATATATATATATATATATATATATATATATATATATATATATATATATATATATATATATATATATATATAAAACACCCTCTTAAAATGTAGTGGGTTTCCTCTGAAGACTGTCACAAATGTCGAATGTTTTACACACAACAGCCAATGGTTAGTTAATTATAATCAATGTGCTCTAGTGGTGTCGTTAAACAAAACAAACTTTGGAATTAATGGATGATTAACGATACCTCAGCACAAAGATAAAATCGGCTATTTGATGTTCGAAAAATCCAGTTTTAAAAAGTGATTATTGGATCAGACAAAGGTATGTAAACGAATGAAAGTCGATATAACCATGTTGTGATCAAAGCACAGTATATGCGTGATATGCACTTGTGACGAACAAGGGGGCGGGACGTAGCTCAGTGGTACAACGCTCGCTTGATGCGCAGTCGGTCTGGGATCGATCCCCGTCGGTGGGCCCATTGGGCTATTTCTCATTCCAGCCAGTGCACCACGACTGGTATATCAAAGACTGTGGTATGTGTTATCCTGTCTGTGGGATGGTGTATATAAAAGATCCCTTGCTGCTAATCGAAAAGAGTAGCTCATGAAATGGCGACAGCGGGTTTCCTCTCTCAATATATGTGTGGTCCTTAACTATATGTCCAACGCCATATAATCGTAAATAAAATGTGTTGAGTGCGTCGTTAAATAAACCATTTCCTTCCTTCCTATGATGAACAATGAAAACTTTAAGAGATACTGGCGAGTGTAGCCTATTTTGTATATATTCACCATTCTGAAAGAAAAACTCGACGAGAATGTTTCCACCACTGCACCACGGTTAAGACCAGCATCGGGTAATGATTCTGTTACCTCCTTGATTAAATCTGGCCCGCTGTGCCCACATTACTTCCTGTTGATCTCTGACCTAACGGTTCTGATAAGACAGTTGTTTCTGATTATTAAATGTCAGTTGTGTATAATAATATACTGGGAACAAAACATATCTGGTATCATATTGACATAAGAATAGAGAACTTCCAAATGGGCCTGTCAATGACTTAATACCTGAACGTAAACGAGTTTGTTTTGTTTAACGACAACACTAGAGCACAATGATTTATTAATTATCGGCTATTGGATGTCAAACATTTGGATATACAGCCTTAGAAAGGAAACCCGCTACATTTTTCCATTAGTAGCATGGGAACTTTTATATGCACCATCCCACAGATAGGATAGCACATAGCACGGTCTTTAATATACCAGTCGTGGTGCACTGGTTGGAACGAGAAATAGCTCAAAGAGCAGCAGAACGTAAATTACACAGTATGGTCGATGAATATTATGAAAAGAATAGCTGTTTAACGACATCCCAGAAAACTGTAAATAGATAATACTACGAGTGATCGTTAGATACCATATATCTTATTCAGGCTATTTTAAAACTTATCTAACGAGCGAAAGCGAGTTGCATACGTTTTTAAACAACGAGTATGGTATGTAACAGACACGAATATACAGTAGTATTCTATGTCTTATGTATCCCCAAAAACTAAGTTTAAAAGAAATTTAAATGTCTTTTTCAACTAAAACTTATTTATGGCGCTTTCGCTTGTTAACTTGTACGTCACATAGCAGTCAGTTACAGGTTAACTTAAACGTCACAAAGCTGTTAATTTCGATCGTGGCTATTTCATTGGATGGTTGTTGGGACCGGGTCTTCACCTAAGAACAGCCAGTAATATGACTTTAACACACATACGGGTCTTATTGTCATGTGAGATCATACACATGTAAATAATTGCATGGTGTTCTCACCATTGTGTGTGTGAGAAAATATGATTTGCATTCGTCTAACACAGAGTAATTGTGACTCTTGGTTTACAAAGTAACAGAAGAAACCCGAAACCTGCTGACAAATACGATACCAGACGAATTTGATTTTATTTGTATATAATATTTAGAGAATTGAAAATGTCTTCAGACAAAAACGGAGTTCAAAGCTACTTCCATTGACGTAGCTCAGTGGTACAGCGCTCGCCTGGTGCGCGATCGATCTAGGATCGATTCCCGTCGGTGGGCCCATTGGGCTATTTCTCGTTCCAGCCAGTGCTCCACAACTGGTGTAACAAAGGCCGTGGTATGTACTATCCTGTCTGTGGGATGGCGCATATAAAAGATCCCTTGCTGCCATTCGAAAAGAGTAGCCCATGAAGTGGCGAAAGCGGGATTTCCTCTCTCAATATCTGTGTGTGGTCCATAACCATATGTCCGACGCCATATAACCGTAAGTAAAATGTGTTGAGTGCGTCGTTAAATAAAAGATTTCCTTCCTTCATTCCATTGACCCACGTTTTAATAGTGACTTGGGCAAATTGGCTATTAGCTTCCCCATTGACGAACTAACCGAGCTGACCAGAACTCTATTAACGTGTCCATATCACACAAGAGGCTCGGGCACGTCTATCCCAAGACTATTTGCTAGCATGGCCAGTGGTTCGACTTGGAACAGAAGAATTAACCGAGCCCGCGTGCTTGAACTGCAGTATCGGCAAGGATCGTTGAAGGCCGATATTTCAACGTGGTATAGTCACAACTTTGAGGAGTCATTCCACCATTAGTTTAACAGATCTATCATTTACTCACGACTTATCTTGACTGACCGGCGTGACTCCAATTTTGCTTCATTCCTCGGAGCTGCCGCCAAACGGCCAATCTCTTTAGTATATCTCTGATAAGTGCATGTACTTACAAACAGCTACAAACTGGTTTTCTTCGTACGGAGATATTGTGTGTACGTTTTTTTGTTTTGGTATTATTATAAATAGGTCATATTAATAATGTAAAGTTAAAAGTTTGTTTTATTTAACGATACCTCTAGAGCACACTGATTTATTCACCATGGGCTATTGGATGTCAAAAATTTGGTAAATTTGACACATAACATAGTCTCAGAGGAAAACCGGTAAAAAATTTCCATTCGTAGCATGGGGTCTTTTAAATACACTTCCCACAGACAGCACAACACATACCACGACCTTTGATATACCAGTCGTGGTACAAAAATACACCACATTAGATAATAATTCCAGTAACAATAGTTCTTTTTTTTTTCTTCGTTGTGAACACAGGTGATAGCTTATATAAACCAGAAAACATTAGATATTTTCATCTAAGTCAGATATGCAAAGAATATAAATACAGTTCCACATGACCGGCCTTGGTGGCGTCGTGGCAGGCCATCGGTCTACAGGCTGGTAGATACTGGATTCGGATCCCAGTCGAGGCATGGAATTTTTAATCCAGATACCGACTCCAAACCCTGAGTGAGTGCTCCGCAAGGCTCAATGGGTAGGTGTAAACCACTTGCACCGACCAGTGATCCATAACTGGTTCAACAAAGGCCATGGTTTGTGCTATCCTGCCTGTGGGAAGCGCAAATAAAAGATCCCTTGCTGCCTGTCGTAAAAGAGTAGCCTATGTGGCGACAGCGGGTTTCCTCTAAAAAAATCTGTGTGGTCCTTAACCATATGTCTGACGCCATATAACCGTAAATAAAATGTGTTGAGTGCGTCGTTAAATAAAACACTTCTTTCTTTCTTTCTTTACAGTCCCACATGGGGCCTACATCAATAGCGAAAAACCAATTCCGTCTCCTAGGCTGAATAACTTCCACTTTGATTGTGGTGGTCGCAACGGGCGCCCTCTTTCGGCGAATGACACATGGTTAAACGAGGAAATGAAAACAATATGTTGTAAGTGTTCCATAGTGACTGAAACACGATCACTTGAATAAACCAGAGAAATATTTCAATTATTTATATCATAAATATGTGAATAAGCTACAGAAATATTTCAGTGATTTATTTCACAAATATGTCAATGGACTACAGACTTCCTCTTCTTCTGCGTTCGAGCTATAGTTGTTCATGCTTTAGATTTGGAGTCTCTGTCAAGTCTTCTTTGGAACTCTAAAGCTTGACAGCCAGTGTTGCTCCGTTCGGACAGTTCTTCAACCTGGCTTCATCGTAGAGGGGGCAGAATTGCAGGATGTGGACTACAGACGTACTTCAGTTATTTATGTCACAAATATGTTAAGCTATATATATATTAAACAGTAATTGTTTACATTGGAATGAATGCCCCTTTTAACACGCAAAATTACTAATGATATTCCAATTTTAGGAACGTTCTCGGACAGCATATGTAGTAGCTCAGTACAGAAAGTAAGTTTTAATAAGTCATTTTATATTAATAATTCAGGTAGCTGGGTATATAACACGGATGTAAATTTATGTGGCATTTCATGGAAATAAACTTTTGAAAAAAAAAATCAGTTAGCAGGGCAAAATATTGATTACATGAAAATATTTCGCAACATTAAAATAAAATTGTCCGTTTGTTTTTCAAATTCAAATTTGGCGAATTTGGTGAGTGCCAGAGCTAGCCCGGAGGTACTAATCATTAATCAGTGTTGAATTCGTGGTTACCAGGGCTGTACCTAACTTCAATGAAGGGGGTGGGGGGATGCCCTAATAAATATATCACTACCGGCCTCGATGGTTTCGTGGTTAAGCCATCGGACATAAGACTGGTAGGTATTGGGTTCGCATCCCGGTACCGGTTCTCACCCAGAGCGAGTTTAACAACTCAGTGGGTAGGTGTAAGACCACTACACCCTCTTCTCTCTCACTAACCACTAACAACTAATCACTAACCCACTGTCCTGGACAGACATCCCACATAACTGAGGTGTCTGTTCACGACAGCGCACTTGAACTTTGATTGGATATAAGCACGAACATAAGTTGAAATGAAAAATAAATCAGTGCTCAATAATATAGAGTTGTCTTCAGTTAGACAAATATGACATTTCAAAAAAAACACACACCCAAAAAAACAACTTATTTAAAATTTTGTTTTCTGCATCTTTACATACACATTATATCCCGTTAGTTATGACCTTAGTAGTTTAAAGTGAAATACCCTAGTTTTTAAACACTATTAGAGCCGTTTATGATCACTGAAATCAAACATTACTTATTATATATTTTATTGTTTAGATTATCCATGTCCGTACAACCGAAGTGTTTCTGGCCATCCTGGTGTTTCTAATATCACATAATGCATTTTATAAAATTTTAAAAACGCACGTGCGTCTGAGAAGTAATCATTATTGAATCGCGTTTTACTCTATTGTTAAGGGTATTTCAACGTCACAGACTCTATTGTATCCATATTTGTTACAGGTTTGTAAATTAACCAAACTTAGTGTCCATTGTTATGGGTTGAAACTAGGGTTTGTCCCTGCACGTGCTGTAACCTCGCCGTGGTGCAGGGGTGTAACATTGAAACATTTAAACATTCATTCATTCAAACTAGGGTTTGTCCCTGCACGTGCTGTAACCTCACCGTGGTGCAGGGGTGTAACATTGATTTTTTTTAGTAAAAGTCAGTATCTATCTGTGATATTTGTATTTTTGCACAGTTCTTTACACTGTTTTTATTTAAGTCTTGAATTTTTGTATTGATGTTGATCATCACCTTATTTGTTTGCATTACCATAGTTTGACACCCAATAGCCGATGTATTTTTCGTGCTGGGGTGTCGTTAAACATTCATTCATTCAAACTAGGGTTTAGGTGAAAAATATGCCTTAGTGTTTAAAAACTAGGGTCTGCCACTTTAAAGCATCCTTCATATTTAAGGTGTTGACAAAGCTTGCAGTCTTAACATGTAGTTATAATTTTTAGTAAGTCTAAATTGTATTCCTTTCAATATCGTTGAATACGTGTAATGTACGGATACACCGAAATACGTGTATAATATTCATATTATAAAGATATTATACACAATATATAACAACATCTACATAATAATAATATATTCACATACAAATCAAGTCTTAAATCGGATTTTTTGTTTAATTGAATTTCCATTGCTATATCAATCGGTAGTTTTGGGTTTTTTCGTGGGGTTTTTTTTCTTCCCCAATTATTGTCACAGCTGAAATAACTACGACAGACGTGTCTTGGGGTTTGGGGGTTTTTGGGGGAGGGGTATTTATTTTTTATTATGTTTGTTGTTCTTTTGTTTTGTTTTTAACCTGAAGGAGTAACGTAAAACAAACCTCTGTATTTTCGGATATGTTATTTCAGCAAAAGGCGGCGTTTGGTGTGTGTATCCAATTATAACAGCAGCAGTTGGCAAGGACGAGGTTATCTATATTATCATCTATTGCCGTGACCCAGGCAGGGCGTGTCGAGCTCCAGGTTAAGTATATAATGATATTAATACGTCTGTAGTGACAATGATTTCCGGTTATTATAACATTCAATTTTTTTCCCGTATGATGTATGATATGTACTAGCATGCATACGAGTATGCACAGACGCACACACAAAAATCTATACATGTATACATGTGTGTGTGTGTGTGTGTGTGTATACATTGTATGTATGTATGTATGTATGTATGTATTGATGTATGAATTTGTATGTAAGCCGAGGTTGACTGTTACATACATAGATATTAACACACTGGCGCAGGGGATAATTAAATCCTTTTTGGCCTCACAAATTGTCCCATGCCGTTGCTGGGACTCGAACCTGTGGCACCGAATCGCCCGCATATTGCAGACAAACCACCATGTGTTCTGAGCTATCCAGACATCCATGTATGTATGTATGTATGTATGTATGTGTGTGTGTGTGTGTGTGTGTATATATATATATGTGTGTGTGTGTGCGTACGTGCGTGCGTGCGAGTGTATGTATGTATGTATGTATGTATGTATGTATGTATATCCGTACGTTTATACGTACGTACAAAATTATATGTATATCTGCATGTATATGACATACACATTTGAACAATTTGTCCAACCATTCTTATGGTGCATATATATCTTATACCTGTTTTTCTGGTCATTGTAAATACTTAACACGTTGTATTTATGACATGTGCCAAGCTATACAGTTATGCGATCGTCCATTCCTTTTAGCGCTGTATCAAGTTTTAATATTCCACAGCATAATAACTTATTAAAATGGGGGTGATTACGTAATATAAATCTACAAGGTGAAAATGTTGCACCGGTTTACCTCAAAAACAATTGTTTCAAAACTAACAATTTTGTGTGTCTGTTTATAGTCTTTGAAATCTAAAGGTTACCGTTTCCATAAAGCATATGGAAACAGGAATGAACAACAATGCACTTCCACTTCTGCATGTTAGAGGAAGCAATATAAATTGTAAGAGTAAAATATGCATGTATTCCATATTCTCGACTTTTATATCGCCCGCACAAAAAGGGAAGAAACAAATAATATTTTTCTTTAATTATACAAATTCCTAAAATTGAACCATATATCGATTAATATATTATAGAGATATGACTTTGGAAGCACTGGAGGCGGGGCGTAGCCCAGTGGTAAAGCGCTCGCCTGATGCGCGACCGGTCTGGGATCGATCCCCGTCAGTGGGCCCATTGGGCTATTTCTCGTTCCAGCTAGTGCTCCACGAGTAGTATATCAAAGGCCGTGGTATGTGCTATCCTGTCTGTGGGATGGTGCATATGAAAGATCCCTTGCTATTAATGGAAAAATGTAGTGAGTGTCCCATCTAAGACTATGTCAGAATTACAAAAATATGATTGACATCCAATAGTCGATGACAAATAAATCAATGAGCTCTAGTGGTGTCGTTAAAGAAAGCAAACCTTTTTTTTTTAAAACCTAACCTGTTTGTGGTTTTGAGTATGCACCGTTTAATTATACTTTACACATATACAGTCTACATCTAATACAGTCGACGGACCACGCTACACAAGGTTGAATTTGTTTGGTTAAAATGACACAACTAGAGTATATAGCTTTATTAATCATCAGCTATTGGATGTCATGTGTTAACAGTGACGCAGTCTCCAGAAACTCAATACATTTTTCCCATTAGCAGAAAGGTATCTTTTGTATGCACATTTCCACAGACAATCATGCTACTGAGTCATTTTACACAATACACTCTGGACATGGAGTCCATAAAATAATGTCATGACATTTTTGTGAAATGGTTCTGGCGGGGTTTTTTTTATGTGCAATAATCTATTGATCAATATGTCTACCGGAATCATTACACAAACAATTAATACCGCTGCTTTATCAATGTCATGCAAACTTAAAAATAGTGTCCTGCGTTTGCTTACATAAGGAGTCTTTGCAATGTCTACAATTATGTATTAAGTAAATTTATTTTTGTTCAGAATACCAGTGTCTGTGTGTCTCTTATCGTCTCAAACGCCATTTTATGTGCTAAATATTTATTTTTGTACGTACGAATTATTGGGAGAAAAAAAATCCATTAAGGCAATAAAAAATACATTTAATATGCATTACTGATATTGTAAATAAGAAAATGTTTTTAACACTGGCGTAGGAAGCGGGGAGGGGAGGGGGCATGCCCCTCATCCCCACTTTGTAGCAGCGTGTGTGTGTGTGTGTGTGTATATATATATATATATATATATATATATATATATATATATATATATATATATATATATTATGTGTGTGTATGTGTGTGTGTTTAAATATAAACAATCAAAAGTAGGCCTACTAATATGCCAACCTCCGTTAAAATATTGGAAAAAAAGGAAACTTCCTAACCGTATACATGATCCATTTTTGTTTATGACTATGTATGTACATGCAAGCAAATAAATATGTACACAGTGTGTGTGTGTGTGTGTGTGTGTGTGTGTGTGTGTGCGCGCGTTTGTGTTTGAACGCACTCATGCACGTATGCAGTTATATATGTATGTAAACTATTAAATAGTACTGAAGTACGTGTTAATAAGTAATATTATTATGTATTGCTTATGTATATATTTTTTAAATCCCTAATAATCACAGTGAGCTCAGGGATCCCCCCCATTCATGACACTGTCAGTTATATTTAGGGTGGGGCAGGACGTAGCCAGTGGTAAAGCACTCACCTGATGCGCGGTCGGTCGGGATCTATTGTATAGTACTCTATTGTTTGTGTTTTGCTTGACTCAACATTGCAGATTTAATGTTGGCGTAATTATATCTAACAAATATAACAAAAGAAAAAGAAAAGAAAAAGAATCTGGTAAATAAAATGTAAAAAAAGGGGGGGGGGGGGGGGGGGAAAGGAACACAAACAAGGGCCGAACAATGTAACACCACAAGCAGTCATCCGTTAACACCATTCATCACGATGATAATAGACGTGTATGCTGTACGTGTCAAAATATTAATCATTAACCTGATAATACATGTATTGTTTTTTTCAGCACAGCTGTCTAGACCATTAACATAATTTCTGAATGCAGTCGAACTGCCTATAGACCGTCTCATCCTCCTATAAAAACGTGGGTTTTTTGTTGTTGTTGTTGTTTTTTTTTTTTTTTTTTTTTTTTTTTTTTTTTTTGGGGGGGGGGGGTTGTTTTGTTTTTGTAAATAGGTTCAGTTTGGTTTGACGTAAGAAGAAAAGTAAAAATGTTTTGGAAACAACAAACAAACAAACAAACAAACAAAAAAGAAAAAAGAAACTTATTTTTGTATGCAATTTAGAAAACAATCAGCTGAGAAATAAATAACTTATAGTAAATTCCATTGTATAAAAAAAGGTGTTCCCTATGGGAAGGACTATACTTCGGCCGTAAATTCAGTTCCGATGTACTTGTAAGGAATTCAAGAAAGTGAAAACTATCTCAAGGTATGTCGGTAGTAACACAAAGGAATGAGAATATAATTCACCTTTAGTCAAAACAAGAAAAGAAAACTAGAAAATCCAGTTGGCCATGGTTACATGTCATTAAAACAGGCGTTTGAATGTGTAGCGTGAAAACAAACCAGTCGAGCAAGCGTTTGCAAAAAAAAAGGACTAGATAGATGAACTCAGCCCTGTCCTCACCATAAGGAAAATGAAGTGGGTTGTATTCGCTGTTAGTCAGTAGTGTCAATCAAAGCGTATGGTGGGTCGCAGGGTCAACCCCCTGCCCCCCCCCCCCCCCCCCCCACGACTCTTATGTGCACCTATTATCTTATTTTCTATTCTGACTAGTGCTATGCGGCTGGAATGTTCAAAAGGAAAGGAAATGTTTTATTTAACGACGCACTCAACACATTTTATTTACGGTTATATGGCGTCGGACATATTATGATTAAGGACAACATAGATATATTGAGAGAGGAAACCCGCTGTCGCCATTTTTCATGGGCTACTCTTTTCGATTAGCAGCAAGGATCTTTTATATGCACCATCCCACAGACAGGATAACACATACCACGGCCTTTGATACACCAGTCGTGGGAATGTTAAAGGTCATGGTATATGTTGTCCTGTCTGTGATGAAAGTGCAACAACTTTTGCTGTCAGTCGACGTATTTAACACCTTTATCAGTTACTGAACCTGGATTTTCGGAGTGGCAGTCCTCCTTATAGGCAATGTAGGAAGATTATGTCTATTGTCCGTGGAAATGGCAGTCCTCCTGCAGGCGAAACACCCGATATTTTCACGACAGCAGTTATGTCATTGTAAATCGTTGTTTTAATAGCTGTCTTGTACAGAGATACGATTTTGAAAATGTTAATGGTTTTGTCGATCAGCTTGGAAAATAGAAAATCAGGTTCAGCTCCGTCATTTGCCAAATTTGTCAATTGCGAATTTCATTTTAAAGGGACAGTCCCTAGTTTTTAAACACTAAGGCATATTTTTCACTATTAGAGCCGTTTATGATCACTGAAATCAAACATTACCTATATTTTATTATTTAGATTATCCATTTCCGTACAACCAAAGTGTTTCTGGTCATCCTGGTGTTTCTAATACCACAAAATGCAGTTTTAACATTTTTAAAAACGCACGTGCATCTGAGAAGTAACGGTTATGGAGTCGCATTTTAGTCTATTTTTAAGGGTATTTCAACGTCACAGACTCTTGTTTCACTCTGTGGTATCCAAATTTGTTACAGATTTGTAAATTAACCAAACTTAATGTCCATTTTTACGAATTGAAACTCGAGTCTAGGTGAAAAATATGCCTTAGTGTTTAAAAACTAGGGTCTGTCCCTTTAAGATGGCCAAATATTTTTATATGATGAATGATATTATGTTGAAAACAATGGTGGATTTTTGCAATTTTTTTAAAGTTTTTGCAAAACATTCTGTACACCCAGAGCTTAGCCCTATTACATGTCGAGTTTTGCAACAATTGCTGTTTACAGCACGTCCAGTTATCTCACATCCTAGTTTAACGCATGTCAGTGTTTGCATGATTATCACATAGATACAGGTTATGATATGTGCCCGTTTAGTTGATAATTTTGTAATGTCATTACAGATAATACGCATGCGAAATGAAGCACCCCATTAATTCCTGGGAGCACGGTGTCAAAAGTTCCCGCCGTAATAGAGTAATCGTTCCTGATTGCTCACAGCTGTGGAAAAGATGGTAATAATGGGTAACCAAGCAGGAGAAATACCACCATGTAGTCGTTGTTTTGTATATAACAGACTACCTGGAAACATAACAAAGATTCCCGGCCGGTTTTACGATCAGAAGAGGACTGTATAAACACAAGACTAGCCTATACTAAAAAGAGGCAAGACGTAGCCCAGTGGTAAATCACTCACTTGATGCGCGGTCGGTTTGGGATCGATTCCCGTCATTGGGCCCATTGGGCTATTTCTCGCTCCAGCCAGTGTACCACGAATGGTATATCAAAGGCAGTGGTATGTGTTATCATGTCTATGGGATGGTGCATATAAAACATCCCTTGCTGCTAATCGAAAAGAGTAGCCCATGAAGTGGCGACAGCGAGTTTCCTCCCTCAATATCTGTGTGGTCTTTAACCATATGTCCGATGTCATATATAACCGTAAAAATAAAATCTGTTGAGTGCGTCGTTAAATAAACCATATCCTTCCTTCCTATACTAAAAAGAACTAGTGGTAATATTCGGAACAGAATAAGAGACACAAAATTGTTACGCCCAGGTTATTCAACATGACGGCAACGTGTATGACGAATTACATAAATGTGACAAGATGGTTTACGAGAGTACGAGTCGGTACGTAGATGGACACGATCACATACACACGCTGTCAGAGAGGTCTGTCTAGGATAGGCATCGGCAATGTTTTGGGGGGTTTTCCTACTGTTTCCGGCATACTTCGTAATTCACCCGAATCTTTTCGTATACTCTCGCTATAATCCCGAATGTTTTCAAATTTGTTTTTTAAATCACTGGCAGGATTTTCCAAGTAAGATTTTGATTGGTCGAATGAAAGGTCAACTGGACATGAGCTCCAACGGGTTGCTGTTATATCCACATGTAATAGTGGAGCTAATTTTAATTAGATTGGTCCAAACAGTGCCCCACGAAAGGTATATCAAAGGCAGTGGTGTGTGCTGTCCTCTCCCCCCCCCCCCCCAACACACACACACACTGATATGTTACGACACCGAATACCTGTAATTTTAAATGTGCCGAGGCGCTGAGTTGCTTGGGTCGAATAACTGAATCCCCTCGGAGGACTTTTTCTTTAATTTTGTTTACGTCCAAACAGTGCCCCACGACTGGCATATCAAAGGCAGTGGTGTGTGCTGTCATATCTGTGAGAAAGTGCCTATAATCCCTTGCTGCTAATGGGGAAATGTAGCTGTTTTTGTGTGTTTTGTACTATCAGAATTACCAAGTGTTTCACATCCAATTGGCGGTGTCGTTAAATAAAAGAAACTTTGACTTACGACTTCTAAAATAACATTCCTATCGTTTATTTTACAAAGACAAAACAAAAACAATAGACTACCACTACCGATGAACTACCACCTACGGAGTACTGACTGGATCGGGAATCAACCCAGTACGTTCTACTTAAGGAAGGAAGGAAATGTTCTATTTAACGACGCACTTAACACATTTTATTTACAGTTATATGGTGTCGGACATATGGTTAAGAACCACACAGATATTAAGGGAGGAAACCCGCTGTCGCCACTTCATGGGCTACTCTTTTCGATTAGCAGCAAAGGATCTTTTATATGCACCATCCGATAGACAGGATCGCACATACCACGGCATTTGATCGATCCCAAACCTTCCACTTGAGGCTACGTCACACAATACGAGTGCCTGGTACGAGAATAGCCACAAGAATAACAGATTGCGTAACAACCGATCTTCTTCTTCTTCTTCTTCTTCTTCTTCTTCTTCTTCTTCTGCGTTCAGTTTATTTATGCTCCTTGAATTCAAATCGTGAGTTTTTCCGCCTTCACAGTCAGCAGCAGGTCGTCTCTTTCGCCCTAAAGTTTTTTTTCCGATTTAACAACCGATGAACTCGTAATGTTTGTCTTGTCAGTCGGCTATTCTCGTACGAGGTACTCGTATCGTGTGGCGTCGCCTTTAGAGGAATCGACCGTACTATTAACAGAACGTTCGGTGGTGCTGCTAGGTCTACAACTGGAATACATCCACTTCCTTTTGGGATTGATTTGATGCGGTGTTCTAATACCACTGGGACATTGATTCCATTTTAAACGATGTCAATAAATCACTCAGACACGCCTGCACGTAATTGTGTATTTAGGTGGGAGACCTTCTTTAGCAACGCTATTATTACGTATCAACTGCGTTCTGGCAGAAATCAATAAAGGGTATACGAAAAAATCACGTTTTCACGTTTTGCAAACAAACAGTTCATGAGACTGGTCATTTGTTTGTTCATGATTTCTTTCCTTCATTCATTCATTGATTCATCCTTTTACCTACTGACTCTTTCATTCATCCATCTATCCATCCAGTCATTTGTCCATTCATTCATTCATTCAACTATTAATTAATTTTATTTTATTTTATTTTATTTTTAATTTTGATTAATTTTTTTAATTTTATTTATTTTATTTTATTTTATTCAATTAAGCACGCTATCATGGACAAACAAGTTAGAAGTCTGGCCTGCCTGATTAGCTTGATCATTCTGTAGGATATTATTACTACAATGGGTTTAGCGGACAATATTCGTGTGTTTAAATCAACCGCGCGGAATTATACATACCTAACGAATTGTTTTTGTCTCTGATTTTTACCCCCAGGGAGCCAGTTAGAGATTTACATGGGTTGGAATTGGAATCTTAACTCTAATCCTTTGACGTACGGGCACACTGAAAACAACTTTATATAATTTCTACACGTACGTCATGCGGCAAATATTAGTTTTATTCTTTTCCGTATTCCGCGTTAGATTGCCGCAAGGAACAAGCGGCGAGAATCTTAAATACACTTGAACAGTAATTTTACGTTTTACGTTTAGACTGACCAAAAGTTTTCATGACAAATAGTTCAAGGCATTTTTAAAAACAAGATAAATTTTTACATTTACTACTTTTCAATGATCCTAATTATCGAGGTTCCGTGCATATCTGTTCTGTTTTGAACCACCCCCCCCCCCCCCCCCCCCCACCCCCCAAAAAAAAATATTAAAAAAAGTTTATGTCAGTTTATTTAAAGTGTATTTTGTTTAATGACACCACAAGAGCACATTAATTAATTAATTATCGGCTACTGGATGTCAAATATTTGATAATTCTGATACGTAATTTTCACAAAAAACTCGCTAATTTTTTTTTTCCATTAGCACCAAAGGATCTCTTATATGCATATACCACAGCCTGTGATATACCAGTAACTGGT
This sequence comes from Gigantopelta aegis, assembly GCF_016097555.1. Taxonomy (NCBI): domain Eukaryota; kingdom Metazoa; phylum Mollusca; class Gastropoda; order Neomphalida; family Peltospiridae; genus Gigantopelta; species Gigantopelta aegis. The sequence continues at coordinate 74,116,076 of NC_054701.1, forward strand.
TAAGACGGATAAATCCAGTCACAAACGTTGTTAGAGACACGAGTCAAGAATTTAAACGTTTTAGAAGCACATGGTTTGGTCTAGAGAATGAGAGGCCACATAGGTACATGGTTTGGTCTAGAGAATGAGAGGCCACATAGGCTATTCCTACTAAATAACAGCAATATATATTTTGTATGCACTTTTCCACAGACAGGATAGCACATACCACGGCCTTTGATATACCAGTCGTGAAGGCACTGGCTGGAACGAGAAATAGCCCAAATGAGCTCACCAACGGGTATGGATGCTACACCGACCATGCATCAGACGAACGTTCTACCACTGGGCTACGTCCCGCCCCTAGAAATATAAGAACTAAAAATATATTCGATTTGCCAGTTTACGCCAAAACGTTGTAATCGCCGAACATATTTTACACTGATAACCAGAGAGAGTGCCTTTGAAATATCAGAACTTCCGCCCTTATCCACCTAATCCACTACGTACTCCTTAAGTGGGAATGATAAAACTTATATTCCAATAACAATAGCATTATTATCCCAACATGAACGTTTAAGTTATCAGTATTTGTAAAGATGATGTATCATTATGATTCTTCAGTCAAAGTTTAGTGTTCAAGTTTAACTTGGTTCAAGTGTTCTGCATGCACGCGCATGTCATTTACAAGATACTAGTACTCTAAAGGACTTGGTTTTCTAAACGGAACCACTTTAACGTGCTGATCTTAACGAGAGCCAACAGTATTACAACTAACAACAGTCTTAGTTTCTTATGCAAAATTGGTTTGAAGACTTCGGATCTGTAAAATCTAAGACATGTTTCCATATTACAGAAAACCCTCTCTAAAAGTAAAATGGACATCCAGGATACCAAGTAAAACTGGAATATTTCTTTGCTGACACATTAGATCGTGTCCCATCAGTAATTATTAGTTATCAAGCCAATTGTAATTATGACAGGCGCCTAGCATGGTCTGGATCGAACATGAACCAAGCAGACCCTTTTGTCTACATTTTTTCTGGACACCAATTACGAGCAGCGTAATATTGCACTGTAAAACAAACAAACAAATCAGAATTATAAAATGTTGTACATCCAATAATCAAGGTGTTCTTGTGGTGTCATTAAACAAAACACACTTTTATCTGTTCATAAAAGTCGGGAATCTAGACAGAGTTTTTTAATCACTGCGGTTCTACATTTGAACTCAATCCCTATCACCCACCATGCGGTTCTACATTTGAACTCAATCCCTATCACCCACCATGCGTTCTACATTTGAACTCAATCTCTATCACCCACCATGCGGTTCTACATTTGAACTCAATCCCTATCACCCACAATGCGGTTCTACATTTGAACTCAATCCCTATCACCCACCATGCGGTTCTACATTTGAACTCAATCCCTATCACCCACCATGCGGTTCTACATTTGAACTCAATCCCTATCACCCACCATGCGTTCTACATTTGAACTCAATCTCTATCACCCACCATGCGGTTCTACATTTGAACTCAATCCCTATCACCCACCATGCGGTTCTACATTTGAACTCAATCCCTATCACCCACCATGTGGTAAGGACAAAAAAACCCACGTGTTTTTGAGATAGAAACATTATATATGGATGTCTGTTTTATTTATTGGTTTATCTCGCTTGGGAATCATTTTAAAAATTATTATTGTTCGTTGAGAATGCATGTTGAGTAAGTTTATCTACACGTAATTGAAGTGGATAATCACATTAATATAAAATGTCAAAAGAAATGCTATGCTTTATTTTTGTGACCCAGTGGTCCAGAATACATGCAATATGGATTATGTTTGCGGTGAATAAATGGCACCAGCGATTAACCATATTGATAACATGTCTGACAAATGCTATGCTCAATGATTCATTGCCCCGAACAGACTTCGAACAAACTGTTCATTATAATCCTTTATATTAATATTTCATAAAGTTCGACATAGCACAGGAGACAGCATGCTGTGAAAACAGTAAAGCATACGTTTTACACTTCAATAATGCATACAGCAAAAGCTTCATTTGCCATGATGCTGAGACAAGCTCAACAGGGAAAATTGCTATTCTGAATAAGATCGCAGCGACGCTGGTTATTTAAATATGAAACACGCTACTGACTTTTAGCGAAGCTCAGGAACTATTGATTTTTGACAGCCTGTAAACCCCGTTCTATGTGAGGTTAATTAAATGTTTTAACAGAATCCTGCAGTAATATAGACCATCCATCCATTCATTAATTCATTCATTTATTTATGTATTTATATATTTAACTTATATGTAGTAACCGATGATAGCCAAACTTCTATTTCACCTTAGTAGTTTTATTAATACAAATAATAAAGTTTGTTATGTTTAACGAGGCCACTAGAGCACATGGATTCATTAATCATCGGCTACTGGATGTCAAACATTTGGTAATTATGACATAATCTTAAACAGGAAACCCGCAAAAATTTTTCCATTAGTAACAAGGGGTCATTTATATGTACCATCCCACAGACATGGCAGCACATACCACGGTCTTTGGTATACCAGTAGTGGTACAATGACCGGAACGAGAAATAGCCCAATGGCCCCAACCAACGGAGATCGATTCCAGACCGACCGTGTATCAGGCGAGCACTTTACCAATGGGCCACGCCCCGCCTCCTGTAGTCCGAGGATCTAATACAAAGACAAAGGAATATTTCCACAACTCATTTAGTATACATGTCATGTATTCATGTAAAGTGGCAAAATAAACTGAAGATTGGCGAATTTTTTGGCGAACACAAATAAGAACCCAGGGTTAGGCAGACTTGTGTGTATAAAATTATAAGTATTTATTTTATCTACTTATTTTGAGCCTTTCATGCTAGAATAGAACTATTTTGTAAATGTTTCCTACAGACAGGAGATATCTTAAATACGAGATATCTTAAGAAAAAGAAGATTTTTTTATAAAGATTCCTCAACATTGTGAAATCATCGGCTGCTATGTGTTTATCATAGAGAAAACCCCCCCAATGTTGTCTTTTGAGCTACTATTTTCGTTTAGCTTCGTGTTTTGCATGTGGCACGTTGGCGGTGAAAAGTCTCATAAGGAGTGTCTGTCCTCTTATAGACGATGAACTAAATAAAAATCTATGGAATCAACCACCATCTTGCCAAATGCCCATTCGACTCTGCATTGTGCAGAGATACAGCCCTAATCGTGTATTACGGTTTTGCCGTTCAGATTTACAGACGGGATAGCACATACAACAATGTTTAACAAGAAGCTGTGGAGCAATGGCTAAAATGGAGAAAAACCGATCTGACCTAGTAATCTAGCGATCTCTCGCCCATAAATCTCCATGTTACGGTGTTTTAAGTGCAATAAAACAATGCTGCATCTCAGTTCAACTGCTTTCCATATGCATGGATCCACCCAATCACTGTTGCAAATAATAAAGAATTTCGTGTGTGTGTGTGTGTGTGTGTGTGTGTGTGTGTGTTTAATGCATATTATAACATCACTGGTACCTCAGATTGGTTTCAGAACTTTTGTCATACAGGATATTGTGCCCACGTGACCAGTATGGACTTATTTCCTGTTCATTCTCCTTTCACTTTACTGCAGCCGCATTAAGTAAAAGAATTTCAAAAAAATCAACAAGTATTTGGCTAATATCAACATTAACAGGGTCCGGCCATTAGTCAGTTTGAAGGCGTAGCAATCTGAAATACCAACATTCCCAAATGGCTTCTCGAACGCAACCATTGTACAATTTGTGCTTTCTATTTGTATTTGTCTTGAGACATAAATTGTTATTTATTGGTTTGTTATTTTTATGCACCATTAGCAGTACCGTAATTCAAGTCAGGCGCGGTTCCTTGAAATAATAAAAATAATTGTATAAAAGGACTTAAATTGGTTTCAACAACAACGATTTATTGTAAAGCAAATACACAGAGTTTGGAATGAAATGATCATGGACTTAGATAGGAGTAAAGAGTGAAAACAGAGAAGAAAATCCATCATGTACACAGGCTAATGGTTTAGTTTGTTCCCGCACATGGTGTGTTATATACAGTTTACATGCTTTGGGACGTATCTTGCGAAAGACCCGTTTTAATACAAATACCCATTACGTAGTGTATGCTTGGTTTCTTAGAAAATCAAAATATTCAAGTATCCTCCATCAATAATAAAGTATAAAACACATCTACAAATGTTCCTTCAAACAGACAAAAAAACAAACAATAAATAGATGCAATCAGTGGCGTGTGAGGAGGGTACTTGGAGCAATTTAATTTTGGAGGGGTGTTTTAAAAGCGGGATGTGAACACTTAAAAAAAAGGCCCGTAATCCAGTAGAAAATTAGCGTCTTACCCTTTTAAACCAGTGTATTATGTGTACGGATATATAACAAGCCCCAGGCATGGTGCTTATAAAACTTTTAGAGTCTAGACTCGAGGCTCTAATAGTAATAGAGTCCGAGACAGTAACGTCATGACAACACAATGCAAACTGCATGCGTGTGACGTCATTTGAGATTGAGTCTAGACTCTAAACGGGTATGAATGTTTAACAACACCAGGGCCGGAAAGCATTATAGAAACTTAAATAAATTCTCTTTTTAACTGTTTAAGGAGTTTTAGTTGCCCCCCCCAACAAAAAATCCTAGCTATGGCCCTGGCCACCCCAGCACGAAAAATACATTGGCTATTGGGTGTCACACTATGGTACATGCAAACAAATAAAGTGATGATCAACATCAATATAAAAATTCAACAGTTAAATTAAAACAGTGTAAAGTTCAGGGGCGTAGCGTGAGCTGGACCTGGGGTGGAGGGGGGAGGGTTCGAATATGAACCAAGTGGACCTTTTCTATTTTGTTTTTGCACCACCAGAAACTCCATATGTATAAACCTGTATGTTTTAGTTCTGAAAGCGGACCATTTGTTTCAGCGGGCGACACCCACCCCCCACCCCTCCCCAGCCTACGCCCCTGAAGTTTTATAAGCGCGGGCCCAGTGCCTGATTTTGATTTCGATAGTCCTGTATTTAGCGTCTTTTGTAAAACAGGACAGGGGCAAACATAAATAGGAATTATCGAGATCTACCGAATGGCATTTAAACTGGCACGATCACATTAGTGTAGTGGTTAAGCCATCGGACTTAAGGCTGGTAGGTACCGGATACGTATCCTGGTACCGGATCCTACCCAGAGCGAGTTAAACGACTCAATGAGCAGGTGTAAGGCCACTATACCGACTTCTCTCTCACTAATCACTAACAACTAACCAATGACTGGACAGACAGACCAGATAGCTGAGGGGTGTGCCCAGGATAGCGTGTTTGAACCTTAATTGGAAATAAGCACGGAAGTAAGTACAAATGAAACTATCCACTGGTGTAGCAAGGGGGTGGGACCGTGGGGGCCTTGCCATCCTCACCCCACCCCACCTCCACCACCCACCTCCAATCACACGTTTCCCCCACCACTTTTTATATTTTGCTGTTGCCCAATAACACGACTCATAGACAGTGTAGATCTCCCTCGCTCCGCCCCTAATATAAAATCCTGGCTACGCAACGACTGTATCAAATATAGAAGACAAATATCGTCTTCATGTACGTTCATATTAAATTTAATCGGTCTGAGATCGATCCTCGCACATTGGGTTATTTTTCGTTCCACAGTGGTATATGAAAGGCCGTGGTATGTGCTATCCTGTCCCTGGTATAGTACATATAAAAGATCCCTTGCTACTGATGGAAAAATGTAGCGGGTTTCGGACTTTCCTCTCTAAGATTATGTCAAAATTACCAAATGTTTGACACCCAATAGACGATGATTAAGAAATCAATGTGCTCTAGTGGTATCACTAAACAAACCAAACTTTAACGCATCACATATGGAAGACGAATACCATCTTCATGTACTTTATTATTAAATTTATTGTAACTCAGGCAAGCTGTTTACTGACTTCCCGCCTTTTTTGTATTATTCACACACAAAAAAGGAGATTTTTGTTTACATTTGCAATATGGCAGCTAGCTAACTATGATGGGAACATCAAAGAATATTCTGCCATCTGCACAAGGAGAATGCCCAACACACAGGGTAATATCCTTGTCTTTGTAACGCCAGCTGGTTCGAGCGTGCACCTTTTGTTTGATGGAGTTGCATGAACGTGTTTATATTACTAGATTGATCTCGAAGTCTTGGTTAAAACGCGGACCATCACATATTATACTGTGGAGTACCACATGGGGGTAGAGAGAGAGAGAGAGAGAGAGAGAGAGAGAGAGAGAGAGAGAGAGAGAGGAGAGAGAGAGAGAGAGAGGAGAGAAGAGAAGAGAGAGAGAGAGAAGGAGAAAAGAGAAGAGAGACAGACGACAGACAGACAGAGACAGAGAGAGATAGAGACAGATAGACAGACAGCCAGAGAGAGAGAGAGAGAGAGAGAGAGAGAGAGAGAGAGAGAGAGAGAGAGAGAGAGAGAGAGAGAGAGAGAGAGAGACCTTTTAACATGCCCCTATACCACTAAGATTTCGGGCATGTTTATCCCGGGCCCGGCCTCTGGATAGTCAGCGGTCTGGTCCGGGACCCACGTGGGGAACAGTATACGTTAATGTTTGTTTTGTATAATCACCGGCGAATGGATGTCAAACGTTTGATAATTCTGACATAGGCCCTTTTGCCTTAAAGGAAACCCATTACTTTTCTTCGTTAACAGCAAGATTTTTTTTTTTTATGCACTTTCCTCACATACAGGATAACACATACCACGGCATTTGACATGCCAGTCGTGGAGTAATTGTTGGGACAGAAAAAAAACAAAAATCAGAAAATGGGTCCAGCAAGGGGATTCGTCCCTACGACCAAAGAACCTCGGCGAGTGCTCTACCCACTGAGCTCGATCCTACCCCCATCCCATTCTAAGAAATCTTGCATCCGCCATTGTTACTATTTGAACTATTTTAATACCGTTAATTGATATGTTTCCTAGAATAAGAATACGAATTCTTTTTACATCCTCGAATTACGACATACTACACTATAGCGGTCAAGACCGTATCACTTAGCGTCCTGTTGACATTAATACAGAATGACGTATTGTGATTATTTTCCACTTCCTAATTGCTTAAAGTGGACATTTCCGAAGATAATATCAATTTCTCTGTGATAAAAATATAAAATAGACTAAGTCAAAATTTGACGTAAATGAAAACTTATTATAAATGGCACGTATTACCATAACTTGTCTGTAGGGGCAACACAGTTAAAAACGTAGTATAAACGGATCATGGACAACTTCAAATTGGAGACAACTGGGATGATGTTTATTTTAAAATTCAAATTCTTTGTTGCTTTAAGTTTTTACAATTTATCAGCGTTATACAAACATAAAAATAAAATAAAGAAATACTGTACAGGATAATGGTGGAGAGTGATTTACCTTATGGAATACATAATATATTAAATAATTTACATACATACATACATACATACATACATGCATACATACATACATTCATACATTCGACCGCGTAGATTGTAGGCCTCATGCATGTGGTTGGGTTAAACAGCATCCTTTTTATGGATGCCTGGATAGCTCAGAACGCATCGTAGTTAGTCTGAAATATGCGCGCGATTCGGTGCCACACGTTCGAGTCCCAGCAATATAGAAATTCATACATCAATACATACTAGCCAGTGCCAGGTCTGCCCACCGTTTCATGCACGTAAACGGGATCATATGGTTGAGTTAAAGAACTTCCTTTTTATGGAAGCTTCGATAGCTCAGAGAGTATCGTGGTTAGCCTTGCAATTTGCGGGCGAATCGGTGCCACAGGTTCGAGTCCCAGCAACGGCATGGGACAATTTGTGAGGCCAGAAAGGATTTAATTATCCCCTGCGCCAGTGCGTTAATATCTATGTATGTAATAGTCAACCTCGACATACATACAATATATAGATATTCATACATCAATACATACTAGCCAGTGCCAGGTCTGCCCACCGTTTCATGCACGTAAGCGGGATCGACCGCGTAGATTGTAGGCCCCATGCATATGGTTGAGTTAAAGAACTTCCTTTTTATGGAAGCTTCGGTAGCTCAGAGCGTATCGTGGTTAGCCTTGCAATTTGCGGGCGAATCGGTGCCACAGGTTCGAGTCCCAGCAACGGCATGGGACAATTTGTGAGGCCAGAAAGGATTTAATTATCCCCTGCGCCAGTGCGTTAATATCTATGTATGTAATAGTCAACCTCGACATACAATATATAGATATTCATTCATCAATACATACTAGCCAGTGCCAGGTCTGCCCACCGTTTCATGCACGTAAGCGGGATCGACCGCGTAGATTGTAGGCCCCATGCATATGGTTGAGTTAAAGAACTTCCTTTTTATGGAAGCTTCGATAGCTCAGAGCGTATCGTGGTTAGCCTTTCAATTTGCGGGCGAATCGGTGCCACAGGTTCGAGTCCCAGCAACGGCGTGGGACAATTTGTGAGGCCAGAAAGGATTAATTATTCCCGGCTGCGCCAGTTGCGTTAATATCTATGTATGTAATAGTCAACCTCGACATATACATATATAGATATTCATTCAAGCTCATCATACATACTAGCCAGTGCCAGGTCTGCCCACCGTTTCATGCACGTAAGCGGGATCGACCGCGTAGATTGTAGGCCCCATGCATATGGTTGAGTTAAAGAACTTCCTTTTTATGGAAGCTTCGATAGCTCAGAGCGTATCGTGGTTAGCCTTTCAATTTGCGGGCGAATCGGTGCCACAGGTTCGAGTCCCAGCAACGGCGTGGGACAATTTGTGAGGCCAGAAAGGATTTAATTATTCCCTGCGCCAGTGCGTTAATATCTATGTATGTAATGGTCAACCTCGACATACATACAATATATAGATATTCATACATCAATACATACTAGCCAGTGCCAGGTCTGCCCACCGTTTCATGCACGTAAGCGGGATCGACCGCGTAGATTGTAGGCCCCATGCATATGGTTGAGTTAAAGAACTTCCTTTTTATGGAAGCTTCGATAGCTCAGAGCGTATCGTGGTTAGCCTTGAAATTTGCGGGCGAATCGGTGCCACAGGTTCGAGTCCCAGCAACGGCATGGGACAATTTGTGAGGCCAGAAAGGATTTAATTATCCCCTGCGCCAGTGCGTTAATATCTATGTATGTAATAGTCAACCTCGACATACATACAATATATAGATATTCATACATCAATACATACATACATCAATACATGTATGTATGTATGTATACATACTGGACTACATTGGACTATATATTCATATTATAACAGAATGTTCATACTGTTAGTAGTTGTAGTTTGTAGATAGTTTTACATCTATATATAATAAATACGTCATACACCTATTTAGTACATACATGTCGAAATATCAATTCCAAAGTGAAATAAAATTAATTACGTTCAGATTATAACCAGATACCGCATATACGTAACGAGACCTTCGATAGTGGCGTAAGAGCCCGCCTGTTTCTATAAATAGCGTCAAGTGTTTTGCGGATGATCTATCGGTCCTGGAGGTTTGAAACCTGCGAAGTGACACTTTGTGTGTTTATATAGATACCTACCCTGCCTCGGTGGTGTCGTAGCTAAGCCATCGGACATACGGCTGGTAGGTACAGGGTTAACAAAACTTGACCGAAATACTGGCAATTCAACAAGCAGCCTAGCTTAATTAAATCTGGCGTTCTGAGGAAAAACTGACACTCCAAATAGCACGAGTTTGGCTGACTCTGCCTGGCTTTCTTACTTCATATCCTAGTATTTCATTTCAACTTATTTTCGCACGCTGTCCTGGGGGCAAACACCTCAGCTATCTGGGATGTCTGTCCAGAAAAGTGGGTTAGTTGTTAGTTGGTTAGTGGTTAGTGAGAGAGAAGAGAATGTAGTGGTCTTACACCTACCCATCGAGTCGTTAAAACTCGCTCTGGGTGGGAGTCGGTACCGGGCTGCGAACCCAGTATCCACCGGCCTTATGCCCTATGGCTTAACCACGACCCACGGAGGCCGGTTAGACGACTCCGCCTGGCTTTCTTAGTTTATATCCTAGTATTTCATGCACGTGTATTTCTTTCATTTTGCTGCTATCCTGTTAGTCATTCTGAATGCACTCGTGCTCCTTCAGTCTATAACAACATACATAATGAATATCACATTAGCAATAAAGGGTTGCCAATGGCAACACGCTCTCAACAGAATCCTTGTTTCTGAACAAAAAACCCTCACATGATTGAACAAAACGATAATGATTGAAGACACTGATAATGATTTGGCTGTGTTTGTCGAGAAGACGTGTTCTTAATCTAAGAGAGAGCGAGAGAGCGAGAGAGCGAGAAAGAAAAAGCTAAACCATAATGACAGAGAGTTGCAGACAATACTCAGGAACTTACCCGCCAAAATGTAGGAAATCGTGTAGCAGACGGTGCTAAGAAACGTATCCATTGTGCGATGTGTAGTTCTCGTGCACATGCTCTCTGTAGTGTGTGTGTGTGTGTGTTTATTGACTGACTCACTGACTCACTGACTCCATCTCACAGTCTCGTGTTTTCCCACCTCCGGTCCTATAAGCAGTTGGCGGTGCACAATCTCGAAATCGGCCAGCACTGCCTGGCCACGGAACACAACATGCAACTTCCCTCTAGAAAAAACCGACTCGGAAATCTGAGATAGTTTATTGATTATGGCTCTAACTGCCACTGGCGCCAATGTCCATTATGTAAATTAATTTTATGATGATACGCGTTAGGATGGCACTTGCTGCTATATACCCACATATTAGATAATTATTGACCAGGGGAGTTATGATTGTATTAAGGTAAACGGGTTCGAATCCCGGTTGACTGAGAACAAACAGTAATGAAATAACGAACTCTGGATTACAAAATTACAGGTTTATTTTGTTCAACGATGCCACTAGAGCACACTGATTAATAAATGCTCGGATATTAGATATATTAATTAATTACGTATTTATTTATTTATTTTATCATTCTTTTTTTAATAATTCTGACACGTAGTAATTATTTTTACATTAGCGGCAAGAGAACTTTTATATTCATTTTATCACAGACAGGACAGCACATACCACGGCCTTTGATATATCATCGGCATAGCTAGAGAGGGTTAAAGGGGGAATGCCCTTCAATCACACCTATCCCCCCACCACGTTAAATACACATTGTATTTTTCTGTGGCCCCATAACCGGACTCATGAACAGTTGCCCCTAATATAGAATTCCTGGCTACTCTAGTGTGATATACCAACCGTGGAACATTTATTGGGATGGGACAAAACAAAACTGCGGATAAAGAGAGAAAGAAAGAAATGTTTTATTTAACGACGCACTCAACACATTTTATTTACGGTTATATGGCGTCAGACACATGGTTAAGGACCACACAGATTTTGAGAGGAAACCCGCTGTCGCCACTACATGGGCTACTCTTCCGATTAGCAGCAAAGGATCTTTTATTTGCGCTTCCCACAGGCAGGATAGCACAAACCATGGCCTTTGTTGAACCAGTTATGGATCACTGGTCGGTGCAAGTGGTTTACGCCTACCCATTGAGCCTTACGGAGCACTCACTCAGGGTTTGGAGTCAGTCTCTGGTTTAAAAATCCCATGCCTCGACTGGGATCCGAACTCAGTACCTACCAGCCTGTAGACCGATGGCCTGCCACGACGCCACCGAGGCCGGTCGCGGATAAAGAGAGAGAAAGAAATTATTGTTTAGAATTTTTGCTGCGACTCTAACAGGTTTTTAACTAGAAGAGCCCTTTTGACAACTAAAATGAGAGAGAGAGAGAGAGAGAGAGAGAGAGAGAGAGAGAGAGAGAGAGAGAGAGAGAGAGAGAGAGAGAGAGAGAGAGAGAGAGATTGTGGTTTTTTGTCAACGAGTGATGGGTGAAAACCATATTTTCAGTAATTTCAAAAGGTTTGTTTTGTTTAACGACACTTCCAGAGCACGTTGATTTATTAATCATCGGCTATTGATGTCAAACATTTGATAATTTTGACATATAGTTTTTTTTAGAGGAAACGCGCTACATTTTTCTATTAGTAGCAATGAATCTTTTATATGCACCATCCCACAGACAGGGTAGCACATACTACGGTCATTGATGTCGTGGTGCACTGGCTAGAACGAGAAATAACCCAATGGGTCCACAGACGGGGATCGATCCTAGACCAATCGCGCATCAGGCTAGCGACTTACCACTGGGCTACGTCCCTCTCCTTTAGGAATTGTATTCGAAAAACACGACCATGAAATGGTATATTAATTACATAGAGGATATTTAATGTTTTTTGTCAAATATGATTTATATACTCTTCAAACAAAGAAACGCAAAAGGGTACAAATGGGTTATAACTCCGATTTTATGTTTCCTACCGGTTCATGCTTTGTGAATATAAGGTCATTGCATGTCCCAAACACATTCCCACGGTTACATTCGATAAAACGCAGCTACTGTACAATAAAGTTCCAAAATGTGAATATTCGCAAAAACGCAGCCACGTGCAAACCATGTCACCACTGCACGTGCGTTGTCTGCACGTGCAACATGAACACCGACAGTATAAAAGTGCAGGGTGTTCGCTTGCCTGGCCTCTGTATCTGGCCGACAGTTGACAATCCAGGACATGCCACGTCTCAGTGAACCGCAGAGAAACAATGCCATCGGCCGACTAGACGCAGGCGAATCCAGAACGGCCGTTGCCAGGGCATTCCATGTGTCCCCAAGCACCATCTCCAGACTGTGGGACCGTTACCAGCAACATGGATCAACACGTGACCTCCCTAGATCCGGTCGACCACGGGTCACTACCCCCGGGCAGGACCGCTACATCCGGGTACGCCACCTTCGGGAACGATTGACTACTGCCACCTCCACAGCCGCAGCAATACCAGGTTTGCGCAGGATATCCGACCAGACCGTACGGAACCGCCTACGTGAGGTAGGAATTCGTGTCAGACGTCCAGTTCGAGGTGTCATCTTAACACCACACAACACCGTCGACTCCGACTGCAGTGGTGCCAGATTCATCGACAATGGCCTCAACTGCGATGGAGACAGGTGTGGTTCAGTGACGAGTCCCGATTTCTGCTCCGACGTCATGATGGAAGATGTCGCGTGTATAGGCGTCGTGGTGAACGTTATGCGGCAAACTGCGTGCAGGAAGTGGACAGATTCGGCGGGGGTAGTGTCATGGTGTGGGCAGCCATCTCACACACTGGCAGAACTGACCTGGTCCACGTGCAGGGCAACCTGAATGCACAGGGCTACATTGACCAGATCCTCCGGCCACACATCGTTCCAGTTATGGCCAACGCCAACGCAGTGTTCCAACATGACAACGCCAGGCCTCACACAGCACGTCTCACAACGGCTTTCCTACAGAACAACAACATTAATGTCCTTCCTTGGCCATCGATATCACCGGATTTGAACCCAACTGAGCATCTATGGGACGAGTTGGACCGACGCCTCCGACAGCGACAACCACAGCCCCAGACCCTGCCCGAGCTGGCAGCAGCCTTGCAGGCCGAGTGGGCCACCATCCCCCGGGACGTCATCCGTACTCTGGTTGCTTCAATGGGCAGGCGGTGCCAGGCAGTTGTCAACACACGCGGAGGCCACACCCGGTATTGACTCCAGATGACCTTGACCTTGGTGGTGTGTCCTATCACTTACTCACAATGGACTAGAGTGAATTGTGAACAATCCTGCAACATTTGGTAATTATCGGACTCACCATTCAACCATTCAATAATTAAATCATTCTCCAAATGTTACGACAATGTGGTTTTGCGTTTCTTCTTTTGAAGAGTATATCTCATCGAGTGAAGTTTGCAATCATATCTCACGAGCTTGCGCGACGAGTGTGATGTGATTGCCAGCTTCACGAGATGAGATATTTGACAAAAAAATATGAAGTTTTCAATTTATTACATAACTTTTGGCAATGTACTTTTATTTTTAAAATGCCAGCAGTAAAATAGTTCCGGCTTTCTTACAGTGAAGATATCACTTTCTACAGTGACGCTAACACATTTTGGAGTGAAATTTTCACTCTAAAATGTGTTATCGTCATTGAGCGACTGATAACACTTTTATTTCACTGATATTTTCAAATATTTCACTAAATGTTATATATATATATATATATATATATATATATATATATATATATATATATATATATATATATATATATATATATATATTACTTAATATACATCTCTATTAATTTTTGACAATATATTTTCACTTAATATTTTGCTTATCCGATCGAAAGCACGTGATATATTTGACATGACAACAAAGTGAGGACAGTCCCTTTTAAAATAGTAATAGTAACTTTGTCTTTGGTAATGGGAATGTGAGGTTTTGATTAACGTATGACTTATTGTTTGAAGTGGCAGCTTCCGTAACAGACGACCTTATTGCATAAGTTATAAACTTTACACATAGTGACATGGTACAACAGTTACCACAAAGCATATGACACAATCACATCGTTATGGCATTGTTTTAAATAGATTATTATATCATCACGTGCGAGCAATTTGACTTGTGAATTAATGGGCGTCGGAAGTGTGGTGGGAGGGGCAAGGGGCACTGCCCCATCCGCCCCCAAATGAAGCAAAGTTTTTACAGTTCGTTTACCAAATCATCACAATTATGTGAATTAAAGTTGAATTTGTCCATTAATAATATGAAGCAGCTATTAAAGTGACGGACCCTAGTTTTTGAACAATACGGCGTATTTCCACTATTAGAATCGTTTTTGATAATTGAAGTGGACACTTCCTAGATTTTATTTTTCAGATTATCCATGTCTGTATATTTAATTTTCAGGGACTAAAACTAGGGTCCGCGACTTTAACATAGTTTATGTATTTACTAGGAGCAACCACGCAGAGACGTGAAAATATGTAAATGGAGCATATACATACTCTTTATTACATACATACTTTTATTATATTGATAATTATTATTATATTTTATATTGGATATTTTCACCACTTTCCATAGAATGTAAACACGTTTTCCTTTTAATGGTGTATGTATTGTACATGTATAAATTATAATATTATTAAATATTTGTAACGCCTATGAACTGTATGTTTACAGCTAATAAAGTATAAGTCGAAAACGCCTAGCTGCACACCAAATTCGCAAAAATGCTAGTATATTTTCTTTTCTTTTATGTCCAGCTCAAAGCTACATAAGGACAAAATTATTTATCTATTTTTCTTATGAAATGTAAAGATTATATCTTGAATTACATTACCACAAACATTACATTCAAATCATTTCATTTATACTATTTATAAATGTATATTGTTGCAAAATCCATTAAGGGTGACCGACTGCTTTTCTCGTGACGTCACAGTTTGTATTAATTGCAATTCCATAATGGCAAAAACAACACAGCAGGGCGGAAACAGTATGGGAGTTGTCAGGCGATAAAAGGCGATTTCCTTTAGACCCTCTGATATTCGGTTGTTGAGCCTTTAATTAGTATAATATTTGGTAACGATTTGGCGTCATTAATAACAAGACCCAATCTCAAGTTCTGGTTGAATGTGCGGAGTTAAGAATACCGAGTAGTAAACTATGACGAACATGTTGATAAACCACATTGATCACTGTGATATAAATTTAATATTTTATCAGGAAACTAACATTTATATACATGTACATGTATTTCTTACACACCTGTTGGTGAGAACATCACGTATTATTTATCATAAATATACATATGATACAATTTAAAGACATACGATTGGCTGCACTATGGTTAATACCCTGTCGCCACAGCCAAACTATCCAAAATTATAAGTACGTATGTCCAAAACTGATTGTACTATACCGTAAGTTAAAATGAAACTGATTGCTTTGTGACGTATAATGTAGCTACAGGAACAAGCGCCGTAAATAAGAAAATACATTTAAATTTCTTTTCAACCTCATTTTTGAGAACATGTACAAAATATTTAATACTACATTTGTTAAAAAGGCGGGTTTAGCTCAGTCGGTTGAATAAAGTTTGTTTTGTTTAACGACACCACTGGAACACATTGATTAATTAATCATCGGTTATTGGATGTCAAACATTTAATAATTCTGACTCGTAGTCAACAGAGGAAACCCGCTACATTTGTTTCTAATGCAGCAAGGGATATTTTATACGCACTTCCCACATACAGGATAGCACATACCACGGCCTTTAGTATACAAGTCGTGGTGCACTGGCTGGAATGAGAAATAGCCCAATGGGCCCGCCGACGGGGATCGATCCCAAACCGACTGCGCATCAAGCGAGCGCTTTACCACTGGCTACGTTCGGTTGAGTGCTCGCTTGAGGTGCTTGCGTAGCAGGATCGAACCACCTCGGTGGATCCATTCAGCTGATTGGTTTTTTTTCTCGTTTCAACCAGTGCACCACAACTGGTCAAAGGCCGTGGTATGTGCTTTCCTATCTATGGGAAAGTGCATATAAAAGATCCCTAGTTGCATCAGGAAACATGTAGGGAGTTTTCTCTATTGACTAAGAGTCAGAATTACCAAATGTTTGACGTCCCAATAGCCGATGATTAAATAATCAATGTGCTCAATGTGCTGTCGTTAAACAAAACAATAATCTTTGTTAAAAACTTATCCAGCTCGTTTTTGCTCATTAGACACATTTTGAATAACTCGTTAGATAAATGTATCTATTCTCTATAATTATAAACAATGTTAAATAAGGTGCATTAGTGTGCAGCCTGATTGTATTAGGTTGGGTTTCCATAGACGTTCACCATTCACGCGTGAACAGGTGAACGAACAAGTCATTTTCAAAGTGCAGGCCCGCTTTCACGTGTCACTTTATGTAGTAGTGTTGGTATAAAGTGCTCTTGCTGGCAGTACCTAACGAGAATTTTCCTGTTGGCTCAGTTGGTAGAGCTGAAAGTCCGTGGTTCGAATACCATTAGTGGAGATTGATTTTTATCTCTTACATTTACACCTTCATGTCATGGGTCACGCATGAATAAAGAAACGGAACATGTTCTTTTTTGTGACATGAAAAGCGAAGTACAATTACACTAGATTTGTAAATATGCATTTTAAAACCATTTTATTCTTGTTGTTGTTTGGCAAAAATAGCTTTGTAGTTGCGAAATGAGCCTACATATTGCAAAAACTATTACATTATGTTGAAAATGTAGTTTCTTCCTGCATGGATTTTGGGTACATTTTACCAAAATCTTTGATTGATGTTTGGTTGCTAACTGGTTGGAAATGATATGATATGATTAGATATGATTCGATTATGGTATGGTATGTTATCGAAATTATAGTATGGTAATTTTAGTATAGTGACAAGTGAACTCAATCTACGTGAACTTGGTGGAAACCGTTATGAAAGTGACTTGTGAAACGTTAATCATGACACGTGAAAAGTTAACGTCTGTGGAAACCCAGCCTTAGCTACACACCTACCAACCTGACCGTCAACCGATTGAGTTTAAAACAAAGGTTTTGAATGAACGATTCTCTGACTGACTGACTGACTTACTGAATGAACGAACGAACGAACAAACGAATGAACGAGCGAATAATCAACAATGAGCGAAGGAATGACCATGATCAACGAATGAAAGTGTTTGAGAGAGAGCGGGGCGGGACTTAGCCCAGTGGAAAAGCGTTCGCTTGCTGCGCGGTCGGTCTGGGATCGATTCATAGCGGTGGACCCATTGGGCTATTTCTCGCTCCGGCCAGTGCACCACGACTGGTACATCAAAGGCCGTCGTATGTGTTACCTTGTCTGTGGGAGGAAGGAAGGAAATGGTTTATTTAACGACGCACTCAACACATTTTATTTTACGGTTATATGGCATCGGACATATGGTTAAGGACCACACAGATATTGAGGAAGGAAACCCGCTGTCGCCACTTCATGGGCTACTCTTTTCGATTAGCAGCAAGGGATCCTTTATATGCACCATCCCAGACAGGATAGCACATACCACGGCCGTTGATGTACCAGTCGTGGTGCACTGGCTGGAGCGAGAAATAGCCCAATGAGCCCACTGACGGGGTTCGATCCCAGACCGACCGCACATCAAGCGAGCGCTTTACCACTGGGCTACGTCTCACCCCCGTCCTGTTTCAGAGAGACAACTATGTTTTCATCTTTTATATTAGCATTTATCTCCCTTTATTCACAAGACTAGTAGTAACTGGTTTAAAACCGGCCTCGGTGGTGCCGTGGTTAAGCCATCAGACATGAGGCTGGTAGGTACAGGGTTCGCAGCCTGGTGTCGGCTCCCACCCAGATCGAGTTTTAACGGCTCAATGGGTAGGTGTAAGACCAAAATACGTTCTTTTCTTTCATTACCACTAATCTACTGTACTGGACAGACAGCCCAGATAACTGAGGTGTGTGTCCAGGACAGCGTGCTTGAACCTTAATTGGACATAAGCACGAAAATCAGTTCATGAAACTGGTTTAACGTTCTACATCCAACCTAGCCCGTCATAATTGTTCAAATCACCTTAAAACATTTTTGGCGGCATTCAAATTTTACTTTTGGACGGATTGTCAAAATAAAATGCGTCGGACTCTTTATATATTATTATATGAACTGCGGCCCAAAAGTTTAAAATCCGACTAAGCCCTAACACTGATAATTAATTTAAAGAGTATCGTCTAGTTTTGATTGAATAGTTTTTAAAGTTAGCAAAAGTAATCTCATAGACAGTCTTTACAAACCAATAAAGAGATATTTAGGACATTTGTTTTTACTATGTTGTAAGAAAATAAAAAATCCCGAGTTTTAAATTAAAAGAAATTAAATAAAATATTTACCTAAGCCACTGCATTTGTCAGTTGAGCTTTTCTCCTAACGATTGGTCTAGTGTCTGTCTATCTGGCGTCTGTCCGTCAAATATTGCTTTAAAGTTTATCTTCTTATAGAGTTTCGATTGGATTTTTAACAAACTTGGTGTGGAGTGTGTCGTTAAGTAAACGATGTCTTTCTTTATTTCCAGATTTGTTTTGAACTTATCGTGAACGTTTTTCCGTTAAGTGCATACACATTAAATGTATATATTTTCAAGTAATATTGTGTTTGTTTTTTGTGTGAACGTTTGTAGGACACTGTCTTTGAAAGAAAGGGGCGGAAAGTAGTCCAGCAGTAAAGCGCTCACTTGACGTGCGGTCGGTTTAGGATCGATCCCTGTCGGTGACCTCATTGGGCTATTTCTCGGTCCAGCCAGTGCTCCACAACTGGTGTAACAAAGGCAGTGGTATGTACTACCCTGTCTGTGGGATGGTGCGTATAAAAGATCCCTTGCTGCTAATCGAAAAGACTAGCCCATGAAGTGGCGACAGCGGGTTTCCTCTCTCTATATCTGTGTGTTCCTTAACCATATGTCTGACGCCATATAACCGTAAATAAAATGTGTTGAGTGTGTCGTTAAATAAAACATTTCCTTCCTTCCTTGTCTTTGAAAGAGTGTAGGTAAAACGCGGACCAGACCGGAACGGAATGAGATAGGTAAATTACATTATAATATAGGTGAGCAATTTTTTATGTGTATACTTTGTAATTTTGAAGGCTAAATCTTTTTTATAGGATAGGCAAAGTATCTAATTTTAAGATTTTATTTGGGGGGGGGGGGGGGGGGGGATAAAATACGGACTGGATCGGAACAGAACAGAACAGAACTTTATTCACTCAGAACACCTACGGTGTTACATTTGAGGTGGTTTACAGTTTGGTGTACTGCTTAAAAGAATTATGCAATCAAACATTCAAATAACTAACTAAATAAATTTACAACACACATATACACAATAGTATACAGGTAATATAATCAAACTTACAATATAGTAACTTACAAAAGATAAATGTTTTTAAACACGTCGTTAATCAAATTAATAAAAGTACATAATTTCTTTATATTTGATATTTTTGTGGAGTTAAATAGCGGACTTAATTTAAGGGTGTTGGGTCTAATATAAAAATATTTCTTTAGATATGTACTTCTTTCATTAGTAAAATGAAGACACTAAACTAAATAATGGAACTCATCACCTACTGCAATGTTACAGAGAAGACATATTCTATCCTTTTTTTTCCATATTCTGCCATCTGCCTGTTTCAATCGGTAGATAATGATTGCTTGTTCTGAAGCGGCTAAAAATTATACGAAGTTTTTTAGGCAAGTACAGAAGGTAGTTTTCACATTCATGTTTTGTTTTAAATATCCTATAGGTAACGTATTTTGGATAAGAGTTTAAGTTATTATTCCAAGCTTGTAGGTATTGATCTCTTAGTCGTTCAGAAACTGTACGAATAAAAGCTTTTTTATTTAAAATGTTTTGTTTTGACCAGTAATTACCCAAGCCTAGTTTATTTAGAGTATCATGTATATGTATCAACCACTTAAACCTATAACCATACTGAACATTTTCACTTATCATAATTCTATACAGTATAGCTGGTATTTTGGATGTCTTTTCGGTGATCAACGTAGCCCAAAAAGTTAGCATCCTAATTTTTATCTTCATATCTAATGGAAAAGCTCCTAATTCTCCGTAAATCATGGGAAATGGTGTACTCTTTCTTAGCCTTAATATATCTCTTTAAAAGTTTAACTGTATTTGTTCAATGTTTTGATCGGACCGAACCGAAACGGTATGATGAGTTATGTTTACTAATCCTTCTAAAACAAAAAGGCCATCAGTTATCAAACATACAATTCGATCAACATTGGGTCAAAGAAGTATGTTCTGTATCCATCTTCTTTTTTCAGATGCGACGTCCTCAGAAACGATTCAGAGACCAAATATACTTTGTATTTGTCAGTATAATTTGTTTGCAGTTGTGTTTGACCCATTATTTAGAACTTTACAGTTGAGAGTAAGTTCACGGAAAGATAATACTCTACTTTGTTACTTAGTTTACCATCACGTTTATTTTCTTAAAGGGATATACCCTAGTTTTTAAACACTAACGCATATTTTTGACTATTGACTATTTTTGACTATTATAACCGTTTTCGATAACTTAAAGCATACTTTACTTAGATTAAATTGTTTAGATTACCAACTTCCGTACATTTGAAGTGTTTTTGGTCATCCTGGTGTTTTTAATATCACAAAAAGAATTTGTTGTATTTTTAAAAACGCACGTGCGTCTGAGAAGTAACAGTTATGGAGTAGAGTTTAGTCTATTTTTAGAGGGTATTTCACCATTTCAAAGTCACAGACTCAGTTTAACTCAATTGTAACTTTATCCAAATGTGTTAGAGGTTTGTAGATTAACTAAACTTAGTGTTAATTTTCACGGGTTGAAACTAGGGTATGTCCCTTTAATGGTTTAAATGTAAACAAAAAGATAAAATGACTACGTTTTGTGGTTTATATTTTAAAGGGTTCTTTATTATTTTTGTCAAGGTGAGCAGTAACAGTAGCGTGTACTCTTAGTCTTACGAAAAGTGAACATTCGATAATAATTATGTAACAGATTATCTATATGTTTTGAAGGCTTCACTTTTTAATAATCAAATTAATGTAGTATTTTAACATAGATATTGCAAGTAACTGTTTTTAAGAATGTGTTTGTACATAAAATACTCTCTCGAACGCATCCCAACCCACTTCTTTGACGTAGAACTTTGAGATGACATAAATTTAACCGAATATAACCTTTTAAATTATATATACTGAACAAAATAAGAAACTTCCGCTAACTTTGCTTGAACATAACTTGATGAAAACAAACCGGGGGAATAATTGTTATATATGCGTTTAAAGAGTGTTTCATGATGCTTCGTTTGGTGCAAAAATCATGGCCATAGGTTAACAGAAACTGGGAGAAATTTTAACCAAGTGTGGTAGGGTTTAAAAAAAAAACCACCCGCTTAATAACGGGTATGACCACCTCTTGAATTGACCACTGCAGTGCATCGCAGGCGCATAGAATTGACTAAAGTATTGATTTCTGCCTGTGGAATATTGTTCCATTCCTGAATGAGCGCTTGACGAAGTTCGTTGACGTTAGCGGGTGGGTTGGGACGACGCCTCAATCGTCTGTCCAGACTATCCCAGACATGCTCGATGGGGTTGAGATCAGGACTTTTAGCGGGCCAGTCATCAATGAAATCAATGTTATTTGTCCTAAGAAAATTTACAGTGTCTCTAGCTGTATGAGAGGTGGCATTATCATGCTGAAAAATCGAGATGTTGGCGTTGTTATGGAACAGAGGAATGACGTGATGAGCGAGAATGTCATCGCGGTAACGTTGAGCATTTAAATTGCCATCAATGACGACTAGTGGTGAACGATAACCATGGGCAATGGCTGCCCAGACCATGACACAAACCCCCATCCCCGAAACGATCTCGTTCAAGAACACAACAGTCAGCATAGCGTTCATTTCTCCTACGGTAGACGCGCACCCTGCCATCACCACGTTGTAAAGAAAATCTGGATTCATCCGAAAAAAGAACGGTATTCCAGCGTCGCCGTATCCAACGAGTGTGTGTACACGTGCCCAATTAAGACGATTTAGACGATGACGTTGCGTTAAAACGCATCCGACGTAAGGACGTCGTGCATGTAAACCGTTCTCCCGCACACGATTACGAACAGGTTGCCCACTGATTCGGTTATTATGAAGCCCAGGTGTGTTAGCAGCAGTAGCAGTGGCAGTTTGGAATCGATTGCGCAAATGCGGACGTCCACGACGTAGTAAGTCGTTGGTTCTTCCTGTCGTGCCAAATCTTACGCGAAGATTTCGTATCGCTCGACTAGAACTCCCAACATGCCTTGCAACGACTTCTGTCGACATGCCAGCATCAAGCATGCCAATCGCCCGTTCGCGTAAATTATTGGGTATTCTTGGCATACTAAAAATTATACAATGTAAAAAACGTTAATCTTTTTACAAATTCTGAAGCGTTTTCGTTCACTTGACAACAATGTCAGTAAGACAAGTAAAACAAATTGACTGAATACTACACTGGACATGTCGAACCATGCATGCACGTACAAATTGTATTTCACGTTGTCGACGATTAACAGTGCAAAAATAATCGATAAAATTCATGAATCCTGATAATACAGCTCAAGGCTAATACTACCTATATAATTTCATTACACAATGAATTCTTTAACACAACAAATACTATATGTACAAATCGGAAGTTTCTTTTTTTGTTCAGTAATATTGCAGCATTTGTTAAACCTTTGAACAATAAAATTTGTTATATTCCCCATTTCCTCAGACCCGTCATTGGTCGTTGTAAAATGGACTGTGCAAACTACTTCCACATTAAATTCGATTTGTAAAAATGCATTTGAGATTATAACTACAGCAGACTTTCATGGGCTATTTTGGAATAAATGATCATGTTCGACATCAAAAGAGCCTGGGGTCAAAATGAGAGAAAGGTTAATTGGTGTCGATGTCGTAAAACGTGTAGTAGGCCTAGATTAAAAACAAAATATTAAAAATAGTTACATTGCCTAGACTATCAAAATATAATACTAACAGATTTAGCCTTCAAAATGACAAAACCTTGAGAAATATAATTACTATATTAGAATGGAATTTGTGTATCTCATTCCGTTACATTCCTTTCTTTTGCGTTCCGTTCCGTTTCAATCGTCTCCGAGTTTTATCAACATCTTCTTTCAAGTGGAACTAGCTTTGTTTGTGGTGCACTCGCCAAGATTCTTTGCCCGAACTTTATCTGATTGGGGGCGGGGTTGAGATTAGTCAACACGTTAAAGGGACATTCCTAAGTTTTAAAGATATTATCGATTAACATAGACTTTTTAACGAGTGTAATTACATATCAAACATATTTTCCTGCATAAAAATATTAGTGGCTGTATATTAAACGTGTTTCTGATCGTTCTAATATTTGTACTAGGTTAAATTTCTTTCTATTTCTTAAACTATGTTTTTTTCGTATTACGAAATTATTTGAAGACAAAATCCAGTTTGGGCTACCTACAAATATTAAGACGACCAGAAACACATTGAATATACAGACACTTTTATTCTAAACAAGAAAATATATTTAATATGTAAGTTTAATCGTAGAAATATTTTATTAGTCGGAACATCTTACAATGCAGCAAACTCAGGAATGTCCCTTAAATAAAGTTTCCTAATCATAGCTCAGTCGCTTGAGGTGCGTGCCATTCAACTGATTGGGGTTTTTTTAGTCGATGATTAATTAATCAATGTGTTTTAGTGGTATCGTTAACCAAAAACGTTTAAAATGAGAATAAGGCCCTAAACACATCTGAACACGGCCCAGACCCAAACCCAATCGTCAGTGGGTTTTGGGTGTAATACTCTTTGTCTGATTGGGGTTTCCCGTCCCAATCAGTGTCATTGACTGGTATATCAAAGGTCACTGTACGTAGTATCCTGTACCGGCCTCGGGGGCGCAGTGGTTAAGCTATCGGACTACAGGCTGGTAGGTAAAGGGTTCGCAGCCCGGTACCGGCTCCAACCCAGAGCGAGGGCTCAATGGGTAGGTGTATGGCCACTACACCCTCTTCTCTCTCACTAACCATTAACAAACTAACAACTAACCCACTGTCCTGGACAGGCAGCCCAGATAGCTGAGGTGTGTGCCCAGGACAGCGTGCTTGAACCTTAATTGGATATAAGCACGAAAATAAGTTGAAATCAATCAATCAATTAGTGTCCTGTTTGAGGGAAAATGCATATAAAAGATTCCTTGCTAATGGAAAATAAGTTGAAATCAATCAATCAATTAGTGTCCTGTTTGAGGGAAAATGTATATAAAAGATTCCTTGCTAATGGAAAATGCATATAAAAGATTCCTTGCTAATGGAAAATGCATATAAAAGATTCCTTGCTAATGGAAAATGCATATAAAAGATTCCTTGCTAATGGAAAATGCATATAAAAGATTCCTTGCTAATGGAAAATGCATATAAAAGATTCCTTGCTAATGGAAAATGCATATAAAAGATTCCTTGCTAATGGAAAATGCATATAAAAGATTCCTTGCTAATGGAAAATGCATATAAAAGATTCCTTGCTAATGAAAATCGCAGTGGCTTTCCTTTGAAGACTACATGTGAGTTTACATCCAATAGTCGCTGATTAATTAATGAATGTCCTCTAGTGGTATCGTTAAACAATAAACAATAAAATGAGAATAATGCCTTAAACATATCAGACCAAGATCCAAACCCTGTACCTCTTAGAAATACGGGGTTACTATGTACATACACAGTATGTGTAAATACGGAAGGTAATTGAGGTTACCATGACCTTGAATACGGAGTCCGAATATTCTGATTAGAAAGATAAAAATATGCTGAATAACAATCCTTGTATGTTTAAACTACAACTAAATGTGTTTATATATTTTTTTAAATACCATAAACCTTTGACATTGTGTATTGTAATAAAAAAAAAAACGTTTTTTGTTTTTTTCCTTCTTAATGATAGTTTTAAACAATTTAAGGACTTAATATTCCGCGAATACGGGGAACACTAATACAGTTCCATGATACATTTCTTGAAGCAGTTGTTTCAATTATGTTGGTCAGGAAAGGAAAGGTAATATTTTATTTAATGACAAACTCAACACATTTTATTTACGGTTATATGGCGTCAGACATATGGTTAATGACCACACATATATTGAGAGAGGAAACCCGCTGTCGCCACTTCATGGGCTACTCTTTTCGATTAGCAGCAAGGGATCGTTTATATGCACCATCCCACAGACAGGATAGTACATACCACGGCCTTTTTTACACCAATTGTGGAGCACTGGCTGGAACGAGAAATAGTTCAATGGGTCCATCGTACAAATGATGTATCAAAAGTACTATTATCCTGTTCAATTATTTAGACCCAAAGTTTTTTGCAAATGTTACGTTTATTTCTTATTCGATATTTGTTTTCTTTGCATTTACATGAAAACAAACCCAAACCCCGACAGGTTTTATATATAAATCATCATATAAAATGCACGAAGTTGACTTAATTCCACTTTTTTTAAATCTCTGTGTCTTTTGAATGCACGTTATTTCTCCTATAAATAACTAAGGTCATTTGCATATCAAAACATTGGGATCTGAGGCTACGTGAAGGCCATTATAGCTTGTTTCACTAAATCAAGGTTATTATTGTTTTGCAGTGTGTAACAGCATTGTCTAATCTTTCCGTTAAACACTTAAACATAGATGTAAACAAACAGAACATATAACCCTTTCTTGTAGGTGCATTATATTTAATAAATTTAGCTAATGTATTATGTATTTTTATTTTATTATATCAATTATATATTAGCATACCATACCTAACCTAACACAACTGAGGTGTAGCACAGTAATAAACACAAATCACCTCACACACCGCAGGAATGTGCTTTCCAAATTTATAAATAAATTTAATGCAGGGCCGGACCCAGAAGACCGGGGGGGGGGGGGATAAAATGTCAAAGGCCACCAACATCAAATAATAATAAAAATGTTATTTAATTTGCCTCTAAGTATATATATATATATATATATATATATATATATATATATATATATATATATATAGTATTTAGGGTGGTGCTAGGGGCTGGGGTTTGGGGGTTGGGTGTTACATTTGTAATGCAAAAAACCAAAGGGCTATTGTTCGGACTCGTATGGGTTCAACCACTTTTTCATCCCGCAGACATAGCCCTGAATGTTCAAAATACGATAGCATTGCTTGGTCAATAACATCATTATTTCGATCTATGACTGCACGTGCTATTGTAGCAATGTGTAAACCACGTAAAATACAAGTTAGGTAGGGTATATAAATTCATTGAAAATGTATTAGTCGACATTCTTGTTATTGTAATTTGAGGAAAAATATGGGTAAATCGAAAAACACTTTCAGTTGATGTAAAATCGTGTATTAAGAACGTTTTCGATTATTTTGAAGATGAATATCAGCGCGGTAGACCTAGGTATGCTTCTTATCGAATTGTCGATCGAGTTGCCGCTGCACTTAAAGTTTCGGTTTCAACAGTAAAAAGAACTGTGAAAAATCTAAGCTCTACGAATCCAAGCACAGAAATCATTGTTAAAAAAAGCGACCAAAAACTCATCGATTTATTTGATAAAGATATTATTAGACGATGAGTATACAGATTTTATAGAGAGGGCGAATTACCTACATTACATAAGATTAACGTGGTTTTAAGGGAGGAATGTGGAATCAACATATCCATATCAACTTTACGAAGAACACTCCATGACCTCGATTTTAAATACCAACATATGTCTACAACCGGAAAAGTGATTTTTGAGGACGCCAGTATATCAGACAGGAGACTGTCCTATCTCCATGAAATATCCAGTTTACGAGAACAGGGGTATTTAATAGTGTATCAAGATGAGACCTGGGTGAATGTCAACCACACAACATCCCACCACTGGACAGATATCCACCCGGGCCGAAATCAGACGCTGCTGATCGAGTTCCTAAACTCTGTTCGGTGACTGGGAAGGGAAAAAGACTTATTATTTGTCATGCTGGCTGTGATAAATATGGATTGATAGATGGCTGTGAATTGATCTTTGAGGCTAAAAAAAACAGACGGAGACTATCATGGTGAGATGAATCATGAAAATTTCATCAAATGGTTTGAAGAACAACTTATGCCTTCTCTACCAGAACCTTCTGTTATCGTCATGGATAACGCAAGCTACCACAACAAATTAACTGAGATTACACGATGTCCTGCACTAAACGCCAAAAAGGAAGAAATACTTTTGAGAGTAACATGACAAAGCCAGTTCATTATGAACTTGTGAAAAGTAACAAATGTGCAAAGCAATTTGTTACTGATGATATTGCTGAACGCCATGGGCACTTGTGTCTAAGACTGCCGCCAAGACATTCTGAACTCAATCCGATAGAACTGATCTGGAGTCGAGTCAAAGGGCACATAGCTCGTCATAATGATGGTAAAATGACCACGGTGCGGAGAGAACTTGCACATGCATTGAACTCTGTCACACCTACACACTTCTCTGACGCAGTTAAACATGTAATAAAGATCAAAGAAGATTTTAGAAAACAAAATAGTTTTATAAGAAATAAAATACCCCCTGTGATAGTCCCCCTTAACGAAGATAATGATGAAGAAATGAGTTCGTCAACTGATTAAGTTATTTCTCCATACCCACCAGGAGTGTTACTTTAATGTATGCATGAACTCTTTAACACCAAAAACAATTTATTTCCATATCATTCACTATCAAACAACCTAACAACCTATAAACTAATGGACTAGAAATGCATATAGACTACACATACATACGAGAGAAATGTTTATTTAACGACGCACTCAACGCATTTGATATACGTTTATGTGGAGTCAGACAAAACGGTTAAGGAGCATTATGACAGTGAGAAAGAAACTCGCTACCGCTACATGGGCCACTGTTTCCGATAAGCAATTTTTATAAGCAATAAGGGACGTTTTATATGCACCATCCCATAGACAGGATAGCACATACCACAGCCTTTATACATCAGTTGTGGTGCACAGGCTGGAACTAGACACAACCCAATGGGTCCACCATGTGGAATCGATCAGTCGACCTACCATGAGCGAACGCTTTACCTCTGAACTACGTCCCGCTCCATATACAAAAGAAGCCTTAAGTGGGGTTGGGGTTGTGCAGAGGGTCACACCTCCACCAATCGCATGCATACCATATTCTCCTCTCTCTCTCTCCCTATAACCATATAACCATAGATTAAAATATGTTGAGTGCGTCGTTACATAAATGACGTCTCTCTCTCTCTCTCTCTCTCTCTCTCTCTCTCTCTCTCTCTCTTCAGCGCGCGCGCTTGTGTATTCCACAATATAATTATAATATTTGATACATATATTTTTTTTTCATACTGAGGTTTTGTCACTTGAACTCCCCACCTGAATCCGCGCCTGCTTCATGTTTACAGATATTTTCTTAAATATAGGTCATACTACGATTTGTGCGGATAGGACGATAGAACCGAACATTAGTTTGAAACGCACTATAGAATGATGCTTTTGATATGCAAATGACCTTAGTTATTTATAGGAGAAATAACGTGCATTCAAAAGACACAGAGGTTTTTAAAAAGTGGAATTAAGTCAACTTCGTGCATTTTATATGATGATTTGTATATAAAACCTGTCGGGGATTGGGTTTGTTTTCATGTAAATGCAAAGAAAACAAATATCGAATAGGAAATAAACGTAACATTTGCAAAAAACTTTGGGTCTAAATAATTGAACAGGATAATAGTACAAACAATACTTGTGTTAGCTTCTGCTAGCCTTACATTGTGAATAAATACATGTAACGGTGTATAATATACTACCAGTTCGTTTTGTTTATTGCACGAGTTTATAGTGTGCAAGATTATTATGTCACGAAACCACGCAGCGGTCGACTGGTATAAATATTGCGCATTATACATGAGTGCACTAAATAATATGGGGGAAATAACTGTATATAATGATTAACAAAAGTTTAATTAAATAACACAACTTATTTCGATGGAAAGCTAGTTGAATGTTGTGGAATTGACAGAACGCTGAACGTCCTGGAAAGGGATATGGCGCACTGGTTAAGCCATCGGACTACAGGCTGGTAGGTACAGGGTTCGCAGCCCGGTACCAACTCCAACCCAGAGCGGGTTCTTAATGGCTCACTGGGTAGGTGTAAGGCCACTACACCCTCTTATCTCTCACTAACCAACTAACAACTATCCCACTGTCCTAGACAGACAGCCCAGATAGCGGAGGTGTGTGTGCACAGGACAGCGTGCTTGAGCCTTAATTGGATATAAGCACGGAAATAAGTCGAAATGAATGAAATATACAGGTGAACATCTTACCTTCACATGCGCGATTCTGTATTACATATACGTTAAATAAAACATCGTTTTTTATTTCACGGTCAGAATGGTCTTTATTACTATAGTAAATTTAAACGGGTATGTAATAAATTGCAATAAAAACATAGCTAAAACAAAATAACGACAATACATAGTAAATAAATATGTTTTTGTACAAAACTGTGTCAAAGCTAATGTATTTCTAGCTACTACTAATATATTACTAGCTACAGATCAATTAATGCATATGTTTGTTTTATACATTTATATCATGTGGAATGTAGTGTTTTAATTCATTACATTTTATTAGCGCACCTAACTGGATCTCTGCATTCCTCCATCCGTCTATCTATCACCAAACCATCCATCCATGTATCTATTTAAGACAGTAAAACAGAAGAACGGTTCATTAATTTAATATTCTTTTATTTCCGCACTGTAAACCTGGAGACAGCAATTCTTTAAACCACTCCTTTTGATCTGATTGACATGGTGATTTCTTTCAGTGAGCCGAATAATGTATTCCATGTAACGTCCTGTAAAAAACAAATAACAAACAACTTTAGTCCGGCTATTATCTTTTCCAATAAAAGTGATTATCAATGTCGTCCGTGACTCGTTTTGCGTATCACGTGTATATCCTGAAGGAAATGATTTATTTAACGACACACTCAGCACATTTTATTTACGGTATATGGCGTCGGACATATGGTTAAGAACCACACAGATAATGAGAGAGGAAACCCGCTGTCGCCACTTCATGGGCTACTCTTTTCGATTAGCAGTATGGGACCTTTTATATGCACCATCCCATAGACAGGATAGCACATACCACGGCCTTTGATGTACCAGTCGTGGTGCACTGGCTGGAGTGTATATCCTGAGTGCAGAGAGTTTCTTTCGTGCGTCTCTGTTTCCTTTCTTAGCGTACTGCTAAAGCAATACGTGTCCCCTACCGAGCCCAACACATTTTCGTATCTCCTAAGTACAAGGGCCATAAAACTATGCCAAATGTAAAAATCGACATGAAAGTCAAACTTGACCTGTAAGAGTACATGATAAAGCTATATACACAAAATGTCAGCTTAATATATTGAATCATAGCGAAAAAACGAAAGAGAGTTCGAAAAACACGTTTTTATATCTCTTATGTTCAGGGACCAAAACTGTTGAAAATGGGTAAACCGCCATGAAAGCCACGTACAATAAAAGTAATTAAATTGAAATGTATTTGCTGCTTTTAACAATTAGAATCATAGTTAAATGTTCATGTTGATTTCCAGTGCAAATATTTATGAAATAAAATATTTAAATCCCCACCTGTATAAGTATTTAAAAAAAAATTTTTTAAATTTATTCCGTATAAACAAAAATAATCTCACATAGACATTAATTACAACTATATTTTTAATTTTTCTTTCACTCCTTTAAAAAAGGTTTCGAGTAGTAATCATTGCAACAGGCATACGCTAAACTTATAATTATGTTTATTTATTTATTTATTTATTTATTTATTTACTCCTCAGTATCATTTGCATCTCTGAGGCAGTTGCATACAACTTCTGAAATCTCTTGTACCTCCGACTGAAATATTTTTAAAACTTGTTTTCCTTTTACCCACTCTGCTTACTTTTATTGTTTGATAAAGGATTAGTAACAATTTTGCTTCCCACTTTGAAACTAGCTACATATTATTGCGTTTAATAAATCCTCGTGAGTTTGTGTTAAAGGGAAGATCCTGAATGTAATGCCATTTAACGACGTTTTAGGCTAAACTAACCTCTCTTAAAAATTAAACTCACAAATGACTAAAGCTTCGTTTTCTTTCGTCGAATGAATATTTATATATCCATTGATTTCTGGCTATCGTAATAGTTTTAGTGGCTTAAATGTTGTACGTACCAATTTATTTCTCTTCCAAACGCCAAGCAAAAATTTTAAATAATAGAGTAAACAAAAATCTCGACACAAAATATATTTATCGATACTATCGTACATTCACCGTGCTAAATAGTACGTACAAAGATGAATTCCTTAAATAAAACAGCAATGGACGCCGTCATCTCTAGCTCGTAGCATAGAAGTGACTATAAACACGGAGGTTGTGTAAATAGCCTCAAATAATGAGGCCTGGCCATCGACACGGCGGGTAATATTTTGGGACGAAAGCCTAGTATGCGCCACCATACCCCATATAAACTTCCCCCTACAAAGCATGGGTTACATTTAATTTATACTAATACTGAGAACAGTCTACGGTCTGCGAGTAGTTTATGTAGCTGAATATAAAAAAAAATGTTTTTTTTAAGAAATAAAAATGGTTTTGAGTAATAAATACAACAATATTGTTCCTGTTCATTGTGAACTGATTATCTCTTGTTACTAGCTAAGCATATAGCTATCTGCACGCCATTTGCTTATTGCATAAGTTTACTGTGATCGCGTGCAGTAGTTAACAACTGGTATGTGGTTCTGTATTTATTACATACCACCTTTGCATATTGTGATTAACCAGTTTAATTAAATACCTTACTTCGACTGGAAAGTTAGTTAAATTTTGTAGAATAGACAGAACGCTGAGCGTCCAAAGGTCATGACGTCATACGACTACTCGTGCGAGATATTGTATTACACATGTTCTATATATATACTACTCAAAAGGATTTAAGGGTCAGACGATATTTTCAACATTATTTTCTGAATGTCAATTATATTAGCTAGACCATAATGTCACGCATGGTATTGTTCCATTTTGACGAAAGTGGGTCTAAGCAACCCATAAATGAATTAAAATCCACTGTCATTGACACTGTCGACTAGTTCTACTGGCGAAAACATGCTTACATTTGCACGTAAATTAGGGCGAAAGCGAAAGGTCTGCTAAGTGCCCATAACTTGCTTTTTCACAAAGCGCTTCATTTGCACGCTTTGCACGTGTATTCCATGTTCCCAATGCTAATTTCCGTATAATTGGAGCTTGCGTTCGTGTACGGTACACACTCCAAATTCGACAATGGTACGACTTCAGCTGACTATCGAAGATCGAGGAAGGGCTATTGCTTGGCTTCAGGATGGCAATACGCAAAGAAATGTTGCTCTGAGACTTGGTGTCAGTCAGAGTGTCGTTGGCCGACTGTGGCAATGGTACCAAGCAACGAATTCTGTTCGAAATCGTCCACGTTCGGGAAGACCCCGAAGCACTACAAATAGAGAGGACCGCTACATCACCAATATGGCTCTACGTCAACGCACAACCACTGCACGCCGATTACGTGACAATCTGCGGACTGCGACTGGAACTCGAGTGTCTGATCAAACCATACGCAATCGTCTGAGAGCCAATAATCTACGCTGCTGTCGCCAGGCTGTTCGACCACCACTCCTACCACGTCACAGAACGGCCAGACGTCACTGGTGCACGCTTCATCTGCGGTGGCAACGTGTTCAGTAAGGTCGAGTGATGTTCACTGATGAGTCCAGGTTTAGTCTTCAGTTCAACGAAGGTCGGGTTCGTGTCTACAGACGTCCTGGGGAGCGCTTCGCTGACGTTAACGTTAGACAACGTCACCGGTTCGGTGGTGGCAGCGTCATGGTGTGGGGCGGCATCTCTATCCACCACAGGACCCCCCTCTATGTGGTGGATGGCAATCTGAATGGAATCCGCTATCTGAATGAGATTATCCGGCCGTTGGTTCTCCCAGGCCTTCAGCAGATTGGCGGCGGGGCAGTTCTGCAGGATGACAATGCCAATCCCCACCGCGCCAGGGTGGTAAGGACTTTCTCAGACAACAAGGTATCGCCAGGATGGATTGGCCAGCATATTCGCCTGACTTGGCCCCAATAGAGCACGCCTGGAACGAATTAGGCAGGAGAGTTCGGGATAACCATGCCCCTCCGGCCAACCTTCATGATCTGGGTCAACTTCTTATGGCAGAGTGGCAGGCCATTCCCCAAGAGTTCTTCAGACGTCTGATCAACAGCATGAGGCAACGATGTGTCGAGTGTATTCGCGCCAGGGGTGGATTCACACACTATTAAACGAATGTTCTAATGTGTAAAATCCATGTTTGACAACCTTCAACTTTGACAGCATGTCATGTGACTTTCTTGTATACAGTGACGTTTATTTGTGGTTTTTTGTAAATATGGAACAATAAATAAAAAATTTGGTGTAGTTTACATCATCAATCTAATACACTCTGAAACTTATTTGGTTATAAATTTTTGACCCTTAAATTCTTTTGAGTAGTGTATATATATATATATATATTGTTTTCATCAAAGGTGTGCACCCATTCTCTTGGGACATTTCAAATTCCATAGCACTATACCACCCTCTGCCTGTTACCGGATACGGTCAGATTACTGGTGCTTCCTTGCACCTGCCAGTGAAGCCCCCCCCCCCCCCCCCCCCCCCCCACACACACACCACCCCTTACCTGTCCTGGAAGGAGGAGCCGGCTGAGGCTTTTCAGTGAAAAGTGTAGGCCCGTAGGTAAAATATTGTTAACATAGCAACATAGCAGCAAAAGTGCATGTAAAACAATGCGATGCCAAAATTTATTGAAATTGTATATACCTTTATGTTTGTTTTAGCGCACGGCAGTTTTAGGCCGGGAGCCAAGACCAGACAAAAATTATTGAGCGCAACACATATCCTACACAAATTTATCTTAACACTATGTCAGTGTTGTAAGCCTTTTCAATGTTGTTTAGCTAGCAGCGATATGAGTATAATTTATTTCAAGACGGCCGCCATTTACCAATATGGCTGCCAAAAGCCATGTTATTTTAGACTTTTATATATAGACTCTTCAAAAGAAGAAACGCAAAACCACATTGTCGTAACATTTGGAGAATTGATTTAATTATTGAATGGTGAGTCCGATAATTACCAAATGTTGCAGGATTGTTCACAATTCATTCTAGTCCATTGTGAGTAAGTGATAGGACACACCACCAAGGTCAAGGTCATCTGGAGTCAATACCGGGTGTGGCCTCCGCGTGTGTTGACAACTGCCTGGCACCGCCTGCCCATTGAAGCAACCAGAGTACGGATGACGTCCCGGGGGATGGTGGCCCACTCGGCCTGCAAGGCTGCTGCCAGCTCGGGCAGGGTCTGGGGCTGTGGTTGTCGCTGTCGGAGGCGTCGGTCCAACTCGTCCCATAGATGCTCAATTGGGTTCAAATCAGGTGATATCGATAGCCAAGGAAGGACATTAATGTTGTTGTTCTGTAGGAAAGCCGTTGTGAGACGTGCTGTGTGAGGCCTGGCGTTGTCATGTTGGAACACTGCGTTGGCGTTGGCCATAATTGGAACGATGTGTGGCCGGAGGATCTGGTCAATGTAGCCCTGTGCATTCAGGTTGCCCTGCACGTGGACCAGGTCAGTTCTGCCAGTGTGTGAGATGGCTGCCCACACCATGACACTACCCCCGCCGAATCTGTCCACTTCCTGCACGCAGTTTGCCGCATAATGTTCACCACGACGCCTATACACGCGACATCTTCCATCATGACGTCGGAGCAGAAATCGGGACTCGTCACTGAACCACACCTGTCTCCATCGCAGTTGAGGCCATTGTCGATGAATCTGGCACCACTGCAGTCGGAGTCGACGGTGTTGTGGTGTTAAGATGACACCTCGAACTGGACGTCTGGCACGAATTCCTACCTCACATAGGCGGTTCCGTACGGTCTGGTCGGATATCCTGCGCAAACCTGGTATTGCTGCGGCTGTGGAGGTGGCAGTAGTCAATCGTTCCCGAAGGTGGCGTACCCGGATGTAGCGGTCCTGCCCGGGGGTAGTGACCCGTGGTCGACCGGATCTAGGGAGGTCACGTGTTGATCCATGTTGCTGGTAACGGTCACACAGTCTGGAGATGGTGCTTGGGGACACATGGAATGCCCTGGCAACGGCCGTTCTGGATTCGCCTGCGTCTAGTCGGCCGATGGCATTGTTTCTCTGCGGTTCACTGAGACGTGGCATGTCCTGGATTGTCAACTGTCGGCCAGATACAGAGGCCAGGCAAGCGAACACCCTGCACTTTTATACTGTCGGTGTTCATGTTGCACGTGCAGACAACGCACGTGCAGTGGTGACATGGTTTGCACGTGGCTGCGTTTTTGCGAATATTCACATTTTGGAACTTTATTGTACAGTAGCTGCGTTTTATCGAATGTAACCGTGGGAATGTGTTTGGGACATGCAATGACCTTATATTCACAAAGCATGAACCGGTAGGAAACATAAAATCGGAGTTATAACCCATTTGTACCCTTTTGCGTTTCTTTTTTTGAAGAGTATATTATAAAAGAGGCCTAGAAAATTGTTGAACACAACACCCACTACACAGTTGGTTTGTTACTCCTGGTTTTTTGGAGGATGCCTCAGGAACATTTCGAGCCCTGATGTAGTGTTGAATTGTGGCAGCAACAATAGGTGACAGCCTATTTTCTAACAGGGTTAGGGATGGCTTTGATTTGATTTTTCAGCTTCTACAGTCAATATTCCTAAGGAATTGTTGTTAACATCATATCATATGAAGTAAATGTTTATTTTGCTGTTCAATTAGTTGAATATGGATATGGAATTTCTTTTGGAGGTGGCAGCCATTTATCAATTTGACTGCCGAATGTTATTTTATTTTACACTTTAAAGTATTTTTGACAATAACTGTCACATTTAGAATATGATTTGGTTTGTACTTATGTAATGTACAAACTGGATTTGATTTTAAGAGATGTTTTTTTTATATATGTTGACAGTATTAATAGGTGGTACTCTACGTTCTAAAAGCCTATGGGGTGGGGTGGCTTAGGTGAAAATCTCAACGATTTGATTTGATTTTATTGGCTCCTACAACCAATATCTTTCAAGAATGATTGTTAACAACAAGCACACATGAAATAAGCTTCTATGGTGCTGTTCAGCTAGTTTCAAGATGGCTGCCATTTATCAATATTTTGTCCTTTAGTTCATTCTTAATGAAAACAGCCCGGGAGAGAGAGAGAGAGAGAGAGAGAGAGAGAGAGAGAGAGAGAGAGAGAGAGAGAGAGAGAGAGAGAGAGAGAGAGAGAGAGAGAGAGAGAGAGAGAGAGGTTTCAGTGTAAAATTGCCATTGAAATGGTTTTGTTTGATGACTATCAAAACATACGTCAATTATGGAATGTAACCGTAGTACATTTGATTAAATGTCAATAATGTGTGTGTGTGTGTTTCTCTCTCTGTGTGTGTGTGTGTGTGTGTGTGTGTGTGTGTGTGTGTGTGTGTGTGTGTGTGTGTGTGTGTGTACCGGTATATACATATATATATATATATATATATCAGAGATGTAGGGCGATTACTTGACAAAAGTAATCGATTACGATTACGATTACTTTAGAATGTCACGATTACGATTGCGAATACATTGTCATGTAATCATGATTACATTTCCACAAATCTACACAAATAATGAAATGATGTTACCACCATGACGTTATGCACTTTATTTTACAACCATACCGATTTCATTCATTGAAAGACATAACAGATAATTTTGGATTATTTATTAAATTATTTCAAACATTTATAAACGTATGTATACTGCAGGGAGGGAATCAGTTTCCAAAACCAGATTTATTATTCTTAAATTTGGATTATTGACGAAAAGGTACCCATAACCATAGGTATAATTATTGTATCAATGCATAACATATATCTTTTGTTATATTATTGAAATAAGCCATAATTAGAACTGTCTGATCACTATTACTTGTTGGGGTATACCATTTAATACCATCCACAATTTTTTTTTTTTTTTTTAAATCTATAAATGAAGAAATAAAGAACGAAAGAAAAGAACAAACAAGTAAATAAATAATTAAATTGATATCTGCATACATATACATGTGCACAAATTGCTCATTGCATTTAATTGTTGACATTCTAAAAATGACTATTATTAATGAATCGATTTGCAGTCATGCTTGCTTTGTGCCATAAGGATCCAATTGTATCGGTGAAAATTACAAGTATCTTGGTCTGGGTGTGTTTGTTTTGGCGCCGCGTTTCGTAGAACATCTATTAAAATCGGCTTTCGGGAATTTTTATTAGACGTATTAATATTTTAAGATATTTTAAAGGAAAATAAACCAAGGTTTATCGTGATAGACTACTTTCAGCTGGGTGTTTGCTTAATTAGTTACGTTATATGTGGTTGTGGTTGCGACAGGGTGGGGACGACTGCACATGGAATCAAGCTTGATACGACTGGCTGGCTGCCCGTCTGCAGTCGTAACCACTAACAAAAGAAAAGAAAGTTTGCCACGGTACCATTGGTGGACTTTCACACCTGTGACAAAACGAGATATTGTCAAGCGTTTCTTAATTGAATTCAGACCCGTGATAACGCTGTATATGCATTCAGAGGAACGCAAGTGTTTTATTATAAAAACAAATGTATATATATATATATATATATATATATATATATATATATATATATATTTATTCATTTTTTTACGGCCATGAATTAGGACACAAAACTGGGGCATGGTGCAGCGCACTTTTATTTATTGCTAACTAGAACACTGTATTCATTCAAGTGGTTTTATAGAAAACGTAAACACGATAGATACCATCATGTGAATGTGTGTCTCCATCCCCTGGGTAACATTCTTTTGATAATCCAGACGTTATGATCCCCTGTTTCTCAAGGCAAATAATAGTTCTACTATTAGAGTAGTAGACAATGGGAGATCAGTTCTACTGACTGACCAGTACTGCTTCTAACTATAGGCACTGTTACTGGAGTTGATGCTAAACACATCTAAGTTTAGTAAATAATTATGAGTAATCATGACATTCTCAAACAATGTAATCGATTACGATTGCGATTACATGAAAACATGTAATCGATTACAATCGATTACTGATTACGATTCCCCATCTCTGATATATATATATATATATATATATATATATATATATATATATATATATATATAACACCCTTTGGCAAACAATGTGATGACGCCGGTTACACTCGAGAATAATACACTACCTTTTGTTGCGAAATATACGTTAACAAGTTGCATCAAGTTGTGGTATGCATGTGAAATGGCCTGGTCACAGAGCCACGACAAGAAACGGTTTGTTTTCAGTCGTACCAATGTATTTATAATAAATGATACATGGCAAAAATTGTAACACATTTAAGCCTACGCACAGTTATATCGACACTTGGTCACAGATGAAATCCGTTGTTGCCACATGGCAGTAGTAAGGAGGCCTGTATGGGGCCATGACCTACTTTCTCGTGATCACGTGACCTTGGTAGGAGACAATGGGCTTTTGTGTAGGAAACAATGGCCTTTGTATAGGGGGGTGCAGGTGTCTGACCTTGGTAGGAAACAATGGCTTTTGTGTAGGAGACAATGACACAATGGTCTTTGTGTAGCAAACAATGACACAATGGCTTTTTTGTGTAGGAAACAATGGCCTTTGTATAGGGGGGTGCAGGTGTCTGGTCTCGGTAGAAAACAATGGCTTTTGTGTAGGAGACAATGGCACAATGGCCTTTGTGTAGGAAACAATGGTCTTTGTGTAGGAGACAATGACCTGGGTACAGGTGTGCGATCATGGTGTATTCAATTCAATGTATTGCATATTACCAAACAAACTGGTGTCAGCAAACAAATAAAAGCAAAGAAACAACAACAATTAATAATAACAATATGTACAGGCCAGGTGTAAGTCTGACGTTGGTTTTGGCTTCATTGTATAACGTCTACTGTGTTGTTGTATTTTTGTATTCACAGTGGACATAGACGTGAATGATTTGTCACAGTGTTTTATTCTAGACACCCAAAATAATAGCCGTTAAAAGAGTTCTCGTGGGGAAGGACTGTAACTGTTTGCTGACTGTTTGGTTTAAAGTGAGGCTTTCATGTCGCCAGACAAAATGCGTGTGTGATGATTTTCATTCATTTGTATTTCTTTAGCACATTGTCGACGTTTTCTTTGTTGCCGTCATTCAGCCATTCATTCAGCCATTCATTAATTCGCTTTATAATAGAGGAGTACTTTATCAGACCTCTTCATCGGCCCTCATACAAAGGCATTTTATTACGCCTCTCCGAATGTTTATGAAACCAGGTGAACTGCAAAAGACATACCGACGCGTGCCCGTCTTAAGTAGCAGAATAAATTTGTTATGGTTTGCACACTGACCGTCAAAGTGTGTTTGTGTTTAGCGACATCACTAGAGGACATTGATTTATGAATCATCGGTTATTGGATGAAAAACATAATTTTGACAGTTTTAGAGAGGAAACCCGCTACATTGTTTCCATGAGTAGCAAGTGATCTTTTATATACACAATCTCATACCCCTTATGGGGTCAGTATTTCATAATTAAATACAAACTTTTGTGTGTGTGTGTGTGCGTGCGTGCGTGTGTGTGTGTGTGTGTGTGTGTGTGTGTGTGTGTGTGTGAAACACTCCCAGCCCATTGCTATGGAGAAAGAACGCGTGACTGCAACACAGCTTTTTTTAGTTATGTCCTGAGTCCTTGAGTGTGTCTCTGGACGTGTCCCTATGGTAGTGACACTGGTAAAGGGTAATATGTTGGTAACGATGTTTTTTTGGGAGCTCGCACGATGGGATTTGTGCCTGGGAGGAGGGGCACTGGTCATACGTATCACACACATTCAAACATTCCTGTACCATATCTTTATGCGTCATAAGGTATATATGTAAAATAGTTTTGGAAAACTCGTCATTTGAGGTAGAACCTTCAGAGGAGCAACATGTCAGACCAGTACAAGTTATATGTACCCGACGTGGATAAGTGGACCCGTTTCTATAAACTGCAGGCAGAAGGTAAACTTCAACCTCATTTTCCAGTGCAACGTGGTGGAAAAAGTCAGATGATGTACAGTGTAGATCGATGTCTAGAACTGTATGACCCTACATGGAAAAAAGAAAAAGAGGAACAGAACAAGCCTCCGACACCCAAAGTCGTCATGGTGTCCCCAACACAACAGGTGGTAGAGCAAGCCAAGGCCGATCTGAAACGGAAACAACAACAACAACAACAAAGTGGTACGGGCTGGAAAGCCCCGAAACTGCAGAAGCATTTCTAAATAAACTATAAAAGGAACTATGTGGGTCAGATATGGTCATTTCATTTAGAGTCGTCATGCAGAGCACATGTTCAGAATGTGGTTTCACATTCTCTCGGAGAGACGCCATGTTAAGACATTTTCAACAAAAACATGCTAAATGTCTACCACCACCACCACCACCACCACCACAGCAGCCACCACCACCACCACCACCACAGCAGCCACCACCACCACCACCACAGCAGCCGCCACCACCACCACAGCAGCAGCATCCCCTAAGATTGCTACATCCCTTCACCATGATCGTGTCGGGACCC
Organism: Gigantopelta aegis; assembly: GCF_016097555.1. Taxonomy (NCBI): domain Eukaryota; kingdom Metazoa; phylum Mollusca; class Gastropoda; order Neomphalida; family Peltospiridae; genus Gigantopelta; species Gigantopelta aegis. The sequence goes on from NC_054701.1 coordinate 74,157,514, forward strand.
ACGTCGTGTGGAAAGACATTTTTGTTGTACAAACTGCTAAGGGATGGTAAAATCCAGCCGCCTCCTCAGCGCATCATCTGGCTTTACAAACGATGGCAACCTCTCTATGATACGATCAAAATGGTTGCTCGAGTGAAATTTGTTCAAGGCATACCCGAGAATTTGGAAAAGGATCATTATTTGGATCCCAGAGTCAGAAATCTCATCGTGGTGGATGACCTGATGTCTACAGCTGGAAAAGATTCTCGTATCACCGACCTGTTCACAGAAGGAAGTCATCACAGAAACCTCTCTGTGATTGCCATCAACCAGAACCTCTATAACAGCAAAGACCCGACACAGAGAAGAAACTGTCATTACCTGGCACTGTTCAACAACCCCATCGACAAGCAGCAAGTCCTAACCTTGGCACGGCAGATGTATCCGGAAAATACTGGTCATTTCATGCAACGGTTTGAGGAAGCTACCCACAGGCCCTACGGACATCTCTTGGTGGACTTGAAACCGACCACGCCCGAACATTGGCGCCTTCGACCTAATGGTTTAGAGACGGGGCCGTCCGAATGGTATAAAAGCACGAGCGTAACGGCGAATGTCTCAGAAGAGTTTCAACCACCGTCGGAGAAAAAGAGCTCTACGTGCAAATCATGCAAAGAAAAACGCATTCAAGAGAAAACTACCAGGCATACCCCGCCTACGAAAGTGACGACGACGAAGAAGAAGATGAGGTAGAGCCCTATCTGAAAAAGGTCAAGAGGATGCAGTCTTGCGATACGTGCGGTCTGGTCTTTAAAGACGGGAGTGACTTGCAGCGACACGTGAAAAAACGTGCGAGGAGGGAAATGAAGAGCCGTCGTCCGATCTGGAAAACGAAGGCGTACGTCTGATGATCGAGCGTGAATTCGACATCAATCGTGACTATTTCGAAAGCAAGAGGAAACGCTACGAAGAAAAAAACATGTCCCAAGATGCCATCGAAAGAAACATGAAGACACTGCAATGGAAGTTATTTAAAGACACGTACTCTCGCTTTCTGACGTATATGCATTACTTTGACAAAGGCCCCAACACGAGAAAAATTCTACAGTTTGTGAATCCAGACAGAGATCTCAGACCTCAGATTCGTTCTAAATTAAATCAGTATCGTTCATGGATTGGCGAATATTTGGACGAACAAGACGACGACGATACCGACGATGAGGAGGACGACGAAGATGAACAGAAATGAACACTCATATTATTCACGTGTCACCCTTAAGGCCTCTCGATGTAACCCAATGTGTGTCCATTGCATGTGTAGTTGTCTATAGTGATTGTCATTTAGAAATAAAAAATGAAAAACCAAACCATTGCGGTTTTTTGTGTTTTTTACTCTATGACTAGATTTGTGATTGGATATTTCTACCCCGCTACTTTATAGTAGCAAGAGCTGTATGTACAGGACAGCACATACCACTGCCTTTGATATACCAGACATAATGCACTGGTTGGCTATAGACTATTTGGCCATCGATGGGGATCGATGCTAGATCGATCACTGTATTTACCCATTTGGTAATTAAAAAGCCCTGTACGAAGGCTAGTACTCTAGAGAAATTTTCTGTTTAAAAATGCAGCTATTTCCCTTTGGTTAACACGTATTACTTGTTAAACCCATGGCGGCGCGCGTGTCGCCGACTTACACTAATGGATTAATCACGTGTGACATCTCTCTCTCTCTCTCTCTCTCTCTCTCTCTCTCTCTCTCTCTCTCTCTCTCTCTCTCTCTCTCTCTCTCTCTCTCTCTCAACCATTGCGTTTGTTTTTTGTGTATTCTACTCTATAACTAGATTTGTGATTTAATATTTCTGCCGCTACTTTATAGTATCAAGAGTTGTGTGTACAGGACAGCACATACCACGGCCTTTGATATACCAGACATAATACACTGGTTGTCTATAAAGGCTTGTAGTCTTGGGAAATACTCGTGTCTAAAATGTAGTTAAAAGAGCATAGGTTAGGTTGGGAACGTTGAGTTGCAGTCACGCGTTCTTTCTTCATAGGAATGGGCTGTAGTGTTTCACAAACACACACACACGCACACACACTCAACACACACAATACACACCACACATACACACGCACGCACGCACGCACACACACACACAAAAGTTTGTATTTAATTATGAAATACTGGCCCCATAAGGGGTATGAGATTGTGTATATAAAAGATCACTTGCTACTCATGGAAAAAATGTAGCGGGTTTCCTCTCTAAAACTGTCAAAATTATGTTTTTCATCCAATAACCGATGATTCATAAATCAATGTCCTCTAGTGATGTCGCTAAACACAAACAAACTTTGACGGTCAGTGTGCAAACCATAACAAATTTATTCTGCTACTTAAGACGGGCACGCGTCGGTATGTCTTTTACAGTTCACCTGATTTCATAAACACTCGGAGAGGCGTAATAAAATGCCTTTGTATGAGGGCTGATGAAGAGGTCTGATAAAGTACTCCTCTATTATAAAGCGAATTAATGAATGGCTGAATGAATGGCTGAATGACGGCAACAAAAAGAAAACGTCGACAATGTGCTAAAGAAATACAAATGAATGAAAAATCATCACACACGCATTTTGTCTGGCGACATGAAAGCCTCACTTTAACCAAACAGTCAGCAAACAGTTACAGTCCTTCCCCACGAGAAATCTTTTAACGGCTATTATTTTGGGTGTCTAGAATAAAACACTGTGACAAAACATTCCACGTCTATGTCCACTGTGAATACAAAAATACAACACACAGTAGACGTTATACAATGAAGCCAAAACCAACGTCAGACTTACACCTGGCCTGTACATATTGTTATTATTAATGTTGTTGTTTCTTTTGCTTTTATTTGTTTGCTGACACCAGTTTGTTTGGTAAATATGCAATACATTGAATTGAATACACCATGATCGCACACCTGTACCCAGGTCATTGTCTCCTACACAAAGACCATTGTTTCCTACACAAAGGCCATTGTGCCATTGTCTCCTACACAAAAGCCATTGTTTCCTACCGAGACCAGACACCTGCACCCCCCTATACAAAGGCCATTGTTTCCTACACAAAAAAGCCATTGTGTCATTGTTTGCTACACAAAGACCATTGTGTCATTGTCTCCTACACAAAAGCCATTGTTTCCTACCAAGGTCAGACACCTGCACCCCCCTATACAAAGGCCATTGTTTCCTACACAAAAGCCCATTGTCTCCTACCAAGGTCACGTGATCACAGGAAAGTAGGTCATGGCCCCATACAGGCCTCCTTACTACTCATGGCTAATCTTTCCAAATAACAGAAAGGGATCTTTATGTGGACTTCCCACATCCCACACACAGGATAGCACATACGACGTCCTTTGATGGACCACTGGTTGGGACGGGAAATAATCAAACGGGCCCACTGAGGAGGATCGAACCTTCAGCAAATGGAACCTCAGACAGATGTTCTTGATACGTCCCGCTCCCTAACTTGCATAAGATATATCATTTCATTGTATGAATACAGAGTCGAGTTGCATTTTCCTCGGGTGCTGTTGGGCCTCGTTCACATCTATATCTTGGTCATAATGAATCGTTAGGAGCGCCAAATTAGATTTAGACTTAGATACGGTTTTAACGTGCTCCTATACCTCTATGGTTTCGAACACGCCTATGCCGAGTGCGGCCTCCGATATGATCGGTGGTCTGACTCGGGGCAGGAAAAACCTAAATATTAGGACAATTTGGAAATTTAGAAAATTAATATCAAAATAATAAAATAGGGAGAGGGGACATTAATAAATTTTGACTGCGTTCTTAAACATAAATATACTTACTCTAAAATAATTAATAACAATTTAATTTGACGCAAATTTAGATGGGGTGATCTAAATATAGATAAATTAATAATAATAAAGAAAATTTTATTAGACCCCAGAGGTAAGGAGAAAGGGTAGGGGGGTCTGTAGAGTGTCGTTTTGTAATAAAGTGTCGAATTGTAATAAAATAAAATAACTTTTTTTTATTTAATTCTAATCTACTCTAACTTAATCTTGGGGCCGAAATATGTACCAGCAGACCAAATTTGGCATATTTTTTTCATTAGTTTGTCGATCCACAGACTTGGGAAATTATCCATATTGTTGTAAGTGCGTTAAGGGTGTTTTTGGAGCAATAGCGCTAAAGTGCCGTTTTGTAATAAACTTTATTTTCCATATGTTATGTTGCTTATTAACATCTCAAAATCGCTGTCAATGCGCAACAGGACATGGAGAACAAATTCCCATTCCAACTTTTATCAGTTTTAACAAACAAACGGAATGCCAATCATTTCAATCTACCTGACCATTCACTAGATGAAAACTTTGAAATAATTCCAATTGAACAACTCCCGATATTTGATTCAAAAGATGAAACAGACCTCTTGAGACTTGAACGAGAGGCCTTCTGCATTCGTACATTACCAACAAAAGAAACCCACAAACACAAAAAAAACACTAAAACATCTGGAGTTAATGTCGAGTCTGATAAATCCGTAGAGAGAGACAAAATATTAGCAAAATTAAAACATTTCTTTTTTGTTAAGAGAAAAAAAAAACCCATTACAACTCGTCTAGTTATTGCATACCAAAGAAATCCAAGTCTCAGGGATGTTTTAGTCTCCGCCGAACTATTTGTCTATGCCTGTAACCCTCTAACCCAGTCCATTGCCCAGCCCTTTTCCTAATTCATTTCTAAACAAAATTAATATTATTTGGCTAATGAACAAAACATAGTACTAGCCAAACACTTTAAAACAAGAATGATCGGAAGACAGTTATATTTTGGATATAACAACGGTCAACTTAAAATGTATTTCTAAGCCCTGGGGCAAAATTAGAAAGTATTAACTTTTAGAAATACATACATACATACATACACACATACATACCTTTGGATTACAAACAAATGAGTATTTTGGGCTGGGACATTTAACTAATTATTTATTTAAAAATACTTATTTCAAGTAATGTTATATAACATAACAAAACATATACTTTAAATACATTCCCAAGTATGTATAAGCAGAGACATAAGAACACATAAAATCATTTGCATATACATACACAAATCTTTGCAGACATTGACATATGCATCTACTATTAAACATACATGTGCGTACATATAGATGACACACATTTCCCCCATATAAAATACACACACACACGCACACGCACACGCACACGCACACACACAACACACACACACACACACACACACACACATATATATATATACTATTACAAATTAGATGTAAATTAAGCATGTAAGTAAACGTGCTACGGCGAAACTACAGAATTGACGTATGCATTCATAATCATAAAACAAAAACGCTTAATAGAGTTATTTTACGCTGAAAGCTGCCCACCGTTCTGAGAACAAATACAAATGCTAGGTACTAGTTTATTTAATGTAAGGATATTCCTTTTGAAAAGACACGGCACCAAATATTCAAACTCCATTTGGCTGGTTGACTGGAATTAAAGTATTACAAAGACGTTTTATTAAGCTTGAGAGTTTATGATAAAGAGATTATTTCCCTTCTGTGTTTCTGTATCGTCAATATCACATATAGTTTAGGGGCATATGTAAATCTGTGGGAATTTCATGTTAATTTTTTGAACCAATTATGTTTGCTAAGGTTATAGGTTGTATATTTAAAAACACATATGGTGCCATTTTGTATAATAAAGTTCAAGGTCAGGACACAAATTTAACTTATGGCATCAATGTGAGCGAAAATATGTCTCAGAAACTTAGCAGAACATAAGCATGTTTTGTATCCAAAGACTGCTTATGATGAGTAGTCTATCAAAACGACCATATTACATATGGATATTGGATATAGGGTATCTGCCCATCTCTACCTTGATCAGATGAAATGGCTGATGGATATCATGTCTGCTGAGCAGTATTATGCCTTCACGAAGAGAGGTTATTTTTCCATTCGAACAACAGATAAATTCTGGAGTGGAAACTTCAGTGACCAAACAATAGAACAAGATTTGATGCAATTGCTGTAAACCTCTGGAGGTATGACACATTAATGAGGAATTACAGACAGCACACTGGCAAATGGGTGCATGCTATGCCCCGCTGAATCCCGATCTGTGATGCCTTGGAAACTTTTATGGGTGTGCATAGTAACACATCTGACAATCATGCCTTCATGCCAGTAGCACAGCCCGAGATAGAAAAGACTATGAAACCTTCCTCCATTGGCTGGAAATGCATTTTCCATTCTCCTATGGCGAGCACAATAACTCGCTGATCTGTGTAGCAAGTGGTGTCATTGCTGGGAAGTGTGTCAGTGCGGATCAAGCTGTTTGCTCCATTGGCATAAAATGCTGCTTGCTCGGCTCTTACTGGGCAAAAACGTATGCCAACATGAGATTGAAGAGAAAACGACAGAGTGAAAATACAGCATAAGTGGTAAAAAACAAACGTATCACTATCCGTGGTGTTCAGTTGGAGGTGAATAGCACATTGTTTATTCATGAGGGTTACATGTGGTGATTTAAGGATAGTTCTGGATGGAAAAAGCTTATCTCCTTCGCGAGTTTGCCAAATAGCCACCCTCATTTGATTAAAGGGATTATGAGAAACAAACACGAAGAGTGTTCTTGGTAACATTCTAAAGTCGAAAGTAAGTGTCCACCTTCAACTTCCGTCCTGTTGACGCATGCTTCATCCTTGATGGAGGTCACCTCCTCCAAAAGCTTGCCTTCGCCTACTGATGCACATTATGACCAAGTCTGTGACCACTATGTAGCATATATGTGCTTCAACACTAGGGCATAGACCTTAGTGTTTCCTGTCTTTAGTGTTTCAGTGGATATGGCAGTGCAACCTCAACCAAAATCTCCTGAACAGCAATGAACACAACAAAACACATTAGCTGATATAGTTTTTGATTTGGAAATGAAACTCACATCTAAAAACTTTTTTTTTGGTGGGGGGAATGGCAAAAATAAACATCGCTTTATTAAAACGTTGATTGGAAAATTGAGGGAGTAGATCTGACTGTGAAGCATAGCATCGCAGATGCTGAATGGTCGATTGCATCAACTGTCATGGATACTGCCTAAACACAAAATTTACCTGTTGTTGTTGTGGCAACTGACACTGATTTGCTGCTGATGATGGTTGCACAAGCCACCTCGAACATGGATCTCTATATGCTTTCTGGGCATAACCTATTGCAAGTATACTGTATAGATGAAATTCAAGCAGCTTTTAGCAACCTCAAACAGCACCTGGTGTTTGTGCATGCAATCAAAGGGTGTGATACAGTGTCTGCCCTCTACAATCAAGGGAAGAGGAAGGCTCTTGCACAGACTAATGATGACGACAACTGGGACTGTTTTAGTGTCTTTTCTCAATCTAACAGCACTCACAATGATATAGCAAGTGTTGGAGAGTTTTTTCTGCTAAAGCTATAGAGAACAGTTAGATCGAAATCACTGAACAAACATTGTTATGTCAAGTATTTTCGATATGTCTCTTTATCGTCATCTGGTTTTAAGTTGGAATCACTCCCTCCAACTCCAGTAGCTGTAAAATATCATAGCTTTAGAGAATACCATACTGTCCAACAATGGCAGGCGAAAGAGTTGTCGCCAACTGAATGGGGATGGTTGTTTGTTCCAATGGAAAATAACAGGCCGGTTGCTCCAGAGAAAGTGCTGAAAATTATATCCTGTGCCTACAAGGGAGGGTGCGGAAAACGGTGTGGCTGTTACAAGGCCGATTTGGAGTGCACCTTCTTGTGTACTGTTTGTGGTGGACACAACTGTACAAAGTCTCATGCTATTGATGCAGACACTGATGTTATTGATTAGTCTTCCCAGACTGAAACTTATATAAGCTAATTAGTCAAAAGTTGGTTTTAATTGCTTATTGGAATCTCTTTTATAGTATAAAGATGCAAATATAATATTTCTGTAGTATATAGTTATAAAGTTATGCAAATATTTTGATTTCGAAGCCAAATATTGGTCTCGTTTGCGGCCATTTTGGATTTATGCTAATTAACTGAGCTCCAAGACAAATGTATATAGCTTCATTGGATTCAGCACACATCAAATATGAATTTACACATTAAAATTATTGTTCTGAGGCTGATGGTTGAGCAGTTATGATGCTTTTGGAGTTTTCCCATTTTTCTCTGATGTTATGGCGGCCAACTTGAATTTTAAAAAATGCCACAGGATAAAATTTGCAGAACTTTGTGTGAGAGAGAGAGACGAGAAAAGAGAAGAGAGAGAGAGACAGAGAGAGAGACACAGATAGAAGGAGAGAGAGAAAATGGGAAAAGAGAAGAGAGAGAAAGGGAAAGAGGAAAGGAGAAAGAGAGGGGAAAGAGAGGGGAAAGAAGGGGGACAAGAGGAGAAAGAGGGAAAAAAAGAGAGAGGAGGGAAAAGGGGGAAAGGGAAGAGAAGGAGGAGAAGAGGGGGAAAAGAGAAGGAGGGGAAAGGAGGGGAAGGGGGAGGAGAGAAGGGGGAAAAAGAGGAGAGGAGAGAGAAGGAGGAAAAAGGAAAAAAGAGGGGGAGGGAGAAGGAAAGGGGGGGAGAAAGGGGGGGAAGGAAAAGGGAAGGGGAAAAGGAGAAAGAGGGGAAAGGAGGAAAAAAGGGAGGGGGGAGGGAGAAAAAGAAGGGGAGAAAAAGAAAGAAGGGGGAGGAGGGGGGAAAGGGGAGAAGAAAAAGAGAGGGAGAGGGAGGAGAGGGGAAAAAAAAAGAAAGGGGGGGAAAAGGGAAAGAAAAAGAGGAGGAAGAAAAAGGAAGGGGGAAGGGGGGGGGGAAGGGGGAAGGGGAAGGAAGGAAAAAAGAAGAGGGAAAAGGGAGGGGAGGAGGGAGGGGAGGAAAAAGGGGGGAAAAGGGAAAGAAAGGGGAAAAGGAAAAAGAGGAAAGAAAAAAGAGGGGAAAGGGGGGGGAAGAAGAGAGAAAAGGGAGAAGGGGGGAAAGGAAGAAGGGAAGGGGGGAGGGGGAGAAGGGGAGGGGAAAAAAAGAAAAAGGAAAAAAAGGGGAGAGGGAAAAAAGGAAAAAGGGGGAAGAAAAAGAGAAGAGGGGGGAAGGGGAAGAAAGGAAGGAAGAGAAGAAAGGGGGGAAGAGGGAAAGGAGAGGAAAGAAGGGGAGAAGGAAGGGGAAAAGGGGGGAAAGGAGGGAAAGGGAAAAGGGAGAGGAAGGGGGGGGGAGGAGGAAGAAGAGGAAGAAGAGGGGGGGGGAAAGAGGAAAAGGAGGGGGGGGGGGGGAAAAAAGGAAAAAGAGGGAGGAAAAAAGGAGAAAGAAAAGGGGAAGGGGGGAGGAAAAAAGGGGGGGGGAAAAAGGGGGGAGGGGAGGAAAGGGAGAGGAAAAGGGGGGAGGGGGGGAAAGGGGGGAAGGGGAAGAAAAGGGGAGAAAGGGGAGAGGGGGGGAAGGGGGAAAAAGGAAAAAGGAGGAAAAGGGGGAAAGGGGGGGGAAGGAGGAGGGAAAGGGGGAAAGGAGGGGGAAGGAAAAGGAGAAAAAAAAGAAAAAAAGAAAAAGGGGAAGGAAGGGAGGAAGAAAAGGGGGGGGGGAGGGGAAAAGGGGAGGAAGGAAGAAGGAGAGGGGGGAGGAAAGGGGAAAAAAGAGAAGAGAAGAGGGGGAGAGGAAAAGGAGGAAAAAAAAAAAGGGGGGGGGGGAGGGAAGGAAGGGGAAAGAAAAGAAAGGGGGGAAGGGGGAGAGAAAGGGGGGGGGAAGGGGGGGGGGGAAAGGGAAGGAAAGGAAAGGGGAGGGGAGAGGAGGAAGGGGAAAGAGGGAAAAGGAGGGAAAGGGGGGGGGGGAAAGGGAAGAAGGGGGGGAGAAAAAGAAAGAGAGGAAAGAGGGGGGGGGGGGAGGGAAAAAAAGGGGAAGAAGGGGGGGGGAAAAAGGGGGGGGGGGAAGGGAAAGGAAAGGGGGGGAGGAGAAGGGGGGAAGGGGGGGAGGGAAAGAGGGGGAAGGAAGGGGGGAAAAGGGGGGGAAAGGAAAAAAGAAAAGGGGGGGGAAAGAAAGAAGAAAGAAGGGGGGGAAAGGGGAAAGGGAAGGAGGAAAGGGAGGAAGGGGAGAGGGGGGGGGGAAGAGGAAAAAGAAAGGGAAAGAAAGGGAAGGGGGGGGAAAAAAGGAAAAAGGGGAGGAAAAAAGAAAAAAAGGGGGGAAAAAAGGAGGGAAGAAAAAAGGGGGGGGGGGGGGGGGGGGGGGGAAGAGGGGGGGGGGGAAAGGGAAGAAAAGGAAAAAGGAAAAAGGAAGGGGGAAGGGGGGGAAGAAAAGGGGGAGGGGGGGGGGGGGGGGAAGGGGGGGGAAAAGGGGGGAGGAGGAAGGAAAAAAAGGGAAGGAGGAGGAAAAAAAAGGGGGGGGGGGGGGAAAAAGGAGGGGAAGGGGGGGAAGGGGGGGGGGAGGGGGGGGAAGGGGGGGGGGGAGGGGGGGGGAAAAGGAGGGAAAAGGGAGGGGGGAGGGGGGGGGGGGGGGAAAAAAAGGGGAGGAAAAAGGGGAAAGGGGGGGAGGAGGGGGGGGAAGGGAGGGGGGGAAAAGGAGAGGAGGAGAAGAGAGGAAGGGGGGGAAGAGAGGGAAAGGGGGAGGAAAGGAAGGGGGGGGAAGGGGAAAGGGGGGGGAGGGGGAGAGGGAAGAAAGGGGGGGGGGGGGGGGGGGGAGGGGAAAAAAAAAAAGGAGGGGGAAAAAGGGAGAGGAGGGGAAGAAGAGGGGAAAAGAAGAGGGAAAAGGAGGAAAAGGGAAGGAGGGGAGGAGGGAGAAGGGGAAGGGGAAGGGAAAGAGGGGGGGGGGGGGAAGAAAAAGAGGAGGAAAAGGGGAAGGGGGAAGGAAGGGGGAAAGGGAAAGGGGGGAAAGGAAAAGAAGAAGAAGAAGAAAAAGGGGGGGGGGGGGAGGAAAAGGGGGGGGGGGGGAAAGGGGGGGGGGGGGGGGGGAAGAAAGGGGAAGAGGAAAAGGAAAAAGGAAAGAAAGAAGGAAAGGAGAAGGGGGAAAAAGGGGAAGGGGAGGGGAAAGGGGGAGGGAGAAGGAGAGGGGGGGGGGGAAAAGAAGGAAGGGAGAGAAGGGAGAGGGAAGAAGAAGAAAAGGGAAAAGGAAGGGGGGGAAAGGGGAGGGAAAAAAGGGGAAGGAAGGAAAGGGGGGGGGGGGGGAAGGGAGGGGGGGAAAGGGGGGGGAAGGGGGGGAAAGGGGGGGGGGGGGAAAGGAGAAAAAAGAGGGAGGGAAAGGGGGGGGGGGAAAGAGGGGAAGAAGGAAGAGAAGAGGGGGGGGGGGGGGAAAGAAGAAGGGAGGGAGAGAGGGAAGGAAAAAGGGGGGGGGAAGGGGGGGAAAAAAAAGGAAAAAAAGGAAAAGGGAGAGGGAAAGGAAGGAGGAGGGGGGGGGAAGAAGGGGAGGAAGGGGGGGGGAGGAAAAGGAAAGGGAGGGGGGGAAAAAAAAAGGGGAAAAGAGGGGGGGGGGGAAGAAGGAAAGGGGGGGGGGGAAAAGGAAAGGGGGGAGAAGGGGAAGGGGGGGGAGGAAAAAGGAGGGGGAGAAGAAGGGAGGGGAGAGGAAAAAAAAGGAAGGAAAGGGGGAAAGGGGGGGGGGGGGGGGGGGAAGGGGGGGAAAAGAAGGGGAGAAAGAAGAGAAAGAAGGGGGGGAAGAGGGGGGGGGGGAGGGGGAAGGGGAAGGGAGAAGAAAGGGGGAAAAAAGAAAAAAGGGGGGAAAAAAGAGGAAAGGAGGAAAGAGGGAGGGGGGGGGGGGGGGGGGGGAAAAAAGAAAAGGAAAAAGGAAAAAAAAAGAGGAAAGGAAAAAGAGAAGAAAGGGGGAAGAAAGGGGGGAGGGGGGGGGAGAAAAAAAGGAGGAAGAGGAGGGAGGGAAAAAAAGAGAGAGGGGAGGGGGGGGAAGAGGGGGGGGGGGGGGAAGGGGGGAAAAGGGAGGGGGGGAAAGAAGGGGAGGGGAAAAAAAGAAAGAGAAGGAGGGGAAGAAAAAGGGAGGGGGAGAAGGGGGGAAGGGGGGGAAAGGGGGGGGGGAAAAAGGAAAAGGGGGGGGGGGGGGGAAAGGAAGGGGGAGGGAAGGAGAGAGAGAAAAGGGGGGGGGGGGGGGGGAAAAAAAAAAAGGGAAGGAGGGGAAGAGAGGAAGGAGGGGGAGGGAAAAGGGGGAGGGGGAAAAAAAAAAAAAGGAAGAAAAAAAGGAGAAGGGAAGGGAAAAAGGGGGGAGGGAGGGGGGGAGAGGGGGGAAAAAAAGGAAGGGGGGGGGGAGGGGAAAGAAAAAAGGGAGGGAGAGAGGGGGGGAAAAGAAAGGGGGGGAAAGGGGAAAGAAAGGGGGGGGGGAAAAAAAAGGAAAGGAAGGGGAAGAAGGGGAGGAGAAAGGAAAGGGGGGGGAAAAAAGAGGGGGAAGGGGGGGGAGGGGGGAAAGGAAAAGGGAAAAGGGGGGGGGGAAAAGGGGGGAAGGAAAAGGGGGAAAAAAAAAAAAAGGAAAGGAGAGAGAAGAGGGGGGGAGGGAGGAGAGAAGAGAGGGGGGGAAAAAAAAAAAGAAAGAAGGGGGGGGGGGGAAAAGGAGGGAGGGGAAAGGGGAAAGGAGGGGGGAAAGGGGGGGGGAGGAAAAAAGGGAAAAAGAGGGGAAAAAGGGGGGGAGAGGGAGGGAGGGGGGGAGAAGGAGAGGGGGGGAGAAGAGGAAGAAAAAGGAAGGAAGGGGAAAGAGGGGAAGGGGGGGGGGAGGGAAGGGGGGGAAAAAGAAAAGGGAGAAGGGAAGGGAAAAGGGGGGAAGGAGGGGGGAAAAAAGGGAAGGGGGAGAGGGGGGGAGGGGAGGAGGAAGGGGGGGGGAAGGGGAAAGAAGGGAAGAAAAGAAGAAAGGGGGGGAAAGAGGGAAGGGGGGAAAAGGGAGAAGGGGGAGAGGGAAAAAAAGGGAAAAGGAGGGGAAAAGAGGGGAAGAAAAAGAGGGGAAGAGAGAGGGGAAGAGGGGAAAGGAAAAAAAAAAAGGAAAAAGGGGAAGGGGAAAAGGGGGAGGGGGAAAAAAAGAAAGAAAAAAGAGAAAAAAGGGGGGGGGGGGGAAAGAAAAAGGGGGAAGGGGAAGAAAAAAGGGGGGGGAAAAGGGGGGGGAAGGGAGAAGGGGGGGGGGGGGGGGGGGGGAGAGGGGGGGGAAAGGGAGGGGAAAAGGAGAAAGGGGGGAGGAAAAAAAGGGAGGGGGAGGGGAAAGGAAGAGAAGGGAGGGGGGAGAAGGAGAAAAGAAGGAAGGGGGGAGGGGGGGGGGGAAAAAGGGGGGAAGGGAGGGAAAAGGAGGAGGAGGGGGGGGGGGGAAAGGAGGGAAGGAAGGGGGAAGGGGGGAAAAAAAAGGGAGGGGGGGAAAGGGGAGGGAGAAGGGAGGAAAGGGGAAAGAGGGGGGAGGGGGGGAAAGGGGGGGGGGGGAAAAGGGGGGGGGAAGAAGAAAAAAAAGGGAAAAGGAAAGGGGGGAGAAAAAAAAGGGGAGGGGAAGGAAGAAGAGGGGGGGGAAAGGGGGAAAGGAAGAAGGAAAAAAAGGAAGGGAGAGAAGGGGAGGAAGGGGGGGGGGGGGGAAGGGAGGGGGAGGGGGAGAAAGGGGGGAAAGAGGAAAAAAAAAGGGAAAAGGGAAAAAGGGGGGGGAAAGAGAGAGGGGGGAGAGGAGGGGGGGGGGAAGGGGAGGGGGGGGAAAAAAGGGGGAAAGGAAGAGGGGGGGAGGGAGGGAAAGGAGAGAAGGAAGAAAAAAGAAGGGGGGAAAGAAGGAGAGAGGAGAGAAAAAGGAGGGGGAGGAGGGAGGGGAGGGGGGAAAGAGAGGAGGGGGGGAAGGGGGGGGGGGGGGGGAGGGAGGGGGGAAGGGAAAAGAAAAGGGGGGGGGGAAGGGGGGGGAGAGGGGAGAAGAGAAAAGGGGAAGAGAAAGGGAGGGGGAAAGGGGGGGGAAGGAGGAAAAGAAGGGGGAAAGGGGGGGGAAAGAGGGGGGAGGGAAAAGGGGAAAAAAAGAAGGGGGGGGAAAAGAAGAAAGGGGGAGGAAGAGGGGGAAAAAGAAGGAAAGGGAGGGAAAAAGAGGAGAGAGGGGGAAGGGAGGGGGGGAAGGAAGGGGGGGGGAGGGAAAAAGGGGGAAAAAAGGGGGGGAAAGAGAGGGGGGGGGGAAGAAGGGGAAAGAGGGGGGGGGGAGGAAAAGGGGGGGGAGAGGGGGGGGGAAAGAGGGGGGGGGGGGGGGGGAGAAAGGGAAGGGGGGAAAGAAAGGGGAGGGGGAAAGGAGGGGGGGGGGAAAAAAAGGAGAGGGGGGGAAAGGGGAAGAAGGGGGGGAAGGGAGGGGGGGGGGAAAAGGAGGAGAGGGGGGGAAAAGAAGAGAGGGAGAAGGGGAGAGGAAGGAAGAGGGAAGAGGGGGGGGAAAGGAAAGGGAGGGAAAAGGGGGGGGGAAGAGGGGGGGGGGGGGGGGGAGGAAGGGGGGGAGAGGGAAAAGGAAAAGGGGGGGAGGGAGAAAGGGAGGGAGAAGGAAAGAAGAAAGGGAGAAAAGAGAGGGGAAAAGGAAAAGGGGAAAAAAGGGGAAGGGAGGGGGAGGGGGAAGGGAGAAAGAAAGGGGAAGGGAAGGGAAAAAAGGGGGAAAGGAAAAAGGGGGGAAGAGGAGGGGGAGAAGGGGGGGGGGAAGGGAAGGGGGAGGAGGAGGGGGAAGAGAAAGGGGGGGGAAGGGAAGGGGGAGGGAAGAGAGGGAGGGAAGGGGGGGGGAAAGAAAGAAGAAGAAGGGGGGGGAGAGGGGGGGGGAAAAGAGGGGGGAAAGAAAAAAGGGGGAGAAGGGGGGGGGGAAGGGGGAAAGAGAAAGGGAGGGGGAGAAAAGGGAAAAGAAAGAGGGGGAGAAAGGGGAAAGGAAGGGGAAGAAAAAAAAAGGAAAGGGAAGGGGAGAAAAAAAAAAAAGAGGGGGAGGAGAGGGGGGAAGGAAAAAAAGAAGGGGGGGGGGGAAAAGGAAAGAGGGAGGAGAGGGGGAAAAAGGGGGGAGGGGGGGGGGGGGGGGGGGGAGGGAAAGGGGGAGGGGGGGGGAGGGGGGAAGAAGAGGGGGGGAAGAAAGAAGGGGGAAGGAGGGGGAGGGAAAGGAAGGGAAGGAGGAGAAGAGGAAGGGGAAGGGAAAAAAGAAGGGGAAAGGGGAGGGGAAAGGGAGGGAAGGGGGGAAGAAGGGGGGAGAGAAGAGGGGGGGGGGGGGGAGAAAGGGAGAGAAGAGGGGGGGGGAAAAAAAGGGGGAAGGGGGGGGGGGGAAGGGGGGGGGGGAAGAAAAAGAAAGGGGAAAGGAAAAAAAGGAAGAAAAAAAGAGAGAAGAAAAGGGAGGGGGGGAAGGGAGGGAGAGAAAGGGGGAAAGGGGGGGGAGGGGGGGGGGGGGGAAGAAAAAAAGAAAAAAGAAGGGGGAGGAAAGGAAAAGAAGGGGGGGAAAGGGAGGGAAGGGAGGAAAAGGGGAAGGGACAAGAAAAGAAGGGGGAGAGGGGGAAGAGAGGGAAAAAAGGGAAAGGGAGAAAGAGAAGGGGGGAAGGGAGAAAAAGGGGGGGAGGAAAAGGAGGGAAGGGGGGAAGAAAAGGGGGGGGGGGAGAGGAACGGAAAGGGAAAAAGGAAAGGGAAGAGGAGAAAGAAAAGAAGGAAGAAAAAAGAGGGGAAGGAAGGGGGAAAGGGAGAGAGAGGGAGGGGGGAAGGAAGGGAAGAAAAGGAAAAGGAAGGGAGAAAAGGAGGAAGGGGGAGGGAAAAAGGAAAGGGGGAAGGGGTCAAGGAGGGAGAAAAGAAGAGAAGAAAGAGAAGAAGGGGGGGGGGGGGAGGGAGAAAGGAGGGGGTGAGGGAAGGGGGAGGAAAAGGGAGAAAATACGAGAACAATTGTTTCGATCTCGCATTCTGTCTTGCTAGAATCCTCAAGTATGAAACATGCAGGACTAGAGGACACTCTAGTTAATGTCTTAGTATTAAAGAGGGTACATTAAATGCACGAACGCACGTATGCATGTGACTACACCCCAAATCCACGCCCACCCTATACTTTCGTATTTGTATTTTCATGGTATTTCTGTATATTAAAAGTATTTATATCAAGTACTGTACTAAAGTTTTGCTTAATGACACCACCAGAGCATATTGATTATGGATGTCAGACATTTGGTAATCTGACACACAGTCATAGAGAAAATTCTCTACATTTTCCCCCAATAGCAGCAAGGGGTCTTTTATATGCACTTTTTCACAGATTGGACAGCACATACCACGACCTTTGATATACCAATGGTGAGGCACTAATTAGGACGGAAAAAAAATATCACAGAATGAGTCCACCAAGGGGATTCGATCTTATAACTGAAGCACCTCAGGAGATCGAAACTATAGTCCGTCCCATCATTTTATAAAAATGTTTTTTTTGTAAATAATTTCAGTTTGGTGTGACGTAAAAAAGAAAACTAAAAGTGTTTTGGAAATAACAACAAAATACTATTTTTGTTTGAAATGTACGAATCAATCGGCTCAAAATTAAATAACTTGTAGTAAATTTCCTAGTATGAAAAAAGGTGTTCCCTATGAGACGGACTATAGATCACATCACCTTCGTAAGAACTCTGAGGTAAAATGAATGACGAATGCTCTAAAGAAGAATAGTGTAGCCAGTCATGTTATATCTGGTTTCGGAGTATGAAAAAAAAAAAAAGCGAGAGTTTGCGAGACTTGGCAGCTTCCCCAGGTATGAACGAGATTCGCATTCATGGCTTGTTACAAGATCGCTATGAGACAAAATTTGTAGGTGTGCTACGCAAAATATTACTCCCAACTTTACGTAAGTTTATCTTCATTTGTATCATTATTTACCGTTAATACTGAACTATTTACACATTATCTAAGTAGTACATTGTTTAATATGTATTCTGAATTTAAAATTAATGTGATGTTTTTGCCATGATTCATTTACAGTCATGTAGTATGCGCTGTATGTGATTCATGTACTCAAACATACTCATTGCCGTTTGAGATTGTGTGTGTGTGTGTGTGTGTGTGTGTGTGTGTGTGTGTGTGTGTGTGTGTGTGTGTGTGTGTGCGTATGATTATTAATGGATTCATTCTACTATACACTTATTAACTTATATTATACTTGAAATCATATGATTAAAAAATAACACGTATTAACGATTATTCTCATATACAAATATCTTTTTTAATACAATTTTCACGTATTTTGTCAAAATATGATTTTAAGAATAAACTTTAATGGCTGAAGTTACGAAGCCTGTTTTTCTTAAACGCAGGTGTTCAAGCATTGTAAACGTATGTAGTTACACGCGTGTAAGTCATAAACAGGCTTTGTAAATTCGACTCTAAAAAAATTATTTTATTTCAAATAAAATAAAACTCTCTAAAACTGCCATAGTTTACTGGCTAAAAGTTAAATAAACTATTTGCGTCTTTCGGGGATTCTTGTTAGATTTAGCTTCTTTGAAACATAGCCGTCCGTCCTTTACTTTGATACATAAGTGTATAAGACAGAGGGCAAAATGAAGAAAATCCTTAAATTCGGGCAATAACAATAGAGAAATTCGGGTTAAATTAACTGGCCGGAACACTTTTCACTATGTATTTTCATTGTTCTACTTAAAACATTAGTTGTAACCCATTTCAAAATGCGTGGCGATTCGTTTGCAACCCTATATAGCTGTTTAGCAGTAATGCTAATATGAATAAACGTTGTAATCCAGATTCGGGCACCTTGGTTTAATTCGGGCAAAAATGAGCCTGCCACCCCTCCCCCCTCCTTCAAAAATGGGAGCCCGTACGCCTATGCTTTGTTACATAGTATTGTCTTTGATATTCTTTTAGGTACATCATGCTAATGCTCTATAGAACCTCGCCTCTCACCCCAGTGTTTATATTTTTTATATTTTGTTCAGGTACGTCATGCTACTGTTCTAAGAGCCTCGCCTCTCACCCCGTGGGTCGTGCCATGCGGCAGCCGCTAGGAGAAACCATCAAAAATGCGATTAACAAGGCTCTGCTAACGGACAAGGAGCTGCAGTATGGCGCTCTCATTGTGGGGGGCAGGAGGCGGAACAGGAAGAAGAGAAACAAGAACAAGAGTGGTGAGTCGGAGGTGAAGGGGGGGGGGGGGGATTTGAAAATGGATGGATGGATGGGTGTGTTTGGATGGATGGATGGATGGATGGATGGATGGGTGGATTGATGGATGGGTGGATTGATGGATGGGTGGTTGGGTGGATGAATGGATGGATGGATGGATGAATGAATGAATGAATGATTGAATGAATGAATGAATGAATGAATAGATAGATGGGTGGATGGATAGATAGATGGGTGGATGGATGAATGAATGAAGGATGGAAGGATGGGTGGATGAATGGATAAAATGATGGATGGATGAATTAATTAATGAATGAGCTTAGGGATATGAGGATGATGAATGAATGAATGGATGGATGGATGGATGGATGGATGGATGGATGAGTGAAAGGATGAATGAATGAATGAATTAACTAATGGGAAATTATACATATTAGGATGATGAATGATTGAATGAAAATGGGAAGAAAGAAGGGAAGGGAATTAAAGGAAAAAGAAAGAGAGAAAAATAATTAAAAAGAAAAAGATGAAATACAACAACATGGCGTGACTGTATTCTTGTTGTTTGTTAAAAATCTCGAGAGTGCGTGCATACCACGTGGTAATGAAGAGTCCTACACGCGTGTGTTGCTGTTAGGTTTCTACTGAAATAGAACTACGCTACGTTGTTAAAGAACTCGGTGCTCTCTGCTGCAGAATACCGACACATTCCTGGCACTGGTTCCAATTTGCGAGCGTTTTCTGCGTATGATGCAACTGTCAGCAAGGTTATGTTGAAACCGGAAATAGCTTCACGATGTTCTAGTTCAAAAACTCTGATGAATGAACGGCTCTAGTTTATAAAACAAAACAAAACAAAACAAGATTTTGGAGATGAACAAATTAATATATATATACATACATATGTATGTATGTATTGATGTATGCATATCAATATATTGTATGTATGTCGAGGTTGACTGTTACACACATAAGATATTAACGCACTGGCGCAGGGGATAATTAAATCCTTTCTGGCCTCACAAATGGAACCTATGTATGTATACATGCATACATACATACATACATAGATGCCTCAGTAGCTCGAAAGGTCGATCCAATCTCCCCATATATATTTCTTTTTTGTTCAGAAATATTAGCCAAGTTATTGAAAAACAATAAAAACATAAAAGGAATAAAACTTGGAAATATAGAATATCTAATTACGCAGTTTGCTGACGATACAACAGTGATATTAGATGGAACAGAAAAGTCTCTATACCACTTTAAACACCCTTGCATTTTTTGCTCGTTTTTCAGGTCTTAAAGTAAATGTGGACAAGACTTAAAACTAATGTGGATAGGGTCGAAAAAACGTAGTGGATATAAAATATGTCGGGACTGGAAATTTGACTGGACAGAACAATTTACTTTATTGGGGATTAACTTTGATATTGACTTGGAAAATATGATAGAAAGTAATTTTAAGGAGAAATTTAAAGCTATTGAATCTATTTTGAACATTTGGTCAAGTAGAACTCTTACTCCATTGGGAAGAAACACAGTATTAAATCTCTTGTTCTTGGAAAATTAAATCATTTATTTTTCTCTATTCCAAATCCACCTATTAATGGTATTCAAGAACTTCAAAAAAGTTTTTAAATTTTATTTGGAAGGGTAAACCTGACAGAGTTAAACGTATACAAATGAATTATACTATTATACTAAGTGGAGATCTCTTATTTTTGGTGAAGTCAATATGTTAGAAAATATTATGGAATTTGATTCAAAATATATAGAAGAAAATATTTTACCAACCATAAAAAATAATTTTTGGAGAGATACTCTTTTATCTTGGTGCATCTATCTTAAAAAATGTAAAAATAAAATTGTTAGTGAAAATGATGTCCAGTCTCAATATATATGGTTTAATGATGACATTAAAGTAAATAATAAATCAGTGTTTTATGACAGTTGGCACAAGATAGGAATTAGATTTATAAATGATTTATTAGATGACAGTGGATTATTTATTACATTCCCACAATTTAAAAACATTTATAATCTTGATGTCAACTTTTTAAAATACCATGGTCTTTTAAGTGCAGTGAAGCAGTATTGCAATACATTTAAAATAAAAAAATTTAAAAGAAAGTTGCAAAATCCTATTTTTCCCTATAATAATTCGAATCTTAAGATAAATTGTAAAGGCAGTAAACAGTTTTACAATGTTTTATTGGATTCGAGATTTTTAAAATATAAATTTAATTTAAAATGGGAAAAAGAATTAAATTTCAAATATGATGATGATGATTGGAAAACGGTAAATACAATCATGGGCGTACGACCCGAGGGGGGGGGGGGGGGTAGGGGGCATAAGCCCCCCCCCTCAAATTCGGGCAAAACAGTGGGGAAAATTCGGGCAAATTTTATCTGGGTAAAATTGCGGGCAAATCAACCCCTCCAGCCCCCCCTAAATCAAAGAGTCCTCATACGCCCATGAATACAATACCTTTTCGCTGCACAGATAGTACAGAATTAAGATGGTTTCAATACAAGATTATCCATAGGATATTGCCTACAAATAAGTTTTTACATAACATAGGATATATTGATTCACCTCTTTGCTCCTTCTGTAAACATGAAATATCAACACTAATACACCTATTTTGGGAATGTAGTGACGGTAGGCATATTTGGGAACAATTAAAGCTTTGGATGCAACAAAAAACTGGTATAATAATGAACTTTACAAAAGAAAATTAGGGATTTAAGACGAGTAACAATGATCCTATTAATGCTATTATATTAATAACTAAAGAGTTAATATTTAAAAGTCATTTAAAGTGTCTCATCCCAGATTTTACATGGATACAAAAGGAGCTGAGTCTATATTAAAATGTAACAAAAAGCTTGGCACTCTCTTGTTGCAATTATGATAAGTTTGTAAAATTCTGGTCTGTAAGTCACAATTTATTCAAGGATTAATTATATGTATGCAGTCAAACGTTGTTATCTCGATGTTGAAGGGAACGAACAAAATGGTCCAAGATTTGAGGTAACTGTGGACTGAGATGAAACTAGCCTGGAATAATGAGTTTACATAGATCGAGATAACGAGATCCGACTGTATAGATCTTTTTAATTTATAATGTTTATATGTTGTGGGGGTGGACTTTTTTTTCTTCTATATTTTGAATACTGCTTTTAGGACTGTTTAAGGACAGGACTAGTATTGATATTGTTATTAGTATTTTGTGTATACATTTCACATTCATATATTTATTTATAAACATTGGATCTGTTATGTAAAGTTATTGTATTAAATGTATGATTATGAATTAAAATTTGTTTTAAAAAAACAAAAAACAAACAAAGTCTGCCAAGTTGCAGGCGATTCGGTGCCATAGGTACATACATACATACATACATACATACATACATAGATGCCTCAGTAGCTCGAAAGGTATCGTGGCAAGTCTAAATCTAAACCAACAAGTTCCAACTGACAAAAACTTTAATGGTTTTGGGGAATGTTTTGCTACACACTTATATCGTAAGATCACATGCAAAATCTCTGGCGTTCTTCCGAATGTGTTTTGCTTTGCTTTGCTTTGCTTTTTGTTTTTACTTTTGTTATTGCTTTTTCTTTCCTTTTTTGTTTTTGTGTTTTTGTGTTTTTGTTTTATTATTTATTTATTTATTTAATTTTTAATTTTTATTTGTTTCTTTGACTGTTTGTTGGGGGGGGGGGGTATTTTTTGCTGTTTATTTTTTTTAAATTTTATTTTATTATTAATTATTTTATGGGTTTTTTTTTTTTTTTTTTTTTTTTTTTTTTTTTTTTTTTTGGGGGGGGGGGGGGTATCTCTTGCACCTAACGTTATATATCAAATATTATGGTTTTCGATTGCTCGCCGTCCTAATAACATCACAGGACTAGTTGATATATGCTCCATGTACAGAATTTAATTTCCCGAGTGAGAAATCGTATTTTATGTGTTATAATATCCTTCTATAAACGCAAATATTTTACAGCTACAAAAACCCCGAAACACGCTATCTAAATAGTTATGCAAATAGCACGAAGTAATCATATTGCATATATTGATGTAACAAACTTGGATGACGGATACAGTATATTGACACTACACTTTGTTTCAGCTCGCAATAAGAAGAATGCGAAGAAGGAAGAAGGGAAGACTCGTGGTGCTCTAGGAGAGTGGAACAACCAGGAAGACAATTATGGTAAGGTATTAGGCTGGTTCAGGAGGTTTCGTGCTTGTGGTCGCTCTACAGAATGTTTGTTTTGTGGGGTGGGGTTGTTGTTTTGTTTTTTTTCTTCTTGGTTTTTTTGTGTGTTTTTTTGTGTGGTTTTTTTTTTGGGGGGGGGGGGGGGTTCCGCATGTTATTCTAGGATCAGACTACCAAATGTCACGACTTCTACGACTATCCAGTTGCTAGTCTGAGCGCTCTTACAACTCGATTTTCGTTGTATAACCCATTAGGTGATAAACTGAGTGCACCTGTTGTAAGTCGGGAATTGGGAAAATTACAATGCAACCGACGAATTGGCCTAGCATTCCTACGACCAATGCGGATTATAGGTAGCACTAAACCAAATAACTTCCGTCTGAGTCGAAGTTCGAGGAGCAACGAACTTTTGATAGAGAAGATAACACCACAAGTCCTGTGATTCGTTATAAATGTGAGTGTGTTGGTTGTAAAAAACATTAGTTTCATCTGGGCTAAAAATGTATGCAATGTTATTTCATCTAGTACCACGTGTCAAGTAGCCTGTGTTTTAACCATGTATGGGGTATATGTAAAAAACAAAGTATTCAAATTTTGTAATACCAAAAATAAGCCATGAAAAGTACCATTTTCTTCAGTTAATACTTTGAGGTAGGGGCTGTTGTACTGATATTTATGGGTCATAGTTTGGTTGATATATTGCATATAGTGTTTTTAACACAAACGTTAACGTGGTCGCCTATGGGATTTAATTTGGTATAATACAACATATACGACGAGAATCGTCGTGACAGTTGACAGCCTGAGACAAGCATTAAACGAATGTCCTTGATAGGATAATATGGAAAGAAAGAAAGAAAGAAATGTTTTATTTAACGACCAAAAAGTAAAGTTTGTTTTATTTAACGACGCCACTAGAGCACATTGATTTTTTTATCTTATCATCGGCTATTGGACGTCAAACATATGGTCATTCTGACACTGTTTTTTAGAGGAAACCCGCTGTCGCCACATAGGCTACTCTTTTACGACAGGCAGCAAGGGATCTTTTATTTGCGCTTCCCACAGGCAGGATAGCACAAACCATGGCCTTTGATGAACCAGTTATGGATCAGTGGTCGGTGCAAGTGGTTTACACCTACCCATTGAGCCTTGCGGAGCAGTCACTCAAGGTTTGGAGTCGGCATCTGGATTAAAAATCCCATTTCTCGACTGGGATCCGAACCCAGTACCTACCAGCCTGTAGACCGATGGCTTAACCACGACGCCACCGAGGCCGGCATATTTAACGACCAATGAGACAATTAGAGAGGAAATTCGCTGCCACCAATCCAAGGGCCACTCTTTTCGATTAATTAGCAGCAAGGGATCTTTTGTATGCAGCATCCCACAGACAGGATAGTATATATCACGACCAACCAGTGGCGAAGCACCGGCTGGAACAAGAAATAGCTCAATGGTCCCACCGACAGGGATCGATCCACATGCTACTATGCCCTGTCCCTCGGAGATGAGAAACCAGTCAAATTGATCGCGAGCTGTTTGAAACGAGAAATAGCCCAATGGGCCCACCGACGGGGATAGATCCCAGACTGACCGCGCAATGAGCGAGCACTTTACTACTGAGCTACGTCCCGCCCCGAGCCACTACAGGGATCACATCAGCAGCTTGAATATAGTTCCATTGAAAAGAGTATCCTTTTTCTGTGTTTTCATTGGCTACAATAATTTTCTTGAATTTAACGAAACTGCCCGAAGCTGCGTGACAACGTTTATTCGTATCAATTAGCATTACTATCAAAAATCTGTATAGGGCAGCAAACAAATTACTACGCATTTTTACATGGATTACAACAGGTCATTTTAAATGAATGTCTCTGTGTGTCATAAAAAAGAAACGCACCATGCTTAATTTTTTATTTCTCTCTCTCTCTATCTCTATCTCTCTCTCTCTCTCTCTCTCTCTCTCTCTCTCTCTCTCTCTCTCTCTCTCTCTCTCTCTCTCTCTCTCTCTCGTGCGCATATGATTTGTCTTTATTCAATGTTGAAAGGGGAGCTAACTCTCATAAATGTTGTAATTGATCATTACTTTTTTTCATGTACATACCTTTGCTTAACACCCAACAGCCTATGTGTTCTTTGTGCTATGGTACCAGCCTCGGTGGTGCCGTGATTAAGCCACCAGACATAAGGCTGGTAGGTACAGGGTTCGCAGCCCGGCACAGGCTCCCACCCAGAGCGAGTTTTAACGACTCAATGGGTATGTGTAAGACCACTACACCCTCTTCTCTCTCACTAACAACTAACCCACCATCCTGGACAGACAGTCCAGATAGCTTAGGTGTGTGCCCAAGACAGCGTGCTTGAACCTTAATTGGATATAAACACGAAATTAATTTGAAATGAAAATGTGCTATGGTGTTCAGTCCAAATATAAAGGTTTAACCATCTTCCTGGAACCGTTGGTTTCCTCATTTCAACGAGTGCAAGAAAATAAGATCATTCTCTTTTCTTTTCTTTTTTTCCCCCCGTCTGTTAACAGCAAGTGATATTTATATGCATTTTCTGACAAGCAGCACATGCTACGGCCTTTGATATACCAACTGTGAAGTATAGGTTGTTTACAGGGAGTGTTTTTTTCTTGTACACATGTTACAAACATCACACTTAGATGCGATGGTGAGTGCATGCATACATCTATTGTTCAAGAAATTTATCTTGAGATTTATAATCACAGAATTGTAAACAATGTGAAAAGCAAAGTCGAAATAGACACTCAGTCTCAGTAGTATAGTAGCTAAGGCAGTAACCATGTTTATCAAATGTCATCTCACCGGGTCAAAGTTCAAAGTGCGCTTATCTTTGAATATCGTATTAAATAAAATTACGCCTGCTATTGGGGAGATAATATCGTGGGTGGAAAATTATAAGGTTATATGTGCACAAAACCTCATTTTGAGAAATCGCCACTTGAAGTTTGGAGCTGCCATATCTAAGTCATAGAGAGGTCTCTGTAATAGTTTTAATATAACAACTGTCTTAAAATACTATAGTCTAGGATGTTTACTATGTAGATAATTTAATTTTCTATCAAATAGGATGGATAACTCAATTTTGGAAACATTGCAGATAGAACCTTGTAATTCTCAGGCCTCGATAACTGACAGGACTTGTCATAAAATGTTTTATCTGGCCATTAAAGGGACATAGCCTAGTTTCAACCCGTGAAAATTAACACTAAGTTTAGTTAATCTACAAACCTGAAACACATTTGGATAAAGTTACAATTGAGTTAAACTGAGTCTGTGACTTTGAAATGGTGAAATACCCTCTAAAAATGGACTAAAACTCGACTCCATATCTGTTTCTTCTCAGACGCACGTGCGTTTTTAAAAATATGAGAAATGTAATTTGTGATATTAAAAACACCAGGATGACCAAAAACACTTCGAATGTACGGAAATCGATCATCTAAACCATAAAATCTAAGTAAAGTATGATTTCAGTTGTCAAAAAAACGGCTCTAATAGTCAAATATATATCTTAGTGTTTAAAAACTAGGGTATGTCCCTTTAAAAAAATGTCTTGTAATTTAATTTGAACTAAAGTAGTGTCGGAAATAGAATAAAAATTATTTTCGTCGATTTTCGTCGACATATTAGACAGACAAGTAAATTTTATGTAAATATCTATTTAATTATAGTCTACCTAATTTAGAATTTACTTGTTTTGGCTCTCATTGGTGTACAAGGTGGTGTTTACTCTTGAAATTAAAAGAAAGATGTCGGTAAACAGGTGATTTGTGCACTTTATTGGAAAAGACTATAACACATTTTGGTCAATGTGTCAGTTTCATTGCTGTTACAATATGTGAGGGACTGTTTCTGATGACAGTTTCCCCTATTTCTCTCCAAAACTAAATATTTGTAGACATTTATGAGTAACCTTTGAGCAAAACTGTCAAGAACCATTTTGAGTTTCTGGTGTATTATACCGGTATTAAAGGTGCCATCTCAAAGTTGCATAATGACAGCTATTGCAAATCATGTTTTTATTAAATTTTGCTTTAACATTTAAAAAACTATTCCTTTAACTATATGCCCATACTGATTATAGGAAATAATTTTATCTACTAGTAGAAAATACATTTTTATTGGAGAATCTTTATCACAAACAGATGCTCACATATAACTATGATGTAGCACCTTTAAGTGGTCCAACATTGTGTAAATTTCTAATGTACTTATATTGAATTTATATTCACTAAATATGTTGGTCATAATTAATCAATTATGCTGCAATTCAAAATAATCAGTTAACTTGCAGTTTTAAATTAAAAGTTTGTTTAAGGGTAAATGAAATTGACACACGTCATCAAAATATGTTATAGTCTGTTCCAATAAAGGTCACAAATCTCCTGTTTACTGACATCTTTATTTTAATTTCAAGAGTAAACACCACCTTGTACATCAGTGAGAGCCAAAACAAGTAAATTCTAAATTAGGTAGAGTATCATCAAATAGGTATTTACAAAATATTTACTGCCAGTTTAATATGAAAGAAATAATTGACGAAAATAATTTTTATTCTATTTCCGACACTACTTTAAGTGTCATTGGTATGTACTACCATATCTACAGGGTGCTGCATATAACTGTAACGCCAATAACTGTAATTAAAATGTGTTAAGTGCGTCATTAAATGAAACATTCCTTCATTCCTTCTTTCCTTCATCAAGGCACAGCCATAGTAACGATCTGACATTTAAAGTTCGTTATATTAGGGGAGATAATTTGCAAGACAATTATGCTAAATTACGTCGACATCATGAAGGTCAGGGTCGATCTGGCCACTAGACTATTAAGTTGGTCGTGATACTCACATACAGTGTTCGTGCCTGTAACACACCCTCTGGAATGCCAGATAAATATATTCATGTATTCAGTCACGACTGTGAATTAACTAGACCGGCTCCGGAGTTAACGCGTCATTCGCGTATTCCACATTGCTGCTATAGTGTTGAAACCAGGAATAAATTAATATTAAGTTCATATTATTGATAAAGGATATAGGAGTTCCAGCTATTGGGGAAAAAATGTATGTCATGAATGAATATGATATATTTTGTTGTAGCTCTTGAGGAATGCACTTTTAAAACTAGTCTTGCTTAAAACGGACTCAATCAAATTTGCATATTGGCGGCTTACTGGTAAATTATTTATTGATTTTTGTTTTACTTTCAACTACATGGTCATAAAAAGTCATAACAAAATAATTTCGTTTATTGGTACAAGATGTTCTCCTTTTTTATTGGAAATTCTATAGGAGACATGTGACATCACTTTTGTGTTAATTGAAAACGATTTAGACAGAAGACAATGGCATACATTGTCTGTCTACTTTCCAGAATCCTTAGGGAAAACACTATTTACATCTATTGCATAGATTGTGTGATATAACAAGTAATTTGCTTTTATTTGTAACAGATCAATGTAAAAATAGAAAAACTATGGCACCTGTAACTGCAACAATGGAATATTAAGACTCAAACGGGTTGTTTAGATTTTAATGCCACTGCAGTGTTATTTGGTTGTTCAATTTAATTCAAGCATAAAGGAAGGAAACGGTTTATTTAATGACGCACTCAGCACATTTTATTTACGACTATATGGCGTCGGACACATGGTTAAGGATCACACAGATATTGAGAGAGGAAACCCGCTGTCGCCACTTCATGGGCTACTATTTTCGATGAGCAGCGAGAGATCTTTTATATGTACCATTCCATAGACAGGATAACACATACCACGGCCTTTGATGTACCAGTCGTGGTGCACTGGCTGGAGCGAGAAATAGCCCAATGGGTCCATCGACGGGGATCGACCCCAAACCGACTGCGCATCAAGCGAGCGCTTTACCACTGGGCTACGCCTTGCCCAATTCAAGCATGATATCACAATCTACCATTGGTCTTTGTATTTATAAGTCACCTTTTGTATGTTCATAATTCTGCATTAAGATGCCTTTGAGGCCAACCTTTTAAAACATAACCGTTTTGGTAACAAGTTGGTTTACTATCTATTTCACGTAACTATATAATGTTAATATCAAGCACGTGTGCAGGAAATTGTGCAGGGGAGGGGTCTGTACTCTACTGTGGGGAGTGAAATACTTAGTGGGAGGGGGGCATGTTACCCCCACAAATATAATGAAAAAAAGACAGAAAATGTACGTGGAGCAGAAGGGGGTCCCTGTACACACGCCTGAGTATATAGTATAACAGGGTCCCGCTAATAAGCTCTCCACTGTTTATGTTTTGCTTGACTCAACACTGCAGCTTTAACGTTGGCGTAATTATATTTAAACAATAATGCCATTAACTCACAATATGTCGACAGACCCTCATGTATATTCTCGTTATCCACGGCAAAATCTATAGAGTACCGAGGCCAATTTCGTCTGCAGTCGTAATATTATGATATACTACTGTAAGTAAAACGTTTTAATGAGGAGAGGAAGCAAATAATATTTCTTTTCGGCGCATTTTAAACTACCGACATGGCTATTCAGACCCATAGAACACGTTTTAATGGTTTAATGTGTGTGTTTGGAGGGGGGGGGGGGGGGGGGGGCACAAGCATGTTTTTGTTTATGTATGTCATATATATATATGAGAGAGAGAGAGACACAGACAGACAGAGAGAGAGACACAGACAGACAGAGAGAGAGACAGAGAGAGAGAGACACACAGACAGAGAGAGAGAGAGAGAGAGAGAGAGAGAGAGAGAGAGAGAGAGAGAGAGAGAGAGAGAGTTGAAGAGTTGAAGAGTTGATGTTGGACGCGGGTGCCGGGGTACGAACCCATTACCTACCAGCTTTATGACCGATGACTTCGCTAGTACACTAGCGAGGCTTGTATTAACAACGTCATTGGCTAGTACTTTAATTCATTAATCACAATCGTGCACACGTATTGTCAAATCAGTTGTCATGTCCCTGGTATGTTTGATGCATGTATACAACACCTATTAGTCAAATATTTCTGCTACAATCTTTAAAATTGGCAATGTCGTCACACCGAAATCCTATAATCTGTCCACTTAAACATTTATGTTGGTTGAAAAGGCAAACATTGATATGGGTAGAGACCCAATGCGTGGAATGAGTCAACACACCCAAATAACAACTGTACATATATTCTGGTCGAACTACAATGTTATAATATATTTATGGAAAAGGAATAACTGCAAGAAGTTGTAAGTACGCGACACATATAATTATATATAACTAGTTTATTAACTTTTGAAGAAGTTTGTTTTGTTTAACGACACCACTAGTGCACATTGATTTATTAATCATCGGCTATTGGATGTCAAACATTTGGTAATTTTTACATATATTCTTAGAGAGAAAACCCGCTACATTTTTGTTTTAGTAGCAAGTAATCTTTTATATGCACCATATACCACAGACAGGATCGCACATACCACGGCCTTTGGTATACCAGTCGTGGTGCATTGGCTGGAATGAGAAATAGCCCAATGGGCCCACCGACGGGGATCGATCCCAGACCGACCGCGCATCAAGTGAGCGCTGTACCACTAGGCTACGTCCCGTCCGGTTTAATTTTTACGGCTTTAAACTAGGATCTGCCACTTTAATAGGTTTTTATTATGCCCAGGGGCGAGACGTGGGCTACTTTTCGCTCCAGCCAGTACCCCACGACTGGTACATCAAAGGCTATCTTGTCTATAGGATGGTGCATATAAAAGATCCCTTGCTGCTAATCGAAAATAGTAGCCCATGAAGTGGCGACAGCGGGTTTCCTCCCTCTATATATGTGTGGTCGTTAACCATATTATGTCCGACGCCATATAATCATAAATAAAAATGTGTTGAGTACCTAGTTAAATAAACCATTTCCATTTCATTAAGCCTCTCTCCATTTAAGGTTCAGACACGTCTGTCCTGGGCTCAAGTTTTTAAACAAGTGCCGGAAGAATTATGTATACTAACCTCTTGTGTCTTGTTTTAACATGAAGAATACTTCGATCATTATTCCTTTAAACAATATTTTATAGAATGCCGGAATGTTCTTAATAACGCCCATTCCAACAGAAATCTATATCGCTCCAATAACATTCAGAAGTGTCCATTTAGCAGCTTAATTCATCTACGTGGAAACAGCTTGTAGGATATTGTGCATTCATCGAACATTTGCATGTCGATGTGTGACGACCTAAATATCCATATACGAAAGACAATCAATTTTGACAACAAGAAAAAATAGCCGGGCGCATCTGTAACAATATTTTTCGTTAATTATAGTCTTGTGAAAATAATATTAGTGTCTCTATTGATGGTGTACGTCGTGATGTTTTAGAAGTGGATAATTATGTTGTATATAATGTCCTAGCAGTAATGTAAGTATGATTTGAAAATATTGTATAATACGCGGCACAACAAACAGTTCATATGTTTTAATAGGAACTTCCGTTCTAGTTAATAGTAGAAAACTGTTACTAGGTGTATTCCCAAAGATGCAAGTGCAATATTTCGCTACATGTTAAAGTTAAAGTTTGTTTTGTTTAACAACACCACTAGAGCACATTGATTTATTATCGGTTATTGGATGTTAAACCCACTACATTTTTTCTTTGTAGCTAGGGATATTTTATTGCCCATAGGACCAATCCACGGGGATCGACTGACCGCGCCTCAAGCGAGCGCTTTACCAGTGGACTACGTCCCGAGTTGATTTTGCATGTCAAAACTGTAAAGTACTAAAGTTATTTAAATCCTACGATTTTTACCAATGTTACGTTTAATATTTATTTTCGCTGATATGCATGAAAAGAAAACCCAAATCTTATATTCGACTATATATTGAATTAAGATTCAAGTACGCTCTCATGGAAACTCTTCAGGATAATTTAATACAGAAACAGAAATACAGGTGACTCTTTAGCAATATTTTTCATATACATAAGCGTATGAGACAGGGGGTTGGGGGATCTACCGCCTCCCCACTCCGTTCAGTGCCGGAGCAAATCCTCGAATTCGGGAAAAAACAATGAAGACATTCGGGGACAATTAGCTGTCCACCACATATTTCCATCATTCTATTCACAATATTGGTTGTAATCCATGTAAAAATGCGTAGTTATTTTTTCGCAACTCTACATTATATAGCTGTTTGATTGAAACATATTTTATTATTTTTTAAAAAGAACAAATGGATTAGGCACAAGTTATACAACTTACTAGGCCTTCTCCATAATACATACATGTCACGACAATAATATATTTTTGCAATTTAAATATGAACAGAAATATATATATTAGTGAAAGAAAGAAAGAAAGAAAGAATGAAGGAAGGAAAGAATGAAAGAAGGAAGGAAGGAAGGAAAGAATGAAGGAAACAGAGATAAGACGCAATAAAGTTTTCTATGTGGTCGATAATTAGCAGCAGATTTGCTAAAAGAAAACACAAAACACCAACAAGGCATCGCAATGATTACGTAATGGCTACACGAAATTTTAATAATAATAATAATAATAATAATAATCCATACATTATTTAGTAATTAAGGGAAACGGTTTGTTTCATTCATATACTTATGTACATGACAACATATTTCTTTGTTGTCTTCTTCACTTAATCTATCGGCTGAAATCATTGTAATGAACTCCAGAGAATGCGTATTTGGCCTTCATATAAAATGCATTTACAGAAAAGAATAAAAATCGTTTTCGAAATAATATCCACAACAACACGAGGAATCGGTGCTACGGTCAACTCATATAAGTCTGCTTTTAAATCAATACACCCGTGTCTTAACTTGGTATGCAATACATTTTCTCTTAGATTACCAAATAGCTGTTTGGTACCAATGGTAGTAATACCTCGTCGAATGTGCATATTAGTTGTTTGTTGGTGCCTTGCATAAGTTTTAATTATTATAAATAATAGTTTTGGATGTGTTATTACTTGAATTTTTGTGGGGGGGGGGGGGGGAGAGAGGGTTTAATATGTTTTTAATATTATGTAGTTCGACTTAACCTAATGAATGCTGTTTTAATATTACTTGGCTTTTTAACTGAATATGTTTCGACATAACGTTTTAACATTTTTGCTGCTGAAATGGCTTCCTGGGTCTTTTGTACAATGTACTAGAACATTTATATATGTTTTATTAGTACGATTCTACTACTTTGATCGTTTTGGCTGCCAGATCTGTTTACAACTAATTTGTTCCATATTTAAGTCTGATGTAAACAAATTGTTTTTTTATGTTTGATTTTATGGACACACGCGCCGGAGAATTCGAAAAATGTGCCTAATAGTCTTGCAAACAGGACCACATCTTTAGACTAGACTTATTCATTATGGTGTGGGTATCATGAAACTGTGGTAGCAGACCACAGTTAATTGTGAATCTTCGGCTGAGATTTATGACATCCTGAATGCCCACCTATGGTTTAAAAATAAAGAAAGATACAGGTATGTTTTGTCTCAAGGAAATTACAAAAAGGGTCATAATTATAAAGAGGATTTATTTTAAATACTTTTAGCTGAATGTGTGTGTTACTTTCATCATAATGTGTTCACACTGCATGGTTTTGGGTGCATTATTGACAATGTTCACACCCATACAAACCACACCCCAGCGGGAGTTGGCGGATATCACACATATATTGATGGAAACTCTGCTCATCCAACCATACATAAACCCTCATTTGAATAAAGGTTTAGCTATTCAATTTTTCATAAAATCAGCTTGTTTGAAAAGTACCCAAAATTATCACACCCCACTTTTGTCTCAAGGAAAGCCCGGTGTATGAATACCAAGCCTCATTACAGCTAAACAGTTTACACTGCTGGTGACAAACCAATTGTCATATTTAAAGAGAACTCCTTGGCTATCACTAAGCTTAAGAATTTACTTCCTATTCCAAATTATTAGTCTTCAAACATGGATCTGTGCAAAACCAAAAAGTGAACTCTTTGTACTCCCGGGTACACAAGGGAGCTAACTGTATACCGCTACCTGTGTGCATTTCGCATGGCGGTCATTTCCCAAGATGGCTGCCTACATTTTAAAAATAGCCATATCTGTGGCAATATTTCAGATCATTTTAGTATCATAACATGTTTTGGTGGTATACTCTGAACCACTTTTCAAGATGATTTCATAAAAATTATGCACTTATCACTGTATACTTGTTATACTGATGTCATGCTAACAATGCTATATACAGATTGCCCTGGAACATGTGATTGATTTCATTGAAATTTGCTATTTAAAAAAATAAACAATTTAAAAACAATGGGTTTATTTGAGAACATGTTTTTCAGTGTGATCTGATAAGGTTCAGAAGAAGTTTGTTTTGTTTAACGACACCATTGGAGCACATTGATTAATTAATAATCGGCTATTGGATGTCAAACATTTGGTAATTCTGACTCGTAGTCATCAGAGGAAACCCGCTACATTTTTCCTAATGCAGCAAGGGATCCTTTATATGAACTTTCCCATAGACAGGAAAGCACACACTACAGCCTTTGTCCAGTTGTGGTGCACTGGTTGTAACGAGAGAAAAACCCAATCAGCTGAATGGATCCACCGAGATGGTTCGATCCTACGACGCAAGCACCTCAAGCGAGCACTCAACCGACTGAGCTAAATCCCGCCCCCTGATGTAAAGCTCAAACCCAGTGACCGAAATAGAGAGAAAGAAGGAAATGTTTTATTTAACGACGCACTCAACACATTTTATATACGGTTATATGGCGTCAGACATATGGTTAAGGACCACACAGATTTTAAGAGGAAATCCGCTGTCGTCACTACATGGGCTACTCTTTCCTATTAGCAGCAAGGGATCTTTTATTTGCGCTTCCCACAGGCAAGATATCTTAGCTTAGTAACTAGTTTAACGTGTCCATATACCACTATGGTTTCGAACACGCCTATCCCGAGTCCGGCCTCCGATAGGATCGGGGGTCTGACTCGGGACAGGGATAACCTAACAAATAGGGTCAGTGTTAAAATTTGAATATTAAGGCCAAAAGTATAAAAAGGGGGAAATTGGTGTTGATAAGTTTTGGCTGCGCCCTTAAAGAACAATATCAACATTCCTAACCTACATAAATTATTAATATAATATAATTTCGGCGCAAATTTAGATGGGCTGGTCTAAAATTAA
Organism: Gigantopelta aegis; assembly: GCF_016097555.1. Classification (NCBI taxonomy): domain Eukaryota; kingdom Metazoa; phylum Mollusca; class Gastropoda; order Neomphalida; family Peltospiridae; genus Gigantopelta; species Gigantopelta aegis. Next base: position 74,192,015 of record NC_054701.1, read on the forward strand.
TAATAATTCTTAAACAATATTCATTAAGCCCATGGGAGGTTAAGAGGAAAGGGGCTGCCAATCATATTTTAAACACTGGTGTGACCAGGTGAGGGTTGGGAGGGAGGGGAGGCCGTTCCTACTCAAAACCTAAGGCCGAACCGCCTACGCATATAGCCCCAAAGAATGCCCTAACTCCCGGCATCCCATCACCCCCACCCCCCACCGTGTCCAACCGCAGTTCAGTCCAATCCTGGCAGCCTACTAGTTGTTTAGGAAGTTATTGTAACTTCCTAAACCGGCGTCACTTGAAGAGTGACGCCAAAGGGTTATAAGAGTTTAATCAGAACAGAACAGAACACAGTCATCTTTATTTACACTCAGATCACATAACAAGTGATACATGAGCACATAGTTACAGTATGTGCAATATAATAATACAGCGCTTTTACATATATAGTATAATAATACAAGATTAACGTGGGGGCATAAATGTTCTCATAATGTTATCTAAAAATGTACAAGTATTATTTAATAAAGTAATATTCGTGCTACAGAATAGATCATGATATTTAATTGCATTTGGTTTTATATAGTAATATTTTGGTATGTACTTGCATCTTTCATTTCGGAAAAAATAGCATTCAAATAGAAAGTGATATTGATCACCAACAACATCATCGTGACATAAACAACATTTCCGTTCACATCTGGTGCCATTAGGGGAGTGGCGCAAAAATTCCAGCGATGGTTAATTTAGTATCTAGGCAAGATAGCACAAACCATGGCCTTTGTTGAACCAGTTATGGATCACTGGTCGGTGCAAGTGGTTTACACCTACCCACTGAGCTTTGCGGAGCACTCACTCAGGGTTTGGAGTCGGTATCTGGATTAAAAATCCCATGCCTCGACTGGGATCCGAACCCAGTACCTACCAGCCTGTAGACCGATGGTCTAACCACTACGCCACCGAGGCCGGTCTGACCGAAATAGTGTAACAGCATTAGGTTTGTTACAAAAAATACGACAAACATCTGCAGGGTTCAGGTTAAATGCAGTATATTGAACAGCATTAAGCTGGGGGTTTTAAATCTGAAACAATCAAAACAATACATCCAGTGAAAGTACGGTACATGACATTCGATAATAAATACGTATATGTCATTTCATATATCGTCGCAGATAATTAATTGTACATCTATTCTGAATCACATATTATTAATACATGGTTCACACAAAACAACAGATTCACAATGCACATGATATAACACCATATGTTAATCATTTATACAAATACACAATCCATGCTTTACTAATATATATACATATTATTAAAATACCATTGTATACAGATAACATTCGATATGGCCACAATAGTGCAGAATATAATATATTCAACAAGCTAAATTCAATCATAATATTTTCTGTGACTGTTCTCTCATAACGTCTGTCTGGTATATTCCTCAGACCTAATTTCAATTTTGATATTTCATATAATTAATGAATCTCATTATATCAATTCTGTAGTCAATACTAATATGACATTGTAACCAGTGTATCTAAGACGTTACGCACAATGTTCGTACTTCAAACGGTAACGTCAAAAAAAGGTCAAAATGACGCCATCTTTTTCTAACGTTGTTAACACCTATACATTGTACTATATTAAACTACTTTGCCAATATGATTAAGCTTTACAAGACGTGTCCCTTTTATCATCATACCATATCTCCGGGGGTGAGATATGGTCAGAATATTCAAACCCGGATGGTCTTGGGAGAAAGTAGCCGGGATAGAGCTACAGGTAATAGTACGGTTTCGTATCTGTTGGAATTTCGTCATCGATAATCGGTTATAATCGGTGTGCACCAACTGATCAACTTTCGATTACACGATCAGATAGAATTATACAAACATAACAATGATATTAAGGACTGTGCACCTAAGATGGGTGATCAAAATGCCCCAAGCCTAACTAATTAAGAGAAAGGCGGTAAAACGTAACTGACTTTATTTTTCAATAGTCACCACGAACAGCTATAGACTTGTTCACAACGTTCACAAAGCTTTTCTATGCCACTCCAATAAAATATTTTATCTTCCTTGATAAACCATTCTTCTGTAGCTGAATTGAGATAATCGGCATCCTCTTAACGCTTTTTACGGATGTGGCCCTTCAAATTGGTAAGCAGGTCGAAGTCATACGGCGCCAGGTCTGGGGAATAGGGTGGGCGCAACAACTCGAATCCCTGGTAACAAACGTTGCTTAAGGCGTTCCCGTTTCATCCCTGGTAGCAAACGTTCCTTAAGGCGTTCGCGTTTCATCCCTGGTAGCAAACGTTGCTTAAGACGTTCTCGTTTCATCCCTGGTAGAAAACGTTGCTTAAGGCGTTCCCGTTTCATCCCTGGTAGCAAACGTTCCTTAAGGCGTTCCCGTTTCATCCCTGGTAAGCAAACGTTGATTAAGACGTTCGCATTTCATCCCTGGTAGCAAATGTTGCTTAAGGCGTTCGCGTTTCATCCCTGGTAGCAAACGTTGCTTAAGACGTTTCGTTTCATCCCTGGTAGCAAACGTTGCTTAAGGCGTTCGCGTTTCATCCCTGGTAGCAAACGCTGCTTAAGGCGTTCGCATTTCATCCTTGGTAGCAAACGTTGCTTAAGACGTTCGCATTTCATCCCTGGTAAGCAAACGTTGATTAAGACGTTCGCGTTTCATCCCTGGTAGCAAGGACAAATTCTCGGCCCCTATGAGCACAGACTTTGTTCATACCCAGTGTTTATGGACAATGGACTCAGCCATAAAAGATCCCCAGAATGTATTCTATCTGTCACACCGTCTCTCTTTGATCCTCCATCATAATGCGCCCCACGGCCTCGTTGTTTTTCTGGTTTATTGATGTGTTAGAATGCCAGGTCTTGGGTTATCTTCAACGGATGTCCTGCCACAACAGGATTCTATAATTACTTGACTATGAAATATGAAGGAGACTGGTCCTGGTACAAGTTGACAGAGAGACGTGTTTGAACCTTCAGTGGATGTAAGCACGCGTCAAATTGATTGATTGATTGATTTATTGATTGATTGATTGATATTTGATTGAACGAGAAATAGCCCGATGGGCCCACCGATGGGTATCGAGCCAAGACCGACCGCACATCAAGCGTCCCGTCTCATTGGCGGTTGTAAATACTTGTTTCTTTTATCAGTAGATGATCGTAATATGTGGAGGTTTCTTTTACCTGTCGTTCCAGCCAGTGCACCATGACTGATATATCAAAATCCATGATATGTGCCATCCTGTCTAAAAGATCCCTTGCTACCTAATGGAACAATGTAGCGGGTTTCCTCTTTAAGACTATGTGTCAGAATTTGACATCCAATAACCGATGATTAATTAATCAATGTGCTCTAGTGGTGTCGATAAACAAAAACACACCTTTTTTGTTTTACCTGCTTATAATAGCCACATTGTGTTAAAAGTTTGTCCTTTTATTAGTGATTGTTATATACAGATTCCATTGTTTACAATTTGCGGATGTATATTAATACTTATACATTCAGCATCGAAATATGGGCTGCGCGCCATATTCCCTTCCCCAGCCAACCCCCCACCCCCCCCCCCCCCCACCCCTCATTACCCTCAATCCGACGGTGATTATTATCTTCTTTTCCCAGATGTGGGCAATCAGGAACGATTACTCTAATTGCATCAAGAACCTCTGACACCGTGCGCCTAGGAATTAGCGTTTGCTTCATTTTGTACGTGCATCGTGACATGGTGCAAATTCAACAACATAGTGGATAAAATAATTTATAACCTGAATGCACTGGAAGTATTTACAGTATTAATTAAAGTGACAGACCCTAGTTTATAAACACTGCGGCGTAGTTTTCACTACTGGAAGCTTTTTTCTTCTTCTTCTTTTTTTTTTTTTTTGATAATTAAAATCAGTTATAACATGTAGATTTTATTGTTTAGATTATTCATTTGCGTGCATTACATCCGAAGTGTATGTGGTCATCCTGGTATTTCTACTATCACGAACTGCATTTCTTTATTAAAAACGCACGTACTTCTGAGAAGTAACGGTTATGGTGACAAGCTCTGGTTTATTTTTAAGGGTATATTTCCCCGTGTCAACGTCACTGACTCTTGTTTCACTCTGTTGTACCTTTATCCAGATGTGTTACAGGTTTGTAGATTAACCAAACTTTGAGTCCATTTTCACGGTTTGAATCTAGGGTCTGCGTCTTTAAATGTTTAGCTTTGTGACGAACATCCGAACTAGTGTTTTAAAGGGACAGACCCTAGTTTTTAAACACTAAGGCATATTTTTCACCTAAACCCTAGTTTCAACCTATAACAATGGACACTAAATTTGGTTAATTTACAAACCTGTAACAAATTTGGATACAATAGAGTCTGTGACGTTGAAATACCCTTAAAATAGATTAAAACGCGATTAACTAATCATTACTTCTCAGACGCACGTGCGTTTTTAAAAATATTAAAAATGCATTATGTGATATTAGAAACACCAGGATGACCAGAAACACTACGAAAATGGATAATCTAAACAATAAAATATACTCTTCAAAAAAAGAAACGCAAAAAGGTACAAATGGGTTATAACTCCGATTTTATGTTTCCTACCGGTTCATGCTTTGTGAATATAAGGTCATTGCATGTCCCAAACACATTCCCACGGTTACATTCGATAAAACGCAGCTACTGTACAATAAAGTTCCAAAATGTGAATATTCGCAAAAACGCAGCCACGTGCAAACCATGTCACCACTGCACGTGTGTTGTCTGCACGTGCAACATGAACACCGACAGTATAAAAGTGCAGGGTGTTCGCTTGCCTGGCCTCTGTATCTGGCCGACAGTTGACAATCCAGGACATGCCACGTCTCAGTGAACCGCAGAGAAACAATGCCATCGGCCGACTAGACGCAGGCGAATCCAGAACGGCCGTTGCCAGGGCATTCCATGTGTCCCCAAGCACCATCTCCAGACTGTGGGACCGTTACCAGCAACATGGATCAACACATGATCTCCCTAGATCCGGTCGACCACGGGTCACTACCCCCGGGCAGGACCGCTACATCCGGGTACGCCACCTTCGGGAACGATTGACTACTGCCACCTCCACAGCCGCAGCAATACCAGGTTTGCGCAGGATATCCGACCAGACCGTACGGAACCGCCTACGTGAGGTAGGAATTCGTGCCAGACGTCCAGTTCGAGGTGTCATCTTAACACCACAACACCGTCGACTCCGACTGCAGTGGTGCCAGATTCATCGACAATGGCCTCAACTGCGATGGAGACAGGTGTGGTTCAGTGACGAGTCCCGATTTCTGCTCCGACGTCATGATGGAAGATGTCGCGTGTATAGGCGTCGTGGTGAACGTTATGCGGCAAACTGCGTGCAGGAAGTGGACAGATTCGGCGGGGGTAGTGTCATGGTGTGGGCAGCCATCTCACACACTGGCAGAACTGACCTGGTCCACGTGCAGGGCAACCTGAATGCACAGGGCTACACTGACCAGATCCTCCGGCCACACATCGTTCCAGTTATGGCCAACGCCAACGCAGTGTTCCAACATGACAACGCCAGGCCTCACACAGCACGTCTCACAACGGCTTTCCTACAGAACAACATTAATGTCCTTCCTTGGCCATCGATATCACCGGATTTGAACCCAATTGAGAATCTATGGGACGAGTTGGACCGACGCCTCCGACAGCGACAACCACAGCCCCAGACCCTGCCCGAGCTGGCAGCAGCCTTGCAGGCCGAGTGGGCCACCATCCCCTGGGACGTCATCCGTACTCTGGTTGCTTCAATGGGCAGGCGGTGCCAGGCAGTTGTCAACACACGCGGAGGCCACACCCGGTATTGACTCCAGATGACCTTGACCTTGGTGGTGTGTCCTATCACTTACTCACAATGGACTAGAGTGAATTGTGAACAATCCTGCAACATTTGGTAATTATCGGACTCACCATTCAATAATTAAATCAATTCTCCAAATGTTACGACAATGTGGTTTTGCGTTTCTTCTTTTGAAGAGTATATAAGTAGTGTTTGATTTCAGTGATCATAAACGGCTCTAATAGTAAAAACAATATGCCTTAGTGTTTAAAAATTAGGCTATGTCCCTTAACGTTGTTTAACATTTTTAACTTCACTATCAACAGCTTGAGTCGCCATGTTCTTTGAACTGTAGTCCTATCAGTTAGAACTAGTGTTACAACGGTTTTTATTTTTTATTTAAGGATCAACTACAGCTATTGTTGCACCGTTGTTTGACCTCGGTATCAAATAGAACTAGTGTTTCAAACGTTGAACATTTAACTCCAACATCAACTTGAACTAGTATTATTCAACGTTTTTAACTTTCGGTGTCAAGTAGTCTAACCATAGAAGTATAGGACACAATTTTAATGGGAGAACGGAAAACGTCTGCCCCCAAAATATTAAGGATGTCATAATTTCCGCATAATGTCTGTATATGAACAGCGAATACGTATTATCAGGAATAGGTATAACGCCTGGAAATTGAATTTCTAATATATAATATTAACACAGCGTAGTTTTTTTTTAATGAATATCAATGAATTTGAATGAATAGAAGTCGCAAGTTGGTAAAGTAGGTTCTTGTATTTTCCTTTCCAACATGAAACATGATTAACAAGTTGAACGATAGAGCTGACATTGCGACAGACTTTTAGGGTCTCCCCTTGAGTCTCGCTCTCTCTCTTCGGACTATCTTTGAGTCTCTATCTCTCTTTTCATGTATGGAAAAACGAATCTTTACATTTGTTGACTCGTAATTGCCATTGGTTTTAATCCTTAGCTGATGAGCTGGTGGCAAAAAATAAAAGCCACAGTGTTCTTAACTGCTGTAATGAAGTTTCACATTAATTGGACTGATTGCTATCCCCAAATTAACTAATGTCTAAGTTCTTGTGTAAATGCAGGTGACACAATAACAATTAATTGAATCGTATATATACAGCTAACTATATATTATTTTCATTTGAATAAATAGTTGTAAATGTTCCACTATGATAATATCTGAAATTCAGTCAGTTATTAGTCCGGTATAGGTTTCGCTTCCGTCCTTCTGTCCATCTGTCTGTCCACATATAGTTTTCCGGAATTTGTTCGCAGTGTCTCAAGATAGCGAACTGAAATTTTGTGTATGACTTTATCATGTATCGTTACAGATCAATTCTGACTTTCGTAGCGATTTACCTGTTTCACAGAGTTATGGCTTTTGAACTTAGGAGATAAGCAAATTTGTTGGGACCAGAAGTGGACATGTATTAATTTAGCAGTACTCTCAGAATATTTGTTTTATACTTATTCCCTGAAATTGTTTCACCGATACTTTTAAAAACAAATAATAATAATAATAATATATAAAAATAAACAAAGTTCAAGGTCATAACGGTGTGCAGACAATATTTTGTGTGTCGACCATGGGAGTCGAGAACTGCCTGACATTTCCTTTCCATGAAAGCTATAAGATTACGAATTACACCTCAGTCTGCGTGTAGTGTCAGTGCCTACTGTGAAAGACTGTGGCTGTGGTTGATGCCGTCTCAATTATGTATCCTAATCATCCCATAGATGTTCTATGGGATTCAAATCCGGTGATCTAGCGGGTCAGGCCAGGTCCTAACTGTTGTTGTGTATGTATGTTGTTACGATACTAGCTATATGTGTAACACGATTGGTATATCAGAAGCCTTTGTATATACATGTATTGCAATGTAAACAATGTAGCGGGTTTCCTTTCTAAGACTATATGTCAGAATTACAAAATATTTGACATCCAATAGCCGATGATGAATAAATCAATGCCTCTAGTGGTGTCGTTACACAAAACAAACTTACTTTTAACGTGGTCTACCTGATCTGTAAAAGTCCCTTGTTGTCGGTTACTGGAACTGATATCACAATATGGTGTTTGGGGATGCATGCAACATCCTTGCCATGCCCAACTTAGAAAGAAAGAAATGTTTTATTTAACGACGCACTCAACACATTTTTTATTTACGGTTATATGGCGTCAGACATATGGTTAAGGACCACACAGATGTTGAGAGGAAACCCGCTGTCGCCACTACATGGGCTACTCTTTCCGATTAGCAGCAAGGGATCTTTTATTTGCGCTTCCCACGGGCAGGATAGCACAAACCATGACCTTTGTTGAACCAGTTATGGATCACTGGTCGGTGCAATTGGTTTACACCTACCCACTGAGCCTTGTGGAGCACTCACTCAGGGTTTGGAGTCGGTATCTGAATTAAAAATCCTATGCCTCGACTGGGATCCGAACCCATTACCTACCAGCCTTTAGGCCAATGACCTAATCACGACGCCACCGAGGCCGGTAGTTGTGTATGTATGCTGTTACGATACTAGCTATATATACAACACGATTGGTGTATCAAAAGCCTTGGTATGTACATGTATTGCAATGTAAACAATGTAGCGGGTTTCCTTTCTAAGACTATATGTCAGAATTACAAAATATTTGACATCCAATAGCCGATGATGAATAAATCAATGTGCTCTAGTGGTGTCGTTACACAAAACAAACTTACTTTTAACGTGGTCTACCTGATCTGTGAATGTCCCTTGCTGTCTGTGACTGGAACTGATATCACAATATGGTGTTTGGGAATGCATGCAACATCCTTGCCATGCCCAACTTGAATCAATTGCCTGATTGTAAACGACTGATAGCGTCGTTGGTTGTGCTTCGTTCAGTCGTGGCATGTGTTTGATGTTGTGCAGTAACCAAAATAACGAGGACATGTAATCGAAAACCCTTTATTTTTATAGCACAGGTATTCATGTTTCACGTGCAGAATGCGCACGTGAACAGGTAACGTGATTTGCACGTTGGACGTTTAGACAGATAAGCACGATTGTGATCTATATTTTTGGATCACCAAAGGACATTTTATGATGTATACGTTATGTTATGTGTAAAGTGTACATTGTGTGTGTGTGTGTGTGTGTGCGTGCGTGCGTGCGTGTTATATATATATATATATATATATATATATATATATATATATAGCGTTTCTTTTTTAGGAAATGATATAAACGTAGATGCTACAAAAATTATAATTAGTTACCAGTACAATCTCTCTGAGGTTTATATGTGTATCTATCTCTCTGTCTGTCTCTGTGTGTGTTTGTGTGCGTGTGCGTGTGTTTATCTCTCTCGTCCCCTCTCGCACATCTCTCTGACTAATCTCTTTCTCGTCTGTTTTTCTTTATCTCTGTTTGCCTTTGTGTGTGTGTCTCTCTCTCTCTCTCTCTCTCTCTCTCTCTCTCTCTCTCTCTCTCTCTCTCTCTCTCTCTCTGTATGTCTTTCTCTCCCTCTCCCTACCTCTCTCTCTTTGTATGTCTTTCTCTCCCTCCCCCTCTCCTCTCTCCCCCCCCCTCTCTCTCTCTCTCTCTCTCTCTCTCTCTCTCTCTCTCTCTCTCTCTCTCTCTCTCTCTCTCTCTCTCTCTCTCTCTCTCTCTCTTTCCTTTTTCATTTATTTTGTGTTTGTATACCTACTTGAGGTTCAAACACTTAACTACATATGGTTTTGTTTCTCCGTCTCGTCGGTGTGTCGTTGAAGCATTTCAAGTTGGACCCAGGTTTGGCCTGCAAACCCAAACTGGTTAATTCCCCAATAGCAAGCATAGGAATGTGTGTTTAACTACACCTCAGCACATTTCAAAGTACGGCTACTTGAAGTCTAGCATAATAATGTGTATTTAAAATCTTGGTCGAGAGATACATCAAAAATTAGAGTCCACCGAGGGGAATTAGCGATCGATCCTATAGCTCATCAGACCTCAGACGAACTCCCCAATGAGTCTAGCAGTGTTTTATATTACACATGAACCGATGACATGACCACTGAACGGTCGAGGTCGGTGAAGTTATATATATATAATTGGCATCAAAAGGCTGCCATTTCGCTACTTAGCCACAATATGGCCTGTATTAATGACACTTAATCGACTACAAAGTATGCAGTTTAGAGCTCATGGATTTACTCGATGGAAATAAGGATACTTCAAATCGCAGATACACATCGTTTTCGAGGACGTAATGGCATATACTGTTTGAGGTACAGTAGTTGTATAGTTATATTTGTTGCACGCTTTTCGGTACTGGTCAGTAAACCAAGATTGGGTGGAGGGAGAAGTGTGAGGGTAAGCTCAAAGTGTAGAATTGACCATGGTGGGAAGCTGGGTTTATACCAACATATTAAAGTGCTGATATGATCGGATTTTAGAAGTTAAGGGCCGAATTTACAACGTCCGTTTGATACTTACACGCGTGTAACTACAAACATTTGCAATGCTTAAACACCTGCGTTTACGAAAAAACAGGCATCATAAATTTGGCCCTATATTGTTGGGGTTTTTCGCATTTTTAGATCACTGTTAATTGCAATCGTATTTACAAGCATAACAATTGTGTGTGTGTGTGTGTGCGTGCGTGTGTGTGTGTGTGTGTGTGTGTGTGTGTGTGTGTGTGTATGTGTGTGTGTTTCTTTGGGGGGAGGGTATGGGGGTAGGGGAGGGGTAAGGATGTGGCGTCCCTCTGGATCTAATACTTTCTAAGTACTAATTGTCAAATGTCAACTGACTCAACAGATATCAAATGACCCAGCTAAATACATATGTGTTTCTCTTCTGTGTAAACTTAGTTTCTTACACATTGGTGAGAGCATCATTCGATATTTTTGATAACACATACTTGTTTACACATGCACGTTTCTTAACAATTTCAAGACATACGACTGGCTGCTCATAGGTGATGGCCAGGTCATCAATGCCATACCATCCAATTAAAAAAACAGTACGGTCGAAATCGATTACACTGTGACGTATAGTTAACCTGATAATCATTTGTTTGTGGCGCGTACGTTAGCCACAAGTACAAGGGTTGTAACTAACTTTTAGTTAAAATTTGCTTAGAACCTGATTTTTGAGGATATGTAAGAAATAGAATAATACATTCGTGTTCGCTAGATACCATTTATCTTTCAACTCGTCGTTTAAAAACGTATTCAACTCGCTTTCGCTAGTTAGATACATTTTAAAACAACGGGACAATGATTTTGAATCCAACTTTAAAAAATTAGGTTGAAAAGAAAATTACGTAGCGTAGGCCGGTTTAAAAATAACAAAACCTGTTTTTTTTAAACTTCAATTGCCTCTACAGGTCGAGATACATTTTCACCTTTTTAATGTATGATACAAATGATACACATGTACATCGAAAAATAAAAAGGAAGGCCGGCTCTTTATTCTAAGTATTATAGGGGTTGGGTTCATGGAAACATATATTGTTTTTCAGCCAAATAAAAAAGTTTGTTGTACTTGATAAAAAAAAAATTGGGTTATTGCTATATTTTGGTGGGCTAGTGGAATTTACAAACCTGTAGCCCTGCGGCTAGTGACTTTTCCAAACAATTGTCATACCCTGCTTTACCATTGGGTTACGTTCCGCCCCCTTGTAAAGGATATAAAAGTCTGTCTTGTTTAACAACACCACTAGAGCACATTGATTTATTAATCATTGGCTATTGGATATTAAACATTTGGTAATTTGGCACACGCTGCCAAACAATAATGCAAAGTTGCAAAGGAATCACTGCGCTTTTTACATGGATTACAACTAATAGTGTGGGTAGAATGATGGAAATACATGGTGAAAAGGTTTCAGGTAGAGTAATTTGCCCGAATATCTCTATCATTTTTGCAGGAATTTGAAGATTTTCTCCAGCACCGCCTCGTACGCTTATGACTCCCTTGATCTTTCCCAATGATACATGATCCCTCAAAACTTCTCTTTTTTTGTATCTCCAAATAGGGATCCATGACCCATTCTTGTTTTATTATGACGTCCATTCCGAACCCTTTGAAATAATTTTACATTAAATTACTGTTTCCCACCAAATCCCCTTTAACTTAGTTTCATCACAAAAGTAATCGAACTCGACGATCACGCATGTGCCCCCCCCCCCCCCCCCCCCCCCCCCCGATCCTCACCCCGCTAATCCCATCCTTGGCTTTATCACCAAGGTCATCGAGCCCGCAGAAATTCATCAATTTTCTCCACAGGAATTGTCGAAATATATTTATGTCTACATATTATTCATGAATCATATTGATCAGGTGTCTGGATATTTCTCGACTCAGCATGACTTTATCTTTGTAATAAATGTGTTGCTTTGTCAAGCCACACAGGAAATCGTTGATACGGCAACATATGGCGTATAGCGTGAGTCGCTTCTACACTTTCCACAATTATAAGCTTCATTTATCTACGCCGTGTCTTGAGAGGAGGATAGAAATACAAGAGTGCATGATATAATAATCTGTTAACGAAATCATGAAAAGGGGCGGGAAAGGCGTTTTCGCCAGGCAGACGTCGGAGAAAAAGAACCGAAAACATTCTGGCGCAGACCCCTGGTGCCTCGTATGCGGGGTCAACCTCAGGGTGGATGGCCGTAGTTTCCTCTTGCTTACTGAAGATAATGCCGCAGACATGCGCAAGCTTTTTGCGAAGATCCTGAATGTTGAAGTACGCGATACCTACGCGTCTGTGAATCTCTGCAACAAGTGCGAAAGAGCGCTGAACAGGATCAGTCGCTACGATGGCACAGAGTCCGCCAAGAAGGAAGCCAAGGGCCTGAGACTGTCCTTACAGAAGAACCTAAAGGAACATGGTCAGAAAATAGTAGATGCTGATGTCCCTGAGCATGAGGATGCGGCCAAGAACGGGGACGTTGAGAACGATGTCTTTGTTGAAAGTAAGTTGGCGCCAAGGCATCAGTCAACGCCTTTCGGAAGATACAAATTTAGTAACCTAAATTTCTTGGACTTCATCATGTTTGAAAAACAATTTAGACATAATCACGAGTTCTGAATTCTGATTCTAAATCGTATCTATGCGCAAAATAAAAGTCAAAGGGATGATTTGATAAGGTCATCAAGTTATGTCATGAAGTTAAACCAAAACAAGTCGAGACTGGCTATATACAGCATATGTAACCTGTGTACTTCTGTAATTATACTCAATGAAAGACATAATTCTGTAATATGAAAAATATGTATTTTGTTTTTGCAGACGAAAGCCCTTTGATAGAAAACGAAGTGAAGAGTAACACCAAGTCCGAGGTTGAAGCTAACCAAGAACAAGGGACTGACCCTGACCTTGACCAGGGCCAAGAGCCTGTTGTCAGCCCAGAACAAGACAAGGAAAATATCCATCCAAATAAGGTATTGGGGGTTACTTTGCAAGGGTCGATCACAACCAGTTCCCTGGACAGTTCCATGTAACAGTAATCTGTTAAAACGTCTTGTCCTGAAATACATGAACGGAATTACTCTTCGTTTAATATCTTGAGATTTGACTTGAAAAACTGCATCAACAAGTTTATATTCTGATTGACCTGGTTAACCTGTCCCTTTGTTAACTGGATATTTTCATAATTTTTATAGAAATTCTAAGTATCAGAGCTATTTGAAAAAAGATGCATCATTGGTGAATTCAGTTTGAGGGATGCCTGTTCCATTAGTTAAGCAGAAATACCTACGGGTATTTGTATTCAAATAAATTTCAAAGTTTTTTTTTTAATGTACAATTAAAATACTCGATTCAGATGCCTTCAAACTTAAATTAATAAAAAAAAATTATTCCTGATTCATCTGTTGTAAAGTAATTACACGTACCGCTAAATGAATTAAGAAATTGGGCCTATAAGCGGTGGGTAGGCCTATTGTCAAAACAAGAATCTCCCTATCTTCAATATATGAAACAAATATTTAAAAGAAATTTCTAGATTAAATACAGTGCACCTAAAACAAACCAAAACAAATCCGAAAACATTAAATATTTTTACATTTACATCCTACGTTTTATCATTTAAAATGTATTTCTTTATATTTCTTTTCAATGTCATTGATAATAGATGCCAATCAAAGATTTCTTTAAAACTACTCGAAAAAAGAAAGAGAAAAAGGAGAAAAAGGAGAAGAAAAAGAAAGAGAAAGAATTACAAAAAGCCGCCGACGAAAATGCAACAGCAGATGGAAACACCGACCAACAGGAGTCAAAAGAACAAGGACCTGGCGTAAAACCCGGAACACTGGCAGCGTTGGCCCAAACTGTCCCGAAGTTACCAGATCCGCCTCGGAATTGGGACTCGGACCCGGACCCGGACCCAGACGCGGAACAGAATGTGGTTGATGGCGGCGAGACTTATGTACCTCCCGAGACAGTAATTGAAGACATCATTAACGTGACGGAGGAGACCCAGGTAGAGAACTACTTCTCCCATCAGACATTGCGTGTAGTCAGTGGATGGTGCACAAAGCATGTGCATGTTGTCTTTAACGGATACTGTAGCTGACGTTTAAAATATAAACAGATTAATATACGGAAAACGAAAGAACACAAATTCGGAAAGAAGGATTATAAAGTTAATGTTGGTTTTTATTTCATGGCACCGTTGGAACATTAATTATTTAATCGTCAAATGTTTCGTAATTCTGACACATATATTCTTGAGAGGAAACCCGCTACATTTTGACATTAAAAGAAGGATTATATCTATGTTTTAAAAACATAAACAAATATCTGGTGTTTATTTTAAAATACTACTTAGTACTAGATTGGTACGGAAAAGAATAAACATACACACACAGTGTAATATATGCTTTCATGTCAGTCACAGAACTGTTGTTTTAAATGGACTTACTTCATAAAGTGAATTCAGAGAAAATTGAAAAACACGTTGTATCCTAGCTCTAATTTGTGAAGGGAAAAATATGTGTGCTAAACGGAACAATATTAACTTTGCTAGTAACACTATAAGACTGCAATCGTGTAACTTCAGTAATGGAGAAGGATAAACTGCGTTAGTATGTATGCAATATAACCAGATACAAAACGAGAAAATAATACTTTTATTAATTGAAAGAAAATTAATTTAACCCGATAACGCAAAATAAAATTAGTTATATAGTCATGAAATATATTTTAATTTGAATATTTAAATTGTCTGTTCTGTCACGGTCCCTTTATTGACGTATAAAACCTGCTAAAAGAGTACATCATTTGTTTTTACCGATCTCAGCATCTGGTCCCACCTAAGCAATATTCCTGACGTGACACGTTGAGTATTACGTAACCACTAGCTCGCCAGAGGGCGTATTCACTGTGATGGTACAAAATGGCTGCACCTGTTATATATAATAGCCGTCACATTTAACCGTTTTATTAATTAACTATATGATTATACTTGTTGATATTAAGCAATAATGTGCATTATATATCGTTGAATATGCATACAAGTCCAAAAGCCTTCCTTAAGCATTCCTTTAATTAAAATAAACATTGCTGGTGTGTTTCGAACCTCTGTTCTTGTCAAACTACTGAACAGAGAAATATGAAACCTTTAGGGGGCGTCGGTTCTAACTTAGTTTTCGTTTTGTCACTCTCCACAACTCCCACCCCACTACCACTAAACAACACTATCCCTTCGACATGATTGAAAACATCAACATTGATGGTTCGATGGTCAGCCGCTTTCGGGTTCGGATGTTGGGTTTCTTCTTGTTGTGTCCACAAACATGTTAGTTTAATGTTAGAGTAAACAATTTTTTTTAGATCAAATTAAAGGTCTGTTGCGTCAAATTTAGGACAATTTGTGTATTTAAAACACAGTACTGCCATGGTGTATTTACAACACAGTACTGCCATGATGTATTTAAACACAGTACTGCCATGGTGTATTTAAAACACAGTACTGTCATGGTGTATTTAAACAGTACTGCCATGGTGTATTTAAACACAGTACTGCCATGGTGTATTTACAACACAGTACTGCCATGAGGTATTTAAACACAGTACTGCCATGATGTATTCAAACAGTATTACCGTGGTGTATTCAAACACAGTATTACCATGGTGTATTTAAACACAGTACTGCCATGATGTATTTAAACAGTACTGCCATCGTGTATTTAAACACAGTACTGCCATGGTGTATTTAAACACAGTACTGCCATGGTGTATTTACAACACAGTACTGCCATGGTGTATTTACAACACAGTACTGTCATGGTGTATTTACAACACAGTACCACCATGGTGTATTTACAACACAGTACTGCCATGGTGTATTTAAAACACAGTACTGTCATGGTGTATTTAAACAGTACTGCCATGGTGTATTTAAACACAGTACTGCCATGGTGTATTTACAACACAGTACTGCCATGAGGTATTTAAACACAGTACTGCCATGATGTATTCAAACAGTATTACCGTGGTGTATTCAAACACAGTATTACCATGGTGTATTTAAACACAGTACTGCCATGATGTATTTAAACAGTACTGCCATCGTGTATTTAAACACAGTACTGCCATGGTGTATTTAAACACAGTACTGCCATGGTGTATTTACAACACAGTACTGCCATGGTGTATTTACAACACAGTACTGTCATGGTGTATTTACAACACAGTACCACCATGGTGTATTTACAACACAGTACTGCCATGGTGTATTTAAAACACAGTACTGCCATGATGTATTTAAACACAGTACTGCCATGATGTATTTAAACACAGTACTGCCATGGTGTATTTAAAACACAGTACTGACATGGTGTATTTAAACACAGTACTGACATGGTGTATTTAAACACAGTACTGCCATGGTGTATTTACAACACAGTACTGTCATGGTGTATTTACAACACAGTACTGCCATGGTGTATTTACAACACAGTACTGCCATGGTGTATTTAAAACACAGTACTGATATGATGTATTTAAACACAGTACTGCCATGGTGTATTTAAACACAGTACTGCCATGGTGTATTTAAAACACAGTACTGACATGGTGTATTTAAACACAGTACTGACATGGTGTATTTAAACACAGTACTGCCATGATGTATTTACAACACAGTACTGCCATGGTGTATTTAAAACACAGTACTGCCATGATGTATTTAAACACAGTACTGCCATGGTGTATTTAAACACAGTACTGCCATGGTGTATTTAAACACAGTACTGCCATGGTGTATTTAAACACAGTACTGCCATGATGTATTTAAACACAGTACTGCCATGGTGTATTTAAACACAGTACTGACATGGTGTATTTAAACACAGTACTGCCATGATGTATTTACAACACAGTACTGCCATGGTGTATTTACAACACAGTACTGCCATGGTGTATTTACAACACAGTATTTCCATGGTGTATTTAAACACAGTACTGCCATGGTGTATTTACAACACAGTACTGCCATGGTGTATTTAAACACAGTACTGCCATGGTGTATTTAAACACAGTACTGCCATGATGTATATAAACACAGTACTGCCATGGTGTATTTAAACACAGTACTGACATGGTGTATTTAAACACAGTACTGCCATGATGTATTTACAACACAGTACTGCCATGGTGTATTTAAAACACAGTACTGTTATGATGTATTTAAACACAGTACTGCCATGGTGTATTTAAACACAGTACTGCCATGGTGTATTTAAAACACAGTACTGACATGGTGTATGTAAACACAGTACTGACATGGTGTATTTAAACACAGTACTGCCATGATGTATTTACAACACAGTACTGCCATGGTGTATTTAAAACACAGTACTGCCATGATGTATTTAAACACAGTACTGCCATGGTGTATTTAAACACAGTACTACCATGGTGTATTTAAACACAGTACTGCCATGGTGTATTTAAACACAGTACTGCCATGATGTATTTAAACACAGTACTGCCATGGTGTATTTAAACACAGTACTGCCATGGTGTATTTAAACACAGTACTGCCATGATGTATTTACAACACAGTACTGCCATGGTGGTTTTACAACACAGTACTGCCATAGTGTATTTAAACACAGTACTGCCATGGTGTATTTAAACACAGTACTGCCATGGTGTATTTACAACACAGTATTTCCATGGTGTATTTAAACACAGTACTGCCATGGTGTATTTACAACACAGTACTGCCATGGTGTATTTAAACACAGTACTGCCATGGTGTATTTAAACACAGTACTGCCATGGTGTATTTAAACACAGTACTGCCATGATGTATATAAACACAGTACTGCCATGATGTATATAAACACAGTACTGCCATGGTGTATTTAAACACAGTACTGACATGGTGTATTTAAACACAGTACTGCCATGATGTATTTACAACACAGTACTGCCATGGTGTATTTAAAACACAGTACTGCTATGATGTATTTAAACACAGTACTGCCATGGTGTATTTAAACACAGTACTGCCATGGTGTATTTAAAACACAGTACTGACATGGTGTATTTAAACACAGTACTGACATGGTGTATTTAAACACAGTACTGCCATGATGTATTTACAACACAGTACTGCCATGGTGTATTTAAAACACAGTACTGCCATGATGTATTTAAACACAGTACTGCCATGGTGTATTTAAACACAGTACTGCCATGGTGTATTTAAACACAGTACTGCCATGATGTATTTAAACACAGTACTGCCATGGTGTATTTAAACACAGTACTGACATGGTGTATTTAAACACAGTACTGCCATGATGTATTTACAACACAGTACTGCCATGGTGTATTTACAACACAGTACTGCCATAGTGTATTTAAACACAGTACTGACATGGTGTATTTAAACACAGTACTGCCATGGTGTATTTACAACACAGTATTTCCATGGTGTATTTAAACACAGTACTGCCATGGTGTATTTACAACACAGTACTGCCATGGTGTATTTAAACACAGTACTGCCATGGTGTATTTAAACACAGTACTGCCATGGTGTATTTAAACACAGTACTGCCATGATGTATATAAACACAGTACTGCCATGGTGTATTTAAACACAGTACTGACATGGTATTTACAACACAGTACTGCCATGGTGTATTTAAAACACAGTACTGCCATGATGTATTTAAACACAGTACTGCCATGGTGTATTTAAACACAGTACTACCATGGTGTATTTAAACACAGTACTGCCATGGTGTATTTAAACACAGTACTGCCATGATGTATTTAAACACAGTACTGCCATGGTGTATTTAAACACAGTACTGCCATGGTGTATTTAAACACAGTACTGCCATGTATTTACTACTGCCATGATGTATTTACAACACAGTACTGCCAGTGGTTTTACAACACAGTACTGCCATAGTGTATTTAAACACAGTACTGCCATGGTGTATTTAAACACAGTACTGCCATGGTGTATTTACAACACAGTATTTCCATGGTGTATTTAAACACAGTACTGCCATGGTGTATTTACAACACAGTACTGCCATGGTGTATTTAAACACAGTACTGCCATGGTGTATTTAAACACAGTACTGCCATGGTGTATTTAAACACAGTACTGCCATGATGTATATAAACACAGTACTGCCATGATGTATATAAACACAGTACTGCCATGGTGTATTTAAACACAGTACTGACATGGTGTATTTAAACACAGTACTGCCATGATGTATTTACAACACAGTACTGCCATGGTGTATTTAAAACACAGTACTGCTATGATGTATTTAAACACAGTACTGCCATGGTGTATTTAAACACAGTACTGCCATGGTGTATTTAAAACACAGTACTGACATGGTGTATTTAAACACAGTACTGACATGGTGTATTTAAACACAGTACTGCCATGATGTATTTACAACACAGTACTGCCATGGTGTATTTAAAACACAGTACTGCCATGATGTATTTAAACACAGTACTGCCATGGTGTATTTAAACACAGTACTGCCATGGTGTATTTAAACACAGTACTGCCATGATGTATTTAAACACAGTACTGCCATGGTGTATTTAAACACAGTACTGACATGGTGTATTTAAACACAGTACTGCCATGATGTATTTACAACACAGTACTGCCATGGTGTATTTACAACACAGTACTGCCATAGTGTATTTAAACACAGTACTGACATGGTGTATTTAAACACAGTACTGCCATGGTGTATTTACAACACAGTATTTCCATGGTGTATTTAAACACAGTACTGCCATGGTGTATTTACAACACAGTACTGCCATGGTGTATTTAAACACAGTACTGCCATGGTGTATTTAAACACAGTACTGCCATGGTGTATTTAAACACAGTACTGCCATGGTGTATTTAAACACAGATGTATATAAACACAGTACTGCCATGGTGTATTTAAACACAGTACTGACATGGTATTTACAACACAGTACTGCCATGGTGTATTTAAAACACAGTACTGCTATGATGTATTTAAACACAGTACTGCCATGGTGTATTTAAACACAGTACTGCCATGATGTATTTAAACACAGTACTGCCATGGTGTATTTAAACATAGTACTGCCATGGTGTATTTACAACACAGTACTGCCATGATGTATTTACAACACAGTACTGCCATGGTGTATTTACAACACAGTACTGCCATGGTGTATTTACACACAGTACTGCCATGGTGTATTTAAACACAGTACTGCCATGGTGTATTTACAACACAGTACTGCCATGGTGTATTTACAACACAGTATTTCCATGGTGTATTTAAACACAGTACTGCCATGTATTTACAACACAGTACTGCCATGGTGTATTTAAAACACAGTACTGCCATGGTGTATTTAAACAGTACTGCCATGGCGACCATTTAGTTGTCGAAATTTGACAAACCGTTATATAAAGTACTATCTAGACAGGACAGGGATTGAATACTCTCTCTCTCTCTCTCTCTCTCTCTCTCTCTCTCTCTCTCTCTCTCTCTCTCTCTCTCTCTCTCTCTCTCTCTTTCTGTCTCTCTCCCTCTCTCTCTCTCACCTCTACCCAGATAGCTGATATATATTCCTAGGGTATTGTGTTTCAAACTTAATTAAATAATAAAATGAATTGATAAAAAGCGGTTTTATAAATGGCAAACACGTTGAAGAGGGGTTTTCAGGGGCTATGAATATAAATATATATAATAACTAAATGTTGTGAGTTACCTAGCGTGAGCTGAGGCGGGTTTCCACGGTAAATCATTATGAAATTCCTCTTTTCTCTCATTTCTATATAGGTTGTATCAAATAACGGTTTCGATAACAATAAAAGAACTCCCTTAAAATCACTGTAGTAATTGCGCGCTTTCTGTGTTGGTGCGATGCAACAGATGTTTTAGCAATTCTATTGTTATGCTTATGCTCATTACTTTCTCTCTCTTTTTTTTTTTTTTTTTTTTTTTTTTTTTGTATGAAAGTTAGAAAGTGTATAACAGTTTTTAACAACTCAAAATCAGGCATTTATTTATTTATGATTATTATCATGTTGATTAATGCTAGCGTGTACTTTTAAAACGAAACAACAACAAAATGTACATAAATATATGCTTTGCAAAATCAATTGTACATTGTTAAAATTAACTTACAAGTAGATAGAGGACATTTTTAGGAGGGTTTGGGTTTGGTTGGGGTTTTTGTTTTGTTTTTTGTTTTTTTGTTTTGTTTTGGGGGGTTTTCGGGGGGATTGGGGGTTGGTTTTTTGGGAGGGGGTTGCAGGCTTGTTTTTGTAATAAAGATAAGAGAGTAAACAATCGTTTTACTAGAACAAACTAGTCCCGAGTGTTACCACGAATAATAAATAAACAGCTGCAATGTTATTTAAAATATTGTAAGTGGTTTTCATTCATTTTATTTGTTCGTATGATAAATGTAGATGTAACGCTGGCAGCATTTCCAGATTTCCAGCCGACTGGATGCAGAGTTAATCAACACCCCCAGGCGTGTGTGCAGGAATTTATTCGGAGGAGGGAGTGGGGGTTAGGCGGTGTCTAGATTGCGATGAGTGAAATTTATAAGGGCATCGAGTCATGCTCCATCGGAATATTTTTTTTTAATATTTTTTTTGACTGATTGCACCCCCTTTTCTCACTATTATATTTTAAAAAGGCATCTTATTTAAAAAAACAAAAAAAAACAATAATAATAATAATAATAATAATAATAATAAAAATTATTATTAAAAGGTTTCCACATCTGATACATGTATATTTCGATCAATAAAAGGACGGGCTGTTCGACAACTCAGAACATTGTTTAACTAGCGGGCGTTCTACGGGCGCGGAACGTATAAAACAGACGCTTTAAAAATCAATTTTGTGTCTATAAATAGCAGCATTTTCATATAAATGGCTGGAGGTTGTTGCTTTCATTTCTTCTTCTTCTTTTTTTCTTTTTTATTAACCGCGTTAAAAACCATGCACGTGGAAAACGGCCCTCAGGTGTCAAACATGAGAAATGTTAAATGTGATTTAGCATTAAGAAAGAAATTGATGCCGACACATAAGTTACTCCTATTTAAGGGGGGGGGGGGGGGTCCATGATTTTATGGGAGGGGGTGCAACTTTAAAGTAGCATATATCAGGCAATTAGTTTGCGTTAAATTAGTCAGTTGGTACACTTAGCTTGCTGTAGGACATGTGTAGGGCCCGGGAGAGAGTACACGCCCAAAATATGTCTCTGAATGTGTTTACTATACTCGCAGAGTTTTCTCCTCTAATTAAAGCAATTTAAACTCTAGCTTATTTATTTATTTATTTCCTTCAGGATGAGAAGGAAAAGACCGAAGGAGAAAAACCTACAGATCCCGAAGGACCCGAGGTTAAGCCAATGGAAATCGCTGAACCGGTGAAGAAATCGGAAAAGTCTCCTCTCATCAAGGAAAGCAAGCTCAAAGACACCGGCCCTGGCTTCCTCTGCTGTACCATCCTGTAACCACTCAGCTCGGCTGTACCACCTCGTAACCAATCGGATCTGATTACTACCTTTTAACCAATCAGCTGGGTTGTACCAACTTACAAACAAAAATCAGTTTTATTGTACCAAGCTATAACAAATCAGTTGTATTGTATCAAACTATAACAAATCAGTTTTGTTGTACCAAACTATAACAAATCTAGTTTTATTGTACCAAACTATAACAAATCAGTTATGTTGTACCAACTTATAAAAAAAATGAACTCTCTTGTATTATCCTGTAACAAGCCATGTCTGGTGTATCTCCTTGTTCGGTTATACCAGCCTTTAATCAAGCAGCTTTGTTGTACCAACCGTTAACCAGTCCTATTTACAATACCACTATGTAACCACACAGAACTAGGCCCCCTGCTGAACCATTCTGTAGCCAGTCAGAGTTGATGTAACCAACCAGTTCTGTTGACCAATCATATTTTAGGTTCTATCTTTTAACCAATCAGATCTGCTTTTCCATCTTATGATTAAATAAATATGCAACATCATTTTTGATTAATCAGATCTGCTGTACTATTTTTAACCAATCCGACTTTCTCTAACATGGTATAGCTGTTTTTCTACAGCAGGTTATAGTGTAATAAGACCGCCATGGTTATTAACGAGCTTCATTTGAGTTGATTTTGTAGCCTGCTTTTAAAACTGATAATTTCATTTTGTATTAACATGCAGTTAGTCCATTAGCATTGTTTTAATTTCTAAACCAAACTCACGAATTTTACCTCTTTTTTTTTACTTCATAACAGTGTATTTGTTTAACTGTCCCCACCAATACAGTACAATCATGTGTTATTTAATACATGGATATATTACCAATGGTAAATCCTTGTTTTTCGCAGAACCCTTGGCATAATTTAGACTTAATATTTACGTTTGATATGTTCTAATTCTTATTAAACATGTGTCACATTTGTGGAATTTGACTTGACAGTTTCAACTTTGGGAATATAGTTATTTCACCCTTTGGTGTTTTCACGTTACCTTTCAAAACATTCAAGTAGTAATCATGGTTCAAGCTGTCGCTCGCCAAATTGTCAAATGTGAATTAAAGTTGAATTGGTAGATATATATTTTTTTATTAAATCGCAAAAAAAAAAAGTTACATGTACTTGCAAATCAAATAAATACAAGTACTAGTGTTCAAAGAGCCTTAATTTAGATTGGCTGCTAAAACGTGAGTATGGCTACACATTTTCTAACAAATTTCTAAGTTTTGGCAATCTGATTAAAATTAGCTCTACTGGTCTCACCAGTAGATCTAACAGCATTGCGTGGACTCCCATGTCCAGGTGACATTTCATCTATAAATAGCAATTTAAATATCGAACAATTACACTTCGCCTTTTATAGCGTTATTTGAGTGCGTACACATTCTAAAAATATCGGGCGAGACTATTTATGCAATAGGCGAACTTGTTGGTCTATTTCAACATTGAAAAAAACAGGGGGAAAAGTGTAGCAATAAACTCTGAATTGTATACTAGTATAAACAGATTTTATGGCTATACCATAACGTTGGGGGTGTTTTTTGTTGTTGTTGTTGTTTTTTTCGTCTTGAAACGAATTTTATATAAAATTTTATATTGAAATTAGTTTCCGGCATACTTCGTAATTCATCCGAATCATTTCGTATACCCTCGGCATAATCCCGAATGTTTTCAAATCACTGGCATGATTTTGCAAATAAGGTTTTGATTGATCGAATGGAAGGTCAACTGGACATGAGCTCCAACGGGCTGCTGTTAGATCCACATGTAATAGCGGAGCTAATTTTAATAAACTCTGAAATGTGTTTCTTGTCACTATCTGAAAATAAAAGGTTGAGATGTTCGACATTTTAGTTTTAAGAATCTTTTTACATAAACATGTTGACATATAAGTCATTAAATATTTGTTGGCGAATAACATCAAAGTGTAACCAGACAGGCAATAAAACCCTACACTCGTGTATTACATACACACCGTGCCCCTGTATTCCTTGACTATACTCTAAGAAGTAGGTTGATCTTTTCAGTGTATTTAGTATTTAAATAACCCAATGTTTTGGAGTTATTTATTCTTCTACTTTTATAACTATGCATGTGGTATGCTGTGGTTTGTAAATAGGTGTATAACAATAGAATGAGATCTAGCTTAAAAATGAAAAGCCCCCCCCCCCCAAAAAAAAAAAAAAAAAAAAAATAATAATAATAATATATAAAAAATACATAAATAAAATAATTATAATAATAATAATTAAAATATTAATAAAATAAAATTTGAATTAATTAAAAAGTTTGATAATTTATATTGATTTTTTGCATGTCAGTTTCTAAGTAATTGTACTTTTCAACAACAAAAAAATAGCAGTGGTATATTTCTATCGATGTTGTGGCTTAATATGGTAGAATTTATGTTCACATAGCTTTAAAATATATGCAAAAATAAATGGTGGTGTGCAACCTTAATTATTCATTGTTAATTGTAACATAGTAAAATAAGTACACTCGTGTTATTTGATGTGTTGCATGCAGCATTAAGCCTATTTGTTTGATTGATGATAACTATTCTCACTTCATTTTATTTATTCCTATTATGTTTTAACATCATTTGAATCTTATATGCAGTAATGTAGTCTATTTTAATTATAAAACTTTGTTCTGTCGAAGAACAAAAATGTCCAGCTAGTTGATTCGCAGGAATGATATCCATCGCTTTCTAACTGTATATAAAAGATTTACATGGATGACTGATAAAATTGGTTTAACTGTTTGGGATCATCTGATAT
This sequence comes from Gigantopelta aegis, assembly GCF_016097555.1. NCBI lineage: Eukaryota > Metazoa > Mollusca > Gastropoda > Neomphalida > Peltospiridae > Gigantopelta > Gigantopelta aegis. The sequence goes on from NC_054701.1 coordinate 74,217,706, forward strand.
TAATGAGAGACACCTTGCCAAGACCAATTTTTAAGTATGACCCCCACATAATAAACACCACTTGAAGGAATAAATAAATTGTGTTCTAGACAGGCAAAAGGGTATTTGGAACACGTGCTCAAGACGAGCGCGGCAAACTTTACAAAGGGACGGGAAACAGTTATTCGGAATACGTGCCCATCAGAGGTATGACTAACTTAGGCACGTCGGAATTATCACGTTTAACATCCAAATATTCGATGACATCCAATGATTGATAAGTCATAGTGCTCTTGCGGTGTTGTTAAACAAAACATGCTTTAACTTTTATATTATATCGATATATGTGTACAAACGCGATACATCTCGAGTGCCCTTTATAAACACGTCGTCGTTATACAAGATGTCAGTTTACCAGCTTCGATTGTATGCAAGCATATAATAATATATCCAGTGCATTCTCCAGATTATTTATACCACACGAATGCAGTGGGGGTCTAGACTGGCGTGCGAAGTTTATAGTGGGCAGGGGTCGTGTCATGCTTCCTTAAAAATATATCGTTCAAAAGAAAAATATGTAAGGAGTGATTTTGACCCCGAACCTCCCACCCCACCCCCTGCACACGTTTCTGAAAAACTTGAATCGTGTAACAATAAACTGAATATCAAAGATGCCGGAACATGGCGACCAAAGGAATAAAGTCTAAATATATGATTGACAGGGTATGTCAGAGTTGAGCAGACGATAATTTTGTATCGAGAAAAAAATCCGGAGATAATATATATGGTTCATCAATTTATGATATATGATAGCAGTAAAGTGCTTAATGTGATAGGTGTTCAAGTGCTATTAATTTTCTTATTTTATATAGATATTAATGATGTTGTTTTTATTGTATTTCTAGTCCATGTTACCTATAACAAAATGCATATAGAAAATAACCAACACAGCTTTTATGATTTTGTTTTTAAATAAATAAAATATAATAATACAAGTAATAAAGAATTTCGGAATGCAATACTAGCATGCTATGTTACTATTACAACGATGGGGCAGATATGCAAGGGAATATGTGACAAACTATGTGTGAGTAAAACATCATAATTATGATACATTGTGTAAAATACCACCCCCTCCTTGGCCCTTTTTTCTTCTTCACAGCTGACTAACATATTGTTTAGATTGTATAATACTGAAACTGAATAGTTACGAATATTACTCGGAGAATCTTTGGAGTATAAAATCGCTAAATTTGGTATTTTTATAGGCATTTTCTTTATTGTATATTGTATTTGTCTCCTGTTTAGTCTATTTCTTTTAAAATATATGCATATAAACATAGTCGGACTTGTCTATAAAGGTCACCCATGGGATCAGCTATATGTGGCATTTATAAACAAATGGCCTCTTTTGAGGTATATGCTTCATTCAGTTAACGGGTTAGACAAGGTGACCTTTTAACTGGTTCGACTGTATTTATATAATACGTCATTGTGTTGGTTTTTATTACACATGAACGTTGTGTTTATTTCCCTCGTGTAGTTTGATTATAATATGTACGTTAACAGACAAGTATAGTTCGTATTTCTAAATAATAAGTTTCATTGTGAAACAAATAAAAGGAATTATCTTTATACATGTAAAAATTATTTAATTGTGATGAAATTCAAAACCTGTAACTGTTATAAAGAAACTATTGTTGGTGTATTAACATTACATTTGATGAATATATTATTAGATTATTAATTACTTTAAAATCTATATAAACAATACGATGCACCTTGTGGTTTTTTCATTTGTTTTTGGAAATACGATAGTAGTATAAATATATTATGTAACAGTTTAGTATTTTATAGGACTACAATTTTCATGTTTGTTGCCATAACCATGCCGTCTATGCATGTGTTTTTACCCATATATGTTAATGCTACATTATATGTAGAGGTTTAGTTTTTACATTAATTTATATTACTTTGTGACTTTTGTAATAATAAATAATTATATATTCTTCCTGGTTGTTGACAATAAAAGATAACACAAGCTAATTTGTGTTGACTTAAATATTATCATATTAGAAAGAACCTGTACCAGCAAGCCCGAACTCAAGATTTCTGGACGGACACATATATATATATATATATATATATATATATATATATATATATATATATACACACACAGAATAAAACAAAATAATATAACACATAATGTACATAATTATATTTAACATTCCAATCAGTGCTTTACGTGCAGTTCTCGTTTCCGGTCTTCCATTGTGTTCAGATACAAATGTAGATTAAAACGTATATTATGCTAGGGAGGTAGGTGGGACAGGGGGTATATTTTACCATCCTAACAGGTATACTAGTAGGCTAGTAGGCCGTTGTAATACAGTGCGCTGATGTGTTGTTTTCATTATGTCGCAAACATTCGTCAATCCCAAGTAAATTACATCCAATGATCACTGATTAACTTTCTCAACATGCAATTTCTTCTCGGAAATTACATTGCAACTGGTTTTCAAATGCTAAGGGGTCAGTAAATAATCGTCAGAGTTGGGGGAGGCAGGAACGAATGCAGGATTTTAGCGGGGGGATGGGAGGTTGGACTGTGGTGAGCGAAGTATATAAGGAAGTAGAGTCGTGTTCCCTGGCAAATTTATTGAGGAAAAAAACATTTGCTCGAGCAGGGGGGATTCGAACCTCGAACCTCCCACCTAGACTGCTTACACGCCTGGGAGGCCTGAATCTACGAATCGGGAGAGCTTTTAATGACTCAGCGTAAGAGAGTCAGGCGGGCATGTGGACAGTTATAATGCTATCACGTATTTCCTGACTAAAATATTGAAATGCTTTCAACCACTATTTTATTTTAACTAATAATTTGAATTACATAGTTAAAACGGGGTTTGGTGTGTGGTTGGTCTAGGATCAATCCCTGTCAGTGGGCCCATTTGGGCTATTTATTGCTCAAGCAAGTGCACCACGACTGGTATATTAAAGGCCATGGTATGTGCTATCCTGCCTGTGGAATGGTGCATATAAAAGGTTCCTTACTATTAATGAAAAAATGTAGCATATTTCCTCTCTAAGACTATATGTCAAATTAACAAATGTTTGACATTCAATAGCCAATGATTAATAAATCAATGTGATCTAGTGTTGTCGTTAAACAAGTAAAGTAAAGTTTGTTTTATTTAACGACGCCACTAGAGCACATTGATTTTTAATCTTATCATCGGCTATTGGACGTCAAACATATGGTCATTCTGACACTGTTTTTAGAGGAAACCCGCTGTCGCCACATAGGCTACTCTTCTTTACGACAGGCAGCAAGGGATCTTTTATTTGCGCTTCCCACAGGCAGGATAGCACAAACCATGGCCTTTGTTGAACCAGTTATGGATCACTGGTCGGTGCAAGTGGTTTACACCTACCCATTGAGCCTTGCGGAGCACTCACTCAGGGTTTGGAGTCGGTATCTGGATTAAAAATCCCATGCCTCGACTGGGATCCGAACCCAGTACCTACCAGCCTGTATTGTCGTTAAACAAAGCAAACTTCTGTTAATATAATGTATATTCGCAATGCTGAGGACTCAGTTTGTATAGATAGTTTCAAATAAAAGGATTAAATTGTACACCAACATACAGCGTAAACAGAAAGAAATGTTTTATTTAACGACGTATTCAACACATTTTATTTACGGTTATATGGCGTCGGACATAATATGGTTAAGGACCACACAGATATTGAGACAGGAAACCCGCTGTCGCCACTTCATGGACTACTCTTTTCGATTAGCAGCAAGGGATCTTTTATATGCACCATTCCACGAAAAATAGCCCAATGGGTCCACCGACGGGGATCGATCCCAGACCGACTGCGCACCAAGTGAACGCTTTACCACTGGGTTACGTCCCGCCGCCATTTTTTGTAATGGACTTCATTGTTAGTTTGTTGTTTTCATACTGCTTATTAAAGTTCTTTTGTATATTGTGAGAGAAGAAACCTGCTGCTGATAGCATTCCTATTGAGTAAACAAATACTCCTTGTATTATTATACATGTACATGTAACAGTTTTAAACTGTTAACAACAGGTGATGTTAACAGGACATTCTGTACAAGGAGTAGAAAGTCATTGGTGGATTTAGAGGGGATCATAAGGGTCCTATGACCCCTTCCACCACCGCCCATTTGAAGTGTTCTTTTTAATGACTTTTTTTTTTTGTGGTGTGTGTGTGTAAATTCATCATCCATAATAACTATCATTTAACTGCCATAAAAACATGCCTCTAAGCATATCCATTTCAAAATCTCAAAATTGTCCAGGCAGCAAGCACACACACACACACACACACCAGTATGTCCCCCAAACCCACCTACACATTTCACTCTTTGTGATCTCAGCTCATTTGCCTTTGACAAACTCAAAATGCCAGTTTTAGATTTTTGCGACACCCCAACCCCATCCCAGCTTGTTACAAAATCCTCGATCCCCCCTTGGAAGTAATCTTTGCTTCTCAAATTTTAAGGATGCAAATGCTAGAAATTGAGAAATAGTTGTTGAAATTAGTCTCAAAATTAAACTTGTACATGTAATGTAACTTATTTGATACAAGCAAAAGAAAGAAAGAAATGTTTTATTTAACAATGCACTCAACACATTTTATTTACGGCTATATATGGTGTCAAACATATGGTTAAGGACCACACAGATTTTGAGAGGAAACCCACTGTCGCCACTACATGGGCTACTCTTTCCGACTAGCAGCAAGGAATCTTTTATTTGCGCTTCTCACAGGCAGGATAGCACAAACCATGCCTTTGTTGAACCAGTTATGGATCACTGGTCGGTGCAAGTGGTTTACACCTACCCACTGAGCCTTGCAGAGCACTCACTCAGGGTTTGGAGTCGGTATCTGGATTAAAAATCCATGCCTCGACTGGGATCCGAACCCAGTACCTACCAGCCTGTAGACCGATGGCCTAACCACTACGCCACTGAGGCCGGTTTTGATACAAGCATTGCTGATTGCTGAAAACGGAGACAAACGTGGATAAAAGTACAAGATTCTCAGATCATATCTAACATGAGATATGCAACGATTTTCAAATTTTGGAGTTAGCAGTGAAGGTATACATATGTATGATGTAGTACAACAGAGCCGTAGTTAGCAGGGTGGCAAGGGGGGGAAATCCGGAAAAAATTATATAAACTTGAAGAAAATTCTCTTCTTTACCGTTTAAGGAGTTTTAGACTTTTAACTACTCAGTTACCTGCCCCCCCCCCCCCCCACACACACACACCACCCACCCAAAAAAAATCCTAGCTACTTCCCTGGTACAACTTATCAATACTGTAGTTTCCCTCAAAATGGTATCCATGTCCACTAAACAGGATCTTAAAACTGCTTTCTATGATATATCAAGATTATATCAAAATTACGTAAATGGATACCGGTAGATATACATGTATCGTGTTAAGCAGTTTTGGGAAAAACCTCTTCATATTATCAGTCCAAAAAACATCAAGAATTCTCTAACTGGAATACTGACAAAAATAAAATGGAAAACAAAACCGTCTTGTGAAACCAATTATCAATATACATGTATAATAAAACATATTGTGTAATTACTTATTTTCATGCTTATATCCAATTAAGGTTCAAGCATGCTGTCCTGGGCACACAACTCTGTTATCTGGGCCATCTGTCAAAGACAATGGGTCAGTTGTAAGTGGTTGAGTCATTAAAACTCGCTTGGGTGGGAGCCGGTACTGGGCTGCAAACCCAGTACCTACCAACCTTATGTCCGATGGCTTAACCACACCACCGAAGTCGGTACATATTGTGTATTTTGCTGCCTGCTCCCTGTCAATTCGGACTCTAGAAGATGCTGCTCATGAGCAACAAATAAAAATGACAATAAGGGGATAATGATATTTAATACATAGTGACAGTAAAACATAGCAAAAGTAAACCAATACAATAACGTGAACAATTTACACATGAACTGGGAAATGAAAGTCAACCAACACCAACATAGTAAATTATTATGTAGTAATCCTTTTTACTACACCAACTGTTAGATATTCCTGTTAGGTAATACTTTAAAATATTTTAATAAATAATACACTGAAGGACTATCAATGTGTGGATGTTGGGTTGCAATATTAATAAGAAAGAACTTAAAGCCTTAAACTTCTAATAACTTGAAGCAATTTTAGTGGTATATAGTGGTTTAGACCTCTGAGAATTAATATTAAAATTGGCATAACCCATATATTTTATATGTTATGGAAAAATACATTCAGGTTACACATTTTATTTCTGCATTTAACAAAGTAAGTCCATGTAAATAGTGTCCTACATTTAATGCAATAATAAATAATAGTAATGCAAAATTAGGTATGCAGGAGAGATGTGCGAATGAAACAATCGTTCTCGCCAATTTCCAGAGGTCTGTACACAGTGTTTCTGCCAGAAGGAAATTTTTGGGTATGGCGCTATGAAATTGAATGCAGCCACAGTCAACAGGGGGTAAGGGGGGCCTCCCCAACAAAGAAAATGGGTTATATTTAGGGCTAGGGTTGAGAAAATCATACAATAAAGATAAGAATCATTAATTTTGTCAAAATGTTAACTTAAAAAAAGAATAATTTGGGTATGGCGCCATACCCGTTTCACCCTCTGGCAGAAACCCTGATACATGTATTCCTATGACAATTACATCTACAAAATGTTCTACTTTGATGCATGGCTCGAACTTAAGAATTTGTCTCCCATGGCAATTTAATAACAAAATTGCTGTGGGTGAAATGGCCCACCGACTGCAATTTAAACCCTGCACATGGCAATTGAAAACAGGAGACTTTAGCAGCAAATAAATAAGACTGAAACGTTATTTTGCTGTATGCAGACATATTTTAAATGTACTAATGCTATATACTGACAGAGGTTCAAAAATTTTCAAAAAAAATTACTTGCCACAGGGCAAGTGCCAATCAGATATTCACTTGCCCTATATATTTTTCCATGTGCCCATACTTTTTAAGGTAACCAATTGTGTTACTCCTATTTAATTTAATACAGTGCTTAATAGTGTAATAATCTTGAAATTGGTTTAATTTGGTAGTGTCCACTTGTTCATCTAAATATAATTATTGTGTTGATGTATGCCTTGGTGACCACTTGTATGGCTGTGGATGTTGTGAGATCCCTTTCCACTTGTGAGCCATTCTTTTATGGCTGGCATTGGTTCAAAAATATTTAGGGATTTTGGCCCATGTGTGTATATTATTTAACATTTTTTGCCCCAAAAACCTTCTCTGAGGTGTTTTTACCCGGTTCATAGCTGAGAAAAGTCTCTCGCAAACAATCGTAGCTGGGCTCAAAGTAAACATGAGCTCTTACTTTAGAAATGTTTTTAAATAGTGCAGGCTTGGTAAAGAACAGCCGGGGAGGGGGTGTACATTGATTGCAGCCTTGTATTTTTAACTTGTTGAGCATAATTTATTTGTTAAAAACTATTAATAAAGCAGAAACAATGAATATATTCATGTATGCATAGAGGGCATCGCACCATCACGATTATGACGTAGGGCTAATGAAATCTAACTTGTCACGATTATGACGTAGGCTGATGAAAAATAACTTCACCTCAACGAACGTAGATTTAAATTTGTAAAGTACTGAAAAAAACATTAAGTATGTTCTGCTACAAGGTTTATTATATCTAAACTAAAATGTCTTGCAACTTTTATAAGAATACAGTTCATAATATGTATGCTCTGTTCAAGTGAACTCGGACATTATAAACTTGCTTTACGTCCCCGTTTATTTGCAAAGAGCAGATTCCGGAACCACGTTAACGTCTAATTTAATTTGAATATAACAATTATAAACTTTATCCCACCTCATTCATGGGCGGATCCAAGGGGGGGGGGGGGGGGGGGGGGGGGGACGACCAGGGGGACGCGTCCCCCAAAAAAATTGTTCAAGTGCCCTCAAAATGTCCAAGTGCCCTTTTTGTTTGTAGAATTATTTTTTTTTAAGTAAACAATAATTATATTGTAGATAAATGAAATCAAGATTTTCGTGTACATGCGCAAGCTTGCAGATAAGTGTCTGTGTTATTGAGTCTCAATGGGGCCCCATTGAGGTTCTAACGCGAGTGACGCCAATTTACTTCATTATTGCTAGTATATTATGACGTAGAACTGTAGGAATTCATATTAATTGTAAATATCAAAACTTGTAGTAAGGTGCCCTTTTAACGAGTCAATGTGCCCTTCTTTTTTGGTCCCCCCCCTAAAAATATTTCCTGGATCCGCCCATGTCATTTACCATGTTTGCAAGGATTAAACATTATGATTGCACACACATGGCATGTATACTTTATTTTATATAAGCTATAAAGCGTATTGAACGCTATTTCTCTGAAGATCATCGAACCGATTATTTGTATGAATTCAGTCGAACGTTCTGTGGCGGAAATTACCGATCTTAGTCGATAGTAAAAGGGGAATAACTCTAAAGTTGTTATCGAACTTTTAAACACATTGTTTTGGTGTGTCAACACATTGGCAAGAGTTCCGATCGTTCCAGCATTTAGGGTTAGTTCTCCTCAGAGCTATGTAAATGCTCGTACGATCGGAATTCTTTCCAAAGGTTTTAGCAAGATTTGTAACAAAATTTAAAAAATGTTTTAGGTGTTACATTAGTCACTTGTCATCGGGCATATGCAGTTAACATAATTACTTGCCCGGCATGAAAATTCCACTTGGCACGGGCGTCGGGCAATGGGATTTTTGAACCCCTGTACTGGCAGCTAATTTTAATAAACAGGTGTAAACATTTTGACATCACTGAGGAGCTTTACCACCATCACTTTTGTGCAGTCAGTAATGCTCCCAACCTATGGTAATTTATATCTCAAATCGGTGCCGTCGTTAAGTTCGAGCCCTGTAGATGCATGTAAGATAAACTTGGATTTTTATACATGTACCAGTGTCATGCAATTTATAAATGGACCAAACGTCATATTTGTCATCCTTGTTATGTTATGAAGGATCCATTCAAACAACCAAAAAGTTAATTTTCAACACAGCAAAACATTTAACAATTTATACAAATATTTACTCTTAGCCATGTGTTAAAATAACAAGTATTTAAAAATATTTTTTAGGAATGTTCCTGAATTTTTCAAGTGACAACTAAAGGCAGGCTTGCTTGTTTGGTTGCTAGTCACTTTGTACCATGGTCATTTCGTATCAGTCATTTCGTACCCTGGTCATTTAGTACCATTGCAAAAAGTCATCTCGTACGCTAGTCATTTCATACCTTGGTAATTTCGTACCATAACTGAAAGTCATATCGTACCATGGCATAAAAATTTATAACAATCACCCTGGTAGTGTCTTTAACAAAATAACATAAAATTACAAATTTGTGATTAATTTAAGGGATATTTTATCAGTAAAAGACTAAAAATTATTGCCACTTTGTAGAAACATTAGCAATTGGCTAATTTGGCAATCAGAAGGGTAGTTAATGTGTTAATGGTTGTTATTGTTTATTTCTTAAACAAATAAGATGCAAATAAGTAAGTTTGAAAAGAAGACCTAACAAATTAATAATATTTTGTTGGTCCATTATGTTGTTTTGTTGTTTTTCACCAATTATCTGGAGCCATTTCACACAAAATCATACGATTATAAATTTAATATATATTGACATGTATTTTGGCCAACTGGCCTTTGATTTTGATCCATTCTATTTATTCACAACATTATGATACTTTTCAAATTTTTCTTAATACTGCCTAACTAAACATAAAAAAATGTGTATCTGTTAACTTCATCCATGTAAAAGAACAATTCCTTGCAATAACTTCACATTTCCACATCATCAGTCATTCAAAGTCATTCATTGGAGTTCTTTAACTTCTTGTTTCTTCTAAAATTATTAAATACATGATTACCACTTTAATGTAAAACAATGTACACTTTTTTCTTAATTCTTAATTCATAACACAAAACTTAAATGTGTCGAGTTTGTGTCTTATTTCTCAATAAAGACCAAGTTGAAAGTAGAAAAGTTTGTAGTTGAAACTGAACAAATTCATTGTTTCTTCATTATTTTAAAATTCCATTCACCCAATAAGTTAAATGTCTTTAAGAGGATTTCGACTACTTCCTTCTTCTGTCAATGTCAAGTATTCTTGTCAAAACGGGTACTTCAAAAATGCTGAAAATTAGTATAATCCTTCATTGTGATTGTTTTGTTTGTATATCCCATCCAACTAAAAGATGGTTTCATGTTCTTCTGTTGATTTCCAGGAACTATCTTCAAAATATATTTTTAATCATAACACATCCCTCTTTTTTAAATGAATACTTGATCCCACTCTTTGATTTATAATTATTATAATTTTCTGCAATCATTAACATGAAAGAAGAAAACAATGGACTGATTGATGATTGATCATGGAGGCATCTTCAATGAATCCGACATTCCTTTTTATATGATGTTTTAGCGTGTGGCACAAAACCCCAAAAAAATTTAGGAACACTTGTGGGGAAGCAATCCACATTTTCCATCACATGTTAGTTCTTCATAAAATTAATTTTTAAAACTGGATTTTGTTTTTTTTCATTTCCTCAATGTTACTTCGAGAATCAAGCAGACCCTCTCCTTCTGGCATAGTAACCAAGACACGCACAAACGCCAAGCAGTCCAATAACAAGTCCAAGAACAAGAGCTATCGCATCCCCGGCGTCAAATGCTGAAACGCCTGGAATAAACAAAGCGATAACCAAAAATATCAACTCGCAACTACTCGTTACCTCCATCTTGTCCGAAACAAAAGCATGTGACCGTCAGCTGATCATGTGACTAGAAAACACAAAAGGTGTAACTTCCGGTAACCAACCAAACTATTATTCGGAACATGAACCACGGACCGAGTACTCTGCTATTTGGGAGTTAGACGGACCGCTCTGTTATAACCGTCCAAAAGTGCGTCTAGCTCTCGAACGGCTGAGTATTCGGTATAACAGGGACATTTGACAGTTGTAAACTCGTTATGTTGTTGTGTGTACAACCTATTTTTGTATGCAAGTAACAAAACAATCGGCTCGGAAATAAATAACTTGTAGTAAATTCCATAGTATGAAAATGGCATTCTAATTCTCTGGAACAGACTGAATCAATGTTTAAAGACACTCCAGCACAAAAATGCACATCCGTCAAATAGTTTGGATTTTGGTGGTGTTTTTTGTGTGGGTTTTTTTGTGTGTGTGTGGTGAGCATTTTTTGTGAACTTGGAAGATTCTGTAAACCTAAAAAAACTAATTGAACAGAGGACTTCTTTTGTTTGTAATTCTCAAGCTGTGGAAGATGAAAAACATTTTATTTTAGACTGCCCTATTTATTATGTTGAAAGGCAACAACTATTTGATACGTTAAACTCCTTTCCCGACTTATCTAGTACTACTCTAAATAGCAATTTACAATTTATATTTATCATGTCATACAATAATGGTGACATTAAAATTCTTAACCATGTATATTGTATTAAGATTTATTGACGGCTGTATTTCTAAACGTAAAGTTCTTGTTCCAGCTAATTTAATTTAATTATTTCCAAGTACTTTAACCATTTATTTTTTATAATATACTTTATTCCTACAAATATAATACAAACTTTGTTTCTCCGTCTGGCATGTACATTAATATTGTTATTATTATTAATTGTTGTTGTTGTTATATAGATGTATGTTTTGGGGTTTTTTTTTTTATCTGTTTGCTGACACCAGCTTGTTTGGTAATATGCAATAAATTGAATTGAATTGGAGGTGTTTGTTTTTTCGTTGTGTGGGTACGGTTTGGGTTTTTTGGTGAGGAAGGGGGATGATCTGCCACCAATAGATACATTTTTTGGATGAGGTGAGGACGGACTGCAGGTTCCATTAATTAGTAAAAGAAGTACAGCAAGTTCAATTTTAATTCAAGTTTCTCTCTCTCTCTCTCTCTCTCTCTCTCTCTCTCTCTCTCTCTCTCTCTCTCTCTCTCTCTCTCTCTCTCTCTCTCTCTCTCTCTCTCTCTCTCTCTCTCTCTCTCTCTCTCTCTCTCTCTCTCTCTCTCTCTCTCTCTCTCTCTCTCTCTCTCTCTCTCTCTCTCTCTCTCTCTCTCTCTCTCTCTCTCTCTCTCTCTCTCTCTCTCTCTCTCTCTCTCTCTCTCTCTGTCTCTCACACACGCACACATAAGCTGTTAAATCTAATCGCTGAGGTGTGCCCAGGGCAGCGTGCTTGAACCCTAATTGGATATAAACGTAAATAAATTAAATTGAAATGAATAAATGAATTTGTAGATTTTGAATAGGTTTAATATGTGCGGAGTTAAATTATTTTTATTTTTTGTATTCATACTTTGAAGTATGTTTAAAAAACGTTTTGTTAGCCAGTGAGTGAGTAACATAATAATTAGATTTGGGTTTTTTTCTTCATATTTATAGTCCGGTATTTTAAAATATGTTCTGTAAAAAAATTGTCTCCTGACGTCATACTTTTGTAATGCAGATGCAGTCAGGTGGTTAAAAAATGGCTGCCTTCAATGTTGACACTGAGAGTGAGGCGGCAGAAAGTGGTAATTTATCCAGTCCCGAACTGGTACGGCGCGCGATCAGTGAAATAGACACATCAGAAGACACCGGTGTGCCTTTACAGACGCCATGGACATTCTGGCTTGACAAGTAAGCATTTCGTGGGAGATAACACGTTTCGATGCTAACGTTAAAATCTAAACCTGTCAGTTTCAGTAGACTGGTCACGTACTTATTCGTTTTGTTGGGGCTTGTTGATGTAGCGTAACTCAATGCTTTTATATTACCAGTCTATGGGTATCCTGGAATAATCTATAATTCTTCCCATTGGGAACGCCTTTTTCATAAGTACTGTGGAATTTACATGGGATCAGTGATTTAAAAAAAATTACTAGCCACCATTAAAAATTCACTAGCCCTACTTTACTTTAAGTTAATACAATTTGACTAAATAATACTAATAGTAATAATCAGATATGCCGCCTAAAGAGGGAGATAGAGCATAAAAACACAAACATTGAGGGGTTGGTGTGGGGGCAGGATATTCATATTTACAAAATAGACTTTATTGCACCATTTGACTTTTGCTTTCACTAACATGGCAATAGTAGTTATTTACTACCCCAATGTTGAATAGTCATGGGAGTGGGGCTACTATAATGTAGAAGCCCTGAATATTTATTCATCCGATTCCCAAAGCCTAGAGCTGGCTGTGACAGGGATGCACCAAGGGGTGTATGTATGTCTATATGGACACACACTCACCATGCATGAGACAAATTGTTGAAATTAAAATATATTAGGTTCACTTTAAAAGCAAGTAAATCCCCACAATGTAATATTGTACCAAAATGGCTACAGAATAATCTACCTTTTTATATTTAGGTTTTTGTATGCTTCAAAAACTGTCTGAAATTGTGAATGGTCGATAAGTGAATTGTACACATTTATCTGTCCTTATGGTTTGCTGTGACCTTTTGTTCTTGTTTTGCATAGGCAAAAACCAACTCGCCTCATCACATACTGATATTCCTCACTTCTTTTACTCATAATTACCGTGAATTTAACGCTGAGAGCAATTGCTTGTCCACATAATTTCAGGAGAGCAATTTATGGATCACCATTGACTTTCAATCCATGAGCACTGATTTATTTTTAATTGCATTTATGACATGAAATATGACATGAAATATTCAGTTTGTACATTTCCGTTTTCCAATTTTTTAAAGGACATCCCGAGGAACCTCCGCCGCACAGTACGAGGCAACGCTGAGGAAGTTGTACACAGTAAACACAGTTCAGGTATAAAGTACAGCTTTTGCATCATGACTATCAGGAACAAAAAGGTTCAGGGGCAGATCCAGGATTTCATTTGGGAGGGTGTACCATTGAGGAAGCTACATGTACATGCATACACAGTAAACACAAAATTTTCAGATATAAGCTACAGCATGTAACTTGGAAACTCAGGAATGGAAAGGTTCAGGGGCAGATCCAGGATTTATTTGGGAGGGTGTACCAGTGGGTAGATCGAGGATTATATTTGGGAGGGTGTTCTAGTCAGGAAGCTACATACATGTGCATGTATACAGTAAACACAGTTCAGGTATAAACTACAGCACGTAACATGGAAACCAGGATTGTACCCTCTGGGGGGGATGGGGTGGGGGTGGGTGGGGCAGTTGCCACCCTGAGAATCTCACCTTTTTTTTTTCTTCTTTTTTTACTCCAGAAAATAGCATACACATCTCAGGGTTTAATTTGTATAGTGTTTCATTTGTTTATAAAAAGTAGTTTAACATGCTCATATACCACTAGGGTTTCGAACACTCCCATCCAGAGTCCGACCTCCGATAAGATCGGTGGCCTGCCTCGGGGTGGGGGAGGGAGAGGGTAGAGTTCAAAATGGGCCGAATTTTGAAAATAGCAATTAGTTAAAAAGTTAATAGAATTTTTTTTTTAATTAAAAAGTTACAAGCCAAAAATAAAATTGACTGCTCGGCCGAATATTTATATAATTTGGAGCATTTTAGAAGGACAGTTCAAAAATAAATAAGAGAAAGAAGAGAGGATCAGACTATTTGATAATATTAAAAAAAGAAAGTAATTTCGACATAAAATTTTGAACGAAGGTCTAAAAGTTTAAAGTCCGATCTATATGTCCACGTGAGTGGCCTCGTTACGGCTGTTTGGGTGCACAGCTTATAGGGACGAGATGAGTTGCATCCCGTCAAGAAAACCCCTAGATTGACAGTCATTAAACGTTAAAGTTGTAGTGTTGTGCTGAAATACAGATCATGAGAAGCCGGATCCGTCTGAACGAGAGAGAGTATCAGACTAGGGTATAGTCAGGTCGTCATTGGTTGGTATAGTGGTGCAGACAGGCCCGACTCCAGAGGATACGAGATGGTATCACTATAAAGCAAAGTAAAGTCTAGAAAAGAGTAGTAGGGGCTGACCCCGCTTCCTATTTCTTCTTAGAGTGGGGCGGTCAATCTTCCAGTGCTGCTAGGACAAGCTCAGGCATGTAGAGACTAAACGTGAACAACCGTGGCGTTCTGCAGAATGGCCGTCATACGAGTCACGAAAAAACAAGTCGACAAGAGTCAGCGGGAGAAATGATGTGGAGGCAAGGAATCTCGCTAAAAAAGAATCCAACCTGGTGGTGCAGGCTGTCGAAAAACAACGAAATGAAGGATCCCCAAGTCGAGCACACGAAAGCACATGCAATGTGCACCATCAACAAACACGTCTTACCGCGTCAAGCTCCAGACTGGGAATCTCACATTGAGATACCATTTTCCTTAACAAAGCTGGGATATAAATGCCAATATGATTGGCCAACAGGCTGCTAGGACAGGCTCAGACATGACTAAACGAGAACAACCGTGGCTTTTTGCAGAATGGCCATCATACGAGTCACGAAAAAACAAGTCGACAGAGTCAGCCAGAGAAATGATGTGGAGGCAAGGAATCTCGCTAAAACAGAATCCAACCTGGTGGTGGAGGCTCTCGAAACGAGAAGCATTCAATCAGTTCCAATCACCGCATACATCCCAGTAGAAAACTTCATTTCGCTGACAAAAACAATGAAATGAAGGATCCCCAAGTCGAGCACACGAAAGCACATGCAGTGTGCACCAGCGAAACAAACATGTCTTACCGTGTCGAGCTCCAGACTGGGAATCTCACATTGAGATACCATTTTCCTTAACAAAGCTGGGATATAAATGCCAATATGATTGGCCAACAGCACATTAAGGAAGAATGGGGTCAACACAATGTGACATATGATTTTGTACATTTCTTATTGAAAGCAGTGCCAAGATCAGCCAGACCGAGCAGAAAAACATCTGCCAAACTGGTTAAAAAGAATGACTACTTCGGAAACCAGTCAAAATAGTTCGCAAACGTTAGCAAACAACGGCTGGCTGAACTTAGGGCTGATTTTACTTTCAGTAACACGAAGTAGTTTTTTTAAAACCACCATCGAATAAACTATTTATGAAATGTAAATCTGGGTCATTAACCTCAATTGTGGGAGGGGCCTATACTGACACTCGAACACCAGCTGCTCTGTGTGTTTACTTTTGTTACTTTTTGACGAATTCTAAGCAATAATTATAGGTAGGCAATAAATAAAATACTACACTCCTTTCAGTTTAATACCATTTTTATGAACATGTATGTTAGAAAATGGGATCTAGCTCACTTTCGCTCGCTAGATACCATTTTCTAATGTACTCATTTATAAAAATAAAATGGTATTAAACTGAAAGTCGTGTAGTATTCTCTATATATAGTTCATTCCTATATGTACCTGTGTGTTTAGGGTATCATCTATTTAAAAAGATTCCCTTTATTAACCGTTGGTGGTTTTTTCCCCAGAGTTTTTGGAGTGTTTACAACAACATCCCTGACCCGAGCAGAATGTGCACTCGATACAGTTACCACTTGATGAGACACGAACACAGACCTGTCTGGTAAGCAGCACAATAGTGTACAACAGGATTTATTACCCACCTGGTGAACATCTGAGTGTGTCATACAAATTTTGTATGCACCAGTTGCTAAATGACGTTATTTCAGTAAGTGATATCTTCCCTGGTCTTAGCTGTGTGCATTAATTTGCATAACTCATTGAGTAACATTGGACGTAATTGTCTGACTTTACATTATTTGATGGTGGGTAATAAATAAAATACCACACTCGTTTTAGGCAGGAGGTAGTTGACCCCCAACCCACATCTCGTGCATTTATGGTTGGGATGGGATTAAACCCCAGTCTATCTGTCCACAGAGGAGATTTGATCCTTCGACCCAAGCTTTTCGGGCGAGTGATCTATTGACTGATCTAGATCTGCCCGAAGTAGATTTTAGGTACATGTAGTTTGGACTCTTGTTTTTTGTTTTTTATTTAACATTCCTTTCCTTTGATAGGTGAATTATTAGTTTTATTGTTTGTGTTTTAGGGAAGATGAATCCAACTGTCGTGGCGGATACTGGAGATTCAAAGTTCATAAACAGGATACGGTTTGTACTTTCACTTTGAGTTCTAATGTAATAGATTTATTCTTATATATTATTTTTATTTGCTGAAAATACAGGTTCTTACTGGGGGGGGGGGGGGGGGTCATTTTATGTGGAATTCATTGAACCTATGATTATGGAAAAGTTATGTTTTTATAAAAAATTTTTATAGTTTGTTCTGTTTAAACACATCACTAGAGCACAATGATTTATTAATCACCAGCTATTTGATAATTTTATAATTTTTACATTCATGTATAGTATTAGAGGAAACATGCTATATTTTTCCATTAGCAGCAAGGACTCTTTTATATTCACTTCCCTACAGACACAGGGTTGAAAATTAGCGGTCGCCCGTGGTGACCTTTATTGGCTAAGGGTGACTAAGCATTTTACAAAGATAGTCCGTTGGGCGACCATTGATTTAGGACAAATAAGTTAGTGTAAATAAAAAAAAAAGTTCTTTACTGATTACCATCAAACTACACAGGTTAAAATGTCTTTTCTGATACAGGTTTTAAGGCAATTAATGGATATTAAGGCAATATTGATGGATATTGATTAATATTAAGGCAATATAATCTCAACGACAAAATCTTAATACATCATCAGGGCTGTATCTCTGTATGTCAATGCAGTCGATTGGGCATTTGGCACAGTAGTCGATGATTCCATGGATCTCTATCTAGTGCCTCATCTAAGAGGACAGCCACTCCCAAGTAAATCCTTTACTGGGAATTTCATCCCTCTTGCATGAAAGACGACTGCCACTCCCAGACTACTTTACTAAAGTAAAAGTTTTTTGGAAATAAATAACTTAGTAAATTCCATAGAATGAAAAAGGCGTTCCCTGTGAAAAGCATTATTGTTTTGATTTTGGCTGTGCAGTTAAATTTCAGTGTGATAATTGGAGGGTTAGTTGAATTTGAGAAGGGCCAGTAAGATGTTTTGCAAACTGGCCCTTCTGGCGACCATGGTTTTCATATTAATTTCTAACCCTGCAGACAGGACAACACATACCATAGCTGTTGATATCTTAGTCCTGGAGCACTGTTTGGGATGAACCAAAAAACCCTGTAAGAGAATGGATCTGCTTAGAGAGTTCGAACCTCTCGCCTCACCCCCACCCCACGTTTTCTGTACACTACAGAACAGAGGAATTACTTAGGCATTGACTTTATGCAACACAGATATACAATACAATGCAATACAATACAATACAATACAATACAATACAATCTTTATTGCAACCTTTTTGTGTGTATGCATTGGTTAAGGAGACATGTTTTTCATTAAAAAGAAACTTATGAAATACATGTAGTTAATAATAATAGCAACAGAGATCTAATACAAATATCTGCATCCATGTGCCACACCAACACGAATACAGATACTCACACACATGTAGACACACGCACGCACACACACTTATAAAATACATGTAGTTATAATAATAGCAACAGAGATCTAATACAAATATCTGCATCCATGTGCCACACCAACACGAATACAGATACTCACACACACATGTAGACACACGCACGCTCACACACTTATAAAATACATGTAGTTATAATAATAGCAACAGAGATCTAATACAAATATCTGCATCCATGTGCCACACCAACACGAATACAGATACTCACACACATGTAGACACACGCACGCTCACACACTTATAAAATACATGTAGTTATAATAATAGCAACAGATATCTAATACAAATATCTGCATCCATGTGCCACACCAACACGAATACAGATACTCACACATGTAGACACACGCAGGCACACACACACATGTAGACACACGCAGGCTCACACACTTATAAAATACATGTAGTTATAATAATAGCAACAGAGATCTAATACAAATATCTGCATCCATGTGCCACACCAACACGAATACAGATACTCACACACATGTAGACACACGCACATACACACACTTATAAAATACATGTAGTTATAATACAATGTAATAGCAACAGAGATCTAATACAAATATCTGCATCCATGTGCCACACCAACACGAATACAGATACTCACACACATGTAGACACACGCACGCACACACACACATGTACGCGCACACACACATGCACGCACACACACTTATAAAATTAAATGTTTGTGCTTATTATATAGACAATAACTTACGAGTTATGAGGGATTATCTGTCCCGAGTGAAATTAATGTTGTCATTAATTTCACGAGGGACAGATAATCCGTAATTCCAAGTATCAAGTGGGTTATTGTATTTATTACCCATAGTGTAAATAGTTTAGAAACTTAAACTTTAAACTTCTTATATGACACAAACTATATAATATACAAGACATGAAAGTCTGAGGAAACTGATGACGTCGCTAAAGAAAAGCAATGACGTCAAAAGCTATCTTTAGGTACACAAATCTAATGTGAGCAAGAGAGGTCACATTCGTAATGAACTGATGTTTCTAGTGGGAAGGTACCATTCAAAATAAATAAATATTGGCGTATGCCATTGATTTGTTTTATTTTAAATTTATTTATCTAAACATTCACTATTGTTTGTAAAATCTCATCAACGAGAGACTTGACAGTTGAGGAAACCGATGACGTCACCACACTAATGTCATGACGCCAGCGGGGAAAAGATAGCTTCTGTCTTCCCCTTGAGAAAAATAGAAAATATATTCACCCGCATCTCACTGCCCATATGGGTAATAAATTTAAATATTTCAGCCTGCTGTTTGGAAGGAGCTACATGTACTCCTCGCTGCTATAGGAGAACAGCTGTCTGATATTAAGCTGAATGTTCGTGACTTGTTATTATTTAAATATTTCAGCCCGCTGTTTGGAAACAGCTGCTCCTCACTGCTATAGGAGAACAGCTGTCTGATATTAAGCTGAATGTTTGTGACTATTGTTATATTTAAATATTTCAGCCCACTGTTTGGAAAGAGCTGCTCCTCACTGCTATAGGAGAACAGCTGTCTAATTTAAGCTGAATGTTTGTGACTTGTTATATTTAAATATTTCAGCCTGCTGTTTGGAAGGAGCTACATGTACTCCTCGCTGCTATAGGAGAACAGCTGTCTGATATTAAGCTGAATGTTCGTGACTTGTTTTTATTTAAATATTTCAGCCCGCTGTTTGAAAAGAGCTGCTCCTCACTGCTATAGGAGAACAGCTGTCTAATTTAAGCTGAATGTTTGTGACTTGTTATATTTAAATATTTCAGCCTGCTGTTTGGAAGGAGCTACATGTACTCCTCGCTGCTATAGGAGAACAGCTGTCTGATATTAAGCTGAATGTTTGTGACTATTGTTATATTTAAATATTTCAGCCCGCTGTTTGGAAAGAGCTGCTCCTCGCTGCTATAGGAGAACAGCTGTCTGATATTAAGCTGAATGTTTGTGACTATTGTTATATTTAAATATTTCAGCCCACTGTTTGGAAAGAGCTGCTCCTCGCTGCTATAGGAGAACAGCTGTCTGATATTAAGCTGAATGTTTGTGACTTGTTATATTAAAATATTTCAGCCCGCTGTTTGGAAAGAGCTGCTCCTCGCTGCTATAGGAGAACAGCTGTCTGATATTAAGCTGAATGTTTGTGACTATTGTTATATTTAAATATTTCAGCCCACTGTTTGGAAAGAGCTGCTCCTCGCTGCTATAGGAGAACAGCTGTCTGATATTAAGCTGAATGTTTGTGACTATTGTTATATTTAAATATTTCAGCCCACTGTTTGGAAAGAGCTGCTCCTCGCTGCTATAGGAGAACAGCTGTCTGATTTTAAACTGAATGTTTGTGACTTGTTATTATTTAAATATTTCAGCCCACTGTTTGGAAAGAGCTGCTCCTCGCTGCTATAGGAGAACAGATGTCGGACTGCATGGCAGATGGTATGATTGTTATTTTTCATTACTGACACTTACATGTCTATCATAATTAGTAAATGTTGATACATTGATAATGATGACAATGATGATGATTGAAAAATATATGTCCCCCACTTTATGTAAAAGTTAAAAGGCAAAATACATGTAGTGGACTACCCTCATTTTTGCAAAATATGTTATTGACTACCTCATTATTGCAAATTAGATGTAGCGAACTACCCTTGTTTTTGCGAAATACATAAAGTAAACTACCCTCATTTTTGTGAAAGGCATGTATTGGACTACTCTCATTTTTCTGAGATACATGTACTGGACTACCTTCATTGTTGCCAAATACATGTAGTGGAATACCATCATTGTTGCAAAAAAAATGTTTTGGACTACCCTCATTTTTGCAAAATAAATGTTTTGGACTACCCTCATTTTTGCAAAATACATGTAGTGGAATACCATCATTTTTGCAAAATAAATGTTTTGAACTACCATAATTTTTGCAAAATAAATGTTTTGGACTAACCTCATTTTTGCAAGATATTTGTAATGGACTACCCTCATTTTTGCAAATAATGGACATAATCAGTTCTAGTTGTCAGCCATTGATATGAAAAAACACCACATACTAATTGTTAGTTAATAATAAGAGTAATTATGTAGCAATTAACATAATGTTAGAAACTTAATACTCATTGATTACACAATGTGTTGATGTGTTGTTGAAACTACATTCCTTTCCATTGTTTTTAAAAAAAAAACCTATGTACATTTTGATCCAATAGGAGATGAGGTTGGTGGAATCAGCGTCAGTATCAGAGACCGTGACGACATTGTTCAGATATGGAACATTGCGTCAGACTTATCAGAACAATCTACCATTATTTCCAAGGTCAAAGAGCTACTACCCAATGTAACCTTTCCAGCATTATTTTATAAAGGTAAAGATTTTCATCAAAAAAATTAATAATTCGTATTCTTTGGTGGGGGGGGGGGGGGGGGGGGTGTTATTTTATTTGTATATAATCATATATTGTAAATGAAATACTACGTTTTCTTTCATTTCATCCTTTAAAACACATTGACTAAAGTTGGCAAAATAAATTTCTATTCAGACATTAAAAGTTACAAAGTTTTACAAAACACCTTTAAAAAAATAAACAAAAAGACAAAAACAATAAAGACAAATGGAAAGAAGAAGTATATAAAGAATACATAATAGAGAAAAAGAGCCTAAACCGAAAAAAGAACATGATAGTTTGAGAAAAAAAAGTAAATTACAAAGTAATGATCAAAGGAGAAAATGGAAGAGGTGATTACATGACTGGAGAAACAGGTACCTGTGACACCATGAGATGTTTGGACCAGTCCATGAAATCTGAGGGTGGAGGAATGCACTTAGGTTAGAGGTCAGGTTAAGTATTCCTGAAAAAGAGTTCTTCATTTTCCTTTAATTTTTATCTCATTAATTTTAAGAAATTAGATAATTTTTTTGATTTTTTTTAAGCATTTCAAACACACGAAGCCTTTGAAGCGGACAAAGTACCCTTCACGAGGAGGTGACATTAGGCAACAGTCGTTAGGAACCTCTTCAAGAAACAGTTGCTTGGAATACAGTATTTATTTGACCAACTAGTTACACTACTGCCAGATATCTTTGTATGATTTGTATGTTTGAAATTTTATAACTTGTAAAGCTTTTAAGTTGAAAGGGATATGGAAATAAGAAGAAATATGTTGAATAATGAGACAGGGAAAAATGGCTAAAACTCTTGGAAGTCTTCATGTGAATTATTGAAATTGAATTAATAAGACGACAATGTATATAGCTGGTCAAACTAGCATATGTGATGGAGATGGGGGTGGGGAGGGTACTGACACTCCTAAATGAAGCTGAGGTGGGCTGATTATATGTTGCCCCCTGTCTTAGTTTAAAGGTAAATCTAACTGTCTCATCCTCAGTTGCTGGCAGCTTCCAATGTCTATGACTTGCTCTAAAGGGGAACCAGTGTTATACTGTCTTAACCCTTCTCAGTGTTTCTGCAAGAAAGAATATTTTGGGTATGGCACTATGAAATTGAATATTTACAATGTGTGTTGAATGTGTTAGGGGGCCTCACCAAGAAAAAAAATGGGTTAGGTTTGGGGTTAGGGTTAAGAAAATCATCCAGTAATGATAAGAGTCCTTCATTTTGTCAAAAGGTCAACTTAAAAAAATAAAATCTGCAAAAACATTTGGGTATGGTGCCGTACCCATTTTACCCTCTGACCGAAAGCCTGCAGTTCTCCATTTGCCTTCCTCAGCCATGAATAAACAGGTTAACCTAGACCAAATTGTCTGTTCTCGATGAATGTGCTTTAAGAGTGATAAAAGCACATTAAAATCACTTTCTGACCCTGATTCTAATCCAACCGCCATAAACGACATTATGTGTCTTTGTTTCCTATGCCAAAAACATTTATGCATTGTTGTGCATGTGTCAAGTTCATCTCATGAATGCAATATTTTGGGTGGTCTCGAAGGATTGGGCATGTGTTTTATAAAACTTTTAGAATCTAGACTGAAATCTTTAACCCACATGCAATTTGTCTGGGTTGCCATGACGTTAAAGTCTCAGGACATTATTAGAGATGTGAGTCTAGACTTTAAAAGTTTTGTTAAGTATGGGGACGACTATATTTACGTCTAATATTTCAGGTTTGTTCATTTGGCAGTTTTGTTCTTTTAGTATCAGGGCTAGCTCTGCATCAACAGAAAATATTCACCAAATTATCTATTGAACTTAAAAACCTGCAGAATCCCAGTTATTTTGTACAGAATATCAATTAATACTTATAGGATATTAAACGAACTTCCATTTCGTATCATGTTTTTGTCCCGAGTGAAATAATTTTCAGTTGTCACAAGCTTTAGCAAGTGACAATGAACATTATTCCACGAGGGACATAAACATGATACAAAATGGTAACGAGTTTAATATCTTATTTATTACCCATATCTTAATTTATATCACTCAACTCTTTTGGTTGGCATTCCTGTAAGGTTGTAGTGCGCCAATTGATGACGCCATCACTTAGCGTCGAAGTGTTACGTCCCACTTGGTGTTCTAGTGGGACATATCACTTTGATATGCACCCAGATATTTTTAACTATATGAAAATTATTTTGCCAAATGAAAATGAAATTCGCCAATTGGCAAATTTGGCGAGTGTTAGAGCTAGTCCTGCAGTATACTGGTATATATAAGGCACAGTATTTTGTGCAAACCGCCATTCTCTTTGCATGTCAGTTACACAGCTTATATTTACACTGCCAATCGGTTAACTGCAAGTTTGAGGTAACTGATTAGGCAGTTCATTGTTTACACAAATATAATTCATGTTACTCAACAATCGCTTACCTAGGGGAAAGTCATGTGAATCAATTTTTGCTTACACGATATAGTCAAACTTTGATAACTCCACCTTCGATCTCTCGAAAATTTTGATCTCTCGACCTGAAGTGATGGCCCTGGCCGAATTGCTATACAAAGTAGTAATAACGGCCTTCGAAAACTCAAACTTAGAATACTCGATAAACTTGATCTCTCGACCTAATTTTTTGGTCCCGTCATAAAGATTTAATAGTTTGTTCACCTCTAAAACTCGACGTGTGTAGATTGATCAAACTGTCATTGCCGATAGTATGTTAAAGAAAAATGAACTGTTATTCTGGTCAATCAGACGAAGTGCGCCCGTCTCAGGTGGTCTTGGCTGTTGAGGATTACAGTGATAATTATAGAATAGATGGCCTAGCGGAATGAACTGATCCTGTGTGTGGTTGACCGGCCTCGGTGGCGCAGTTGTTAAGCCATCAGTCTACAGGTTAGTAGGTACAGGGTTCGCAGCCCGGTACCGGCTCCAACCCAGAGCGAGTTCTTAAGGGCTCAATGTAAGGCCACTACACCCTCTTCTCTCACACTAACCACTAACGAACTAACAACTAACCCACTGTCCTGGACAGACAGCCCAGATAGCTGAGGTGTGTGCCCAGGACAGTATGCTTGAACCTTAATTGGATATCAGGACGAAAAATAAGTTGAAAATAAAATGTGTATGGTTGTCGGTGGTCGTCCATGGTGGAAAGCCTCGCTACATAATACATAATTACAGATAACTTCAAAGAGCACTTGTAATAATTGTTAGCGCTGTTTCATTATTATAAATGTTAGTTCCTGATTTGCATTAATGCTTTTTAATGTTCTTCTTATTTAAAATAATTAAAATAATTAAAAAGAATTTGTAAAAAACAAATGTACTAAGTGTTATTCAACATTCAGTGTTTTATTTGTAGCTACGTTCCGCCATATTTTGACATCTGCAAAATACATCAACTTTCATTATGTCATTTATTTCCTGTTTCAAATTTGAACTCTTATATATTAATTTCAAAAACTCAAACTCCCTGAAACTCAAACTATTCCCTCATCCCCTTCAAGATCGAGTTATCGAAGTTTGACTGTATTTTGAAAAATAATATTGTCCTCTGTACATGTATATGTACAATTAAGGATCTCTTTTTTTTTTTATCAAATTAAGTTTCTTTCTGTTAATTGTTATACATATATCATAAAGATGAAATAAATTGTTTAAAAAACAAAATAATTGTGCTTAAAATTAATTAATTTTTTCTGACTTTTTAAAAAAAAAAAAATGTAAAAATGCCATTTTTGAGATCCTCAAAATTTATACCTCATTTAACGGTATAGTGTTTTACTGATAGACAGTATTACGTCTACCAAACACTCTTGGATTTGTTGTGAACAATGTTGTAGTTAGTAATGTTGAAGGTAGTTTTGTCATTTGCGGGTCAAAAGAATATTCCTACAGGTTATAATAAAGTATATATATAGGCCTGGAAACCTATAGGTTTCGACGCATTTATCTAATTTATTATTCCCATTATCATTCCTTTCATAAAGTCGCTGATATTTTGTTATTCATTGATATCATTGTTCTCACTGTAACTAGGTGGGGGCATTTTTGTTCAAACCAATTGTAGGAAGTGGGAAGTACTGTTCTCTTTTTCTTTTATTTTTTGAACATGTGGTAACCTGGGGTAACCTGGGGTAAGTTCAGTCAACCGCTTTTCGCTAACGTCCACTAGAATTGTTTATGTGCTTCACGTTAAACCAAATGGCCACTTCGGGAACCAATCAAATAGTTCACAAACCTTTGCGAAATGTTCACTGGCTGGACTTAGGCTTGGTAACCCGAACGACCATTTTTGTAATTTGTTTTAATGCCTTCTATTTTGTAATATATTTGTTTAGTGAGAGATGAGCATGGTGCAGCTCAAAAATGCAAGTATTCAGGCTTTAAGCTGTTGTTCAGCAAAATAAATAAATATGTATTTTAGAAGTATTATAAGATAAATAGAATTCACTAGTCATGGGTTTTTTTTTAATATGTAAAATATCAACCACGTCTTGCTAATTGATATTTGTCTCGGCAGAGTCACAACAAACACCAATTAACAGACTCTGTTGATATTTTCCATGTTTAAAAGGACCACTTGAGAGGAAGCCTCTATATACAGTTGAATCACATTGGCTCGAACCCCGTTGGTGCTCGAGAAAGTGTTCGACCCATCAGGTAGTTTGACCTAACCATTGTGTAAGTGTGACTCGGGACTTCATTTTTGGTTCGAGCATTGCAGTGTATTCAACCCTTCCGCGTTCAACCCAATGAGATTCTACTGTATATTACAAAAAAAATTAAAAATACATAAAGGGTGTGGAGACAGGCATAGCATACCACCACCACTATTACTGTGGGCCTCTGTATTTATTTATTTTTAATTGCTTTCAGATTACAGTACAAAGAATGTTTATCTGTTTATTAAAAAGGTTAAATATTTCTCAATTTACCGTAGCAGTGATGTTGAATGTCATTTCATAATTCTGTTGTATTTTGTAAACCCACCTTTGCGTATCTACATATAGATTACATTATTAAATTGTTTTATTTTTGCTAACATAAGCCTTCACGAACATACACATATTTATGAGAGGTATGCCAATATTCTATAAATAGTGATGGGGAAACCCCATGACCTGTAATGAGAACAGCTGTAATGCACATTTCAGCTCACATGTTTTGAGCAGTATAATCAAATGTTCAGGGAAAAAAAATATTTTTGTGCCTGTTTCTGTTTTTATTAAACTATGTCATTTGATGTTTTGCATAGAATTATGCATGTGACCAGAATAAATTTTAACTGTTAATACATTGTAAACCAAACCATAACTAACTTGATACATTACATGTAGTTATAAGAATGCTTAATACAAAAAATAATAATTCAAACTGGTATGTAAGATGAAATGTACTTCTTTAGTACAACTGTCATGATATCAGTATAAATATGTGAAATATAAATTTGTTTGCTATATAAAAAATTAATAATAATAATAAGATAAATAATATTATTACTACAGCAGGCACTCATAACTGGGAAAATAAAAATTATAATTTCTCAATGAAAAATGATTATGCATTGGTGTAACGTACACTATTATTGGACGATTTGATGTTTATAAACCAGTGACTTTGCCAGTACTAAATTTGACGTCAACACAATGTGACAAAAATACAAAATGACATCACTTACTTTAAAGTGTTTGCATTTTCGTCTCTCAGTTTTTATTGTTAAATTTGTAATAAAATGTTAGTTTAATGCAGTTCATTAAAAGAAATTTGACAGAATAAATAGAACTTTGGTTTTTAAAAATTATCTGTGATCTTCAATAAAAGACAGTTATGGCAATACTCACAATAGTGTGTAAAGTTGATAACGCCATTTCTATATAAATATAGTCATAATGAAAATAGAAGGTTCTTAAACAACAACAAATTACTGAGGTAATAAATAGAATAACAAACTCAGTACCAGTTATTATAAAATTTATGTCCCTTGTGAAATAATTTTCAGTTGTCACTCCCTAAAGCTTGTGACAACAAAATTATTTCACTTGGGACATAAATTTGATAATAACTGGTAACTCGTTTATTATCCTCTATATACATCAGTTATTTCAACATATTGTTTTATTCGTTTTAAAGGCATTTATAAGTATATTAGAGAAATTGGATATACATTAATTATTGAGTGTTGACCTATTTGTGCCATTTTTAAGGAAATTTCTAAATAAGAAAATCTGGTCATTATGATAATACTGAATATAGTGCCAAAATACCCTGATTTGTCTCATCGGTGAAATGTCAGTTTTTTTAGTAATTAAGTTACATATTTTAATTCTCGTATGTGTAGTTAAGTTGTATTTCATTTTTACTTATTGCATGTTTATAGTCTAATTTATGTGACTAGTTGTATGTATTGTGCATTTATTTGGAGCTTTGTGGGTGTCATTTTCTTTATTATTGTGAAAATTTAATGAAATATTTGCTTTTTAATTTGTATTATTAAAACAGTGGACTCTGTCTTAACGGGAATACAGCTTTTGAGCTGGATTTACCTTGGTATTATTAACTTTATTAACGTGCCTATATCAAAAAGAGGTTCAGGCATTTAACTTGGTTGCCGAGTTCCTGTCTGAGATGTACCGAGTCGGAAGATCATTCCCCAACATTTGAGTCGTATGGGGTTTTCCCATTCCAACTAGGAATTCACAACTGACTTATCATGGCATGTGCCGTCTTGTCTGTAGGGGTCACACATGCAGTTGAAGTTTTTATGTTATTATTAGCAAGTATGATTATAAGTATTGTCTGTTATTTTTTTTATGTTCATCTGGATATGAACATAAAAAATCATCAACAAACTTATGTGATAACAGCTTCGCTGATTCACACAGTTTGCGGGTGGGTTTTTTTTATTCATACCCCGAGGAACACAAAAGAAATAACAGACAGTCCTTAAATGAAGAAGTTTGTTTTGTTTGATGACACCAGTAGAGCACATTAATTAATCATCGGCTATTTGGTAATTCTGACACATAGTCATCCTAATGCAGCAAGGGATCTTTTATATGAACTTTCCCACAGACAGGAAAGCACATACTACGGCCTTTGACCAGTTGTGGTACACTGGTTGAAATAATAAAAAATCCAATCAGTTGAATGGATTCACCGAGATGGTTCGATACTGCAACACAAGCACCTCAAACGGAACCGACTGAGCTAAATCCCACCCTACATTACAGTATGAAAAGAAAAATTCTCTTTTGTCTCAGGTGGCACACGAACTTGAAACCTGCCAGTCTTAAATCACCACCAAGCTCAAGATTATGAAATTAATTTCCTTTTGATATTTGTTACTAGTAATTGGACTGCCATTTGTTCTGAAAATCCTACTGCAGTGTACAAGTTGTGCTCACGGGTTATTTCGCCAAATGAAGGCTCTTGTCAACTTGTGAATTGGGTAAGACGATATTAATGACTTCTAATGAAGGCAGCATTAATCGTGCTGTGAAAAAAACCTTGTAAGAGCCCAAAATATGTTACACTCCTAATAAGTAGTGTCAGTGGCTTTCATATTTCTTGTGTGCTTATTTCATGTTTTACTAATTACATGTATGTTGCTTTATGTTCAATACTATTATTGGCAGATATTAGAACAATGTTATATTGATCTATGTATTCCTGTTGAGAAAATGTTATATATTATTAGTGACAATAATTCATGGTGTTGGAAGCTATTTTTTATATTTATGTAGTTACAGTTCATATAAAACATGGCACGACAAGTTATTATTTGTTTTATATAAAAACTGTAATAACAAAAACAAAAACTATCAAATGGCATTAAAGTCAAGTTTGTCACCTATCCTTCCATTCTTATATTAATCTAGGCCAGTTAATAAACATGTGAAATCACTTTTATTCATGTATATATATATATAATAAAATACTAATTTATGATACTACCTTTTTTGATCCACACATTTTTAAAGCAAAACAAAGAAGATTTGAGCTCTAAAACAATATAGTACTAATATTTGTTCTAGATTCAAATTATAAATAGCAACCAACAAGATTTAACAGACTACATCTCTACAAGTTACTTTAAAATTGGTTACGTCCAGCTTTGCTATATGAAAAGGAAATGGTTTATTCAACAACGCACTCAACACATTTTATTTACGGTTATATGGTGTCAGATTGCTACATGAAGTCATTCAGAGTTTTAAAAGCAAGCAAAAGTACAATGTGTGTATATTTTACAGGCCTCCGAGAATAGAACATTTTGCATAACCCATTTATAGGTTACGCAAAAATAAATTCCGGTAACCCATTTTCTTCTTGCATAACCTGTTATGTTCATGTAAATGATGTCCCAAATTTAGGGTACAAACGAAAAATAGGTTACGCAGAATTAGAGTACTGTGACCGACATGCGATCAAAATGATCGGTCTCGTAATTTTCAGAGGCCTGTTTTAAAAATTACTTAAGATTGAGAAGCTGGCAGAAATAGTACACAGATAGACAAGAGAGAGATGGGTGTCATGTTTAACCAAGAACTCCTGAAGTCGAGAACAATTTGTTTATACATTAGATGTACATGTATTAAATTGTGTTACATGCGTAGTTCATTGTATGCAATTAGGAATTCAGTTTTATTAACCATTGATGGTGCACATTTATAATTTACATATCAGTGCACTGTTACATTTCATTATGTATATTATTGTATGTGGAGTCAAGTGTTGAACCCTCACACGTTATAAGCTAGGATTGCAGCACGTATATATATATTATTGCCATGTAAAAACAAATATAAAACTTTTAGTGTTTTTGTTTATGTTTGTACTTACACTTAATAAGATTCAAGCACATTATCCTGGGTACACTTCTTCTATCTGGGTAGAATGAATACTTCCATCATTGTATATCTATCTGGCAGGGCTTCTAGATTATGGTAGCCCCACTCCCATGGCTAGTGATATTCACTGTTGGGCTAGTAAATAATTACTATAATTAGCCTGACGGCTAGTGGAGAAAAAAAAAATCCTTGTCAAATGCAACATTCACATATTTTGTAAATTTATGAATATCCTGCCCCCTCTTTTTACCCTCTAAGGATTTGTAAGCTCAATTTCACTCATTAGGTGACACATCTGATTATTACTATTAGTAAAATTGTATTTAGTTGAAGTAGGGCTAGTGAATATTTAATCATGGCTAGTACATTTTTAAAATCATTGATTCCACGCCTAGTGGAGTTTTAAAAAATTCTAGAAGGCCTGATCTGGGCTATCTGTCTAGGGCCGTGCTTATAAAACTGTAGTCTAGATTAATTGCCATGGCATTAAAATCTCAGACTCTGTTGTTGTTTATACTTCTATTCGTGCTTATATCCAAGTAAGGTTCAAGCACGCTGTCCTGGGCATGTACCTCATCTACATGTATCTGGATTGTCTGTCCTGGAACAATGGGTTAATAGTTTGTTGTTAGTGAGAGATAAGTTGGTGTAGTAGCCATACACCCACCCACTGAGTCGTTAAACTCGCTCAGCATGGGAGCCGGTATTGGGATGCGAACCCAGTACCTACCACCGAGGCCAGTTTTAGATTTTTTTGAGACTTGAGTTTAGACTCTAAAAGTTTAATAAGCGCGGGTGCCAGAATGGGTTTTAATGTTTAGTCGTTACTAAGAGAGAAGCTTTAGTAATTAATGGTTTTAACTATCCATTGAACTGTTTAAAGCTAGCTGTGTTTTTTTGAGTTTGTTGATCAACTGGGATGCAAAGCCAGATCCTTCCGACCTTAGGTCCGAAACACACCAGATCCAGATCCAGATCCAGCTGCGGTGTGTTTTGGGCTTAGGTAACCACCCCACCAAGACCTGTTGGATATAGTTTGTACATTATTAGCATTTGTATGACAGCTTGAAAAACTGAGAAACATTATTAAAGGACAATACTGAATATTTTTAAAATGTGTTTTTTACAGTACGTTTTACGAACAAAGTAATTTTGATACATATACTACATAGGAATGGGAAGCTAGAATTGTTTTTGTTTTTATTGTATATTGTGACCCATGAAAAAGCTTGAGCTGTATGTGTTTGCTGTAAATTTAATATCTGTTGCAATATCGTGATAATATCGGATGTATATAATGGTGAAATGTTATCTTGAATATATCAATTAACAGGTGCAGGTATTTGGTTAATATCTTCTTGTTGGTGCTGAATGTTGTGCTACATTGTTGCTGTTTGGATTGGACTTACGTGTACAATATTTTAAGGGGCAGTACTAATATATTGTTGTTAATTATAATTATGCCAAACAAAATATATATCTGGTCTCTGGTCAGTGAAGGCATCGATTTTGACCTTCACGCATCAACCTTTTTTCTGTTTTTTATTTCCCACGTTATGAGTTTTACCGGGTTTTTCTTGCCATGATGTAAAACCACATTTGAAGCAAAAATGCCATCCTGCATGAACTAGGACGTGCATTCTGATTTCAGTTTAAATATGTCCCTTATTTTGGGATCAAATATACTCAACTTTTCTGTACAACCATGCTTTAAAAAAATACATATATATACATGTATATATGGGGGGAAAAAATAGCAGCATCACCGTATCAATTCTGAATTTTTGGTCTGACCAGAGATTGACTTTTTTTTTTCTTTGGCCGTAGACTTAATTTTGACATCATAAGAAGGGAATATATGGTTCTTTTCTTAATACAATGTTAATTATTCATCATCAGATTGCACCAAATAGGAATATCAATATTTGGGTCGAACATGATTATTTTCACACTTGGTTTAATAAACTGTGAGATAGAAAACCCACTACTGGCAATATTAGTGTACTTGTAAGAAGCAGAATATACGATTCTGTGTAATATAAAATATAATGTTTATTTTTATAGACAATTTATATTTTGGTTTCAAGGTATCATTAAACAATTCATTCATTTCATATAGTTTTCCTTAACCTATACAAATAAGGCAAGGCACAAAAAAGCACTTAATATTTACTCGCCAGTTGGCTAGTAGATAAAAAAAAATCACTAGCCAACTGGGGATTGTTACTCGCAGTGGCATAGCGTGGGTGGGGCCACCGGGACGGTTGCCCTGGATGCAAAATTCTGGACTGGTGGGAGGGACTCTGGGAGTGCTAAGGGTCCACTGGTTAGGGGCGCAATACTTGCCTTGCCCCGGGTGCTGGCTATGCCACTGGTTACTCGCCAGGCAGCATAGCAAGTATTAATATGGATATACAATGTACTTGAATTATTGTGATTAATAAAACATTCAACAGATCGTCAAATTAGCCAAAACTCTTGAGTTTGATCAGTGTCAGATCTAAGGGGGCCCTAGGGGACCGGGCCAACCCTAAATTTTGCGACAAGTTATATTTTTATTTTATTTTTTCATTTATTTTTACGTTGGAGAATCCGAGGAGTCCCTTCAGAACGTTTGTGACCTTCGGCCATATGTCTTTGAGACCCTTTTAAAATGGATTTTCTAGAACCACCACTGGTGATATTTTCACATTCAGCATACTGCGCGACTTCAGTTATCTGACGTTATGCAGGGGTGGGAATTCTCCTCGGATCATCTGTTTTCCTGTCATGGAACATTGCATTTCCTCGCATTTTAATCGTCCTTTCCTCCAAAATGTGTCAGATGGTACAGATTTTAATCTAGGATTTCAAGAATTTCCGGGACCCTTTAGATTTCCTCTTTTTTACAGTTCACCAGTTCCCACCCGTGATTATATGTTATTCACAAATAGTCCTATAAACAGGAAGTTAATGTTTTGTGGTTTTGATCATCAGTTACTGGTATTACTGATTTTGAAAAATAAATATTTATGTCATATAACGACAGCCAGGTTTGACAAAATAATCTACTCACCAAAAGAAAATTGTTTTGTAAACTCTAATTGCCATAGCAGAATTTCACTCACATAGGCGAGTGTTTTATTCATAATATATCATCCTGTAAGGACAGTATACTTTTCTCTCATTTTTTGTTCCTTTTTAATAGCCAATTTATTTTTCGGGTTCTAAAGTGTCATTAAACAATTTATTCATTTTGTAATTTTCCTTAACCTACATTGTATATAGATACAAAGACAGTGAGTTTTTTCTCCTCCCCACTTTTATTAATATAATGATAGAGAGTATAAAACCTATTTCAGTTGACAGATTTTCTTGATGTGATACTGACAGAATATGCATGTTTCAATCATTTGTTTCACCTTGATGAGATATAGGTATTACCTTTCCGGTGATGTTGTCAACTTCTATGTCTAGTTCCAATGTTAACTTGTCAAAGTGGAATTTTTAGTTTTGTTTTGTTTTTGTTTTGTTTTTTGTTTTTTGGTCATATATATTCAGATGGATATATATATAGGTATGTAACTATATATTAGTGACACCAGATATGGTTATGGTAGGCAAGGCAGAGCCGTACCCTGATCAAAATCCGGAGGGGGGGGGGGGCACTACTTTTTATAAACAAATGAAACACTATAGAAATTAAATCCCGAGATTTGTATGCTGTTATTTTTTTTTTAATTAGATTTTCGGGGGGGGGGGGCAACTGCCCCCCCCCCCCCCTTGCCTCCCCCCAGAGGGTATGGCCCTGTAAGGCATTGAATGATTCTGCAGAATTCTTGTTTTATCTGGACCTCTGCTCATAAAACATTTAGAGTCTAGACTTATTCTTTAATGACATCACAATTTGTATGGTGTTGCCAGGATGTTAAAGTTTCAGTGTCTGTTGGAGTCTTGAGTCCAGACTCTAAACATTTTATAAACACTGAGCCAGATTATTAAGAAACAGGATTAAATTAGTTTACAAATATCTGCTTTGATATTCTATAATTTAAAGGAACATTAACCAAGAATATCTATTAATAACTGGTGAAAGGTTTTGAATTTGTTTTTCAATTTTCTTTTTGTTAAGTGTTACTGTGTGTAATTGAGTTTGATGGTAATTTTATTGTACACATGTGTCTGTTACAAAAACTAACTAGTAAAAAATGTCAACATTATAATATTAATTACAATAAAATCTGGTACAAAATGTCACAATTTTAATAATGATTACATTAAAATCTAGTACAGTATGGTAAAGTGTAATCATTATACAGGTGTGCTAATCATTGAACAATATGTTAGTAAATAATTATAATACAATTCTTAATTGCTAAACTTGTTCCATTTAAATGTTACACCTTTTCTTATTTTATTACATCCAAATTATGTAATATTTGTTATTAAATTTTTTTTATAATTAATTCAGAGTAGGCTAAGCTAAATAATGAAAGTGGGGATTTTGTGGCACAGTAATAGTCTTTTTCAGCTAAACAAAAATGGCAGGCTTTTGGGTTGTTTTGGGTTGTTTTCCTCTCCCAAAGTATCTTCTACTTCAATATACAGTCAAATCTGCTCAAGCAAATACTCCGTCTATCTGTATCATATACTGAGAGGCATAAATAATGCAATGAGTATTTCACTGAATATTTTCTTATAGAATTATCAAATCATATATATTGAGTATGCGGACAAATGACATATTGGTAACAACTGTAAGTGAAAGAGGATTTTGTTCAGATCAGAAAACAGTTGAATAAAATGACTTTTCAGTAAAAAGCATAACTTGGGTGTTTGTTGCAACAACACAGCATTGCATATGAAAATCTTTTTGCATGTGCATTGCCTGCTCTTGTTTCCCTATAAAAGCAACAATATTTTGTGTTTTCTGTCTTTTTTTAATATGCCACGGTAAGTAATGTTAAAAAATTGCTGTTTTATTGCTGAAAAACCAAAAACCACATTTTATTTTTTAAAATTCCCAATTTGAACAATATCTTCTTTCAGTTACAGTTGTTACCAATATGTCATTTGTTTGCAACCTTAATATCGAAAAAGAAATGTTTTATTTAACGACACACTCAACACATTGTATTTACGGTTATATGGCATCAGAATATTGAGAGAGGAAACCCGCTGTCGCCACTTCATGGACTACTCTTTTCAATTAGCAGCAAGGGATCTTTTATATGCACCATCCCACAGACAGGGTAGTACATACCACAGCCTTTGATATACCAGTCATGGTCCCACCAACGGGGATCTATCCCAGACCGATCGCGCATCGAGCGAGCGTTTTACCACTGGGCTACATCCCCCCCCCCCCCCCCTTAATATAGATGAAATAACAATTCTATAAGAAAGTAGCGAAATACCTAGTGCGTTATTTATGCCTCTCAGTATTTTATCTTGCTTTCAGTGTACCAGGATAGAGTTAGATCTATAATTTCAACAAAAACAAAACATGATCTCGATAAGCAGTAGTTATATTAGAGTTAAGATCAGAATTCAGGAATGTATTTAAAACTGCGTTCACAATCATTTAGAAATATGTACCCAATATCAGAACAGAGTTTCAAATACCGGTACATGTATTAGTTTATTGGCAAATCAGAAACTTTCTTGTGTTTTTTACCCTGGTGGGTTTTTTTTTTTCTTTTTCTTTTTTGTGTGGGTTTTTAAAATTATTTTTATTATATTTTTATTTTTGGGTGGGGCAAGGGGTTTGGGGTGGTTCATTTGTAGTTAATTCATCAACATCTTAACATATATATATATATATGGCATATCTTTCTAATCATTATATTTAGTTTAATCTAATGGGGGGGGGGGGGGGGGGTATTGAAAAAATAGGGCCCAGTTGTGGTTAAAAGAAACGTTCAAAATCGAGGATTGAATCATTACAAATAATAAATGATTTAGAACAACCAAAGTTTATTTTGTATTAATTAAGTAGGATCCAACTAATTAAAAGGAAAATATTAAAACAAACTCAGGATTAATTTAACTACAACTGGAACAACTGGGCCTAGATACAGTGGGTTTTATTCATCTTCAACACATTGATATCTTATTACATATTTTGAAAAGTGCCATATTTTACATGGCTACGGTGGGGGGTTTTAACTCACCAGTTTTACCAAGCTGTTATTTTATGAAATTATATAATTTATTCCTGGTTTTTTGTTTTGTTTGTGTGTGTGCGTTACTTCAGCTGTACATGTTATATATAACTGTGTTGAAGTCCAACATTATTATTATGGCGGTGCAGTTTGTAATGGAATAAATGTTACAGCTTTTATCACGTGGTTTTTGTTCTTCTCTTGAATTTAGTCACTAGAGCACTCATCTGCATGCAGCTTGCACCATAGGATCGAACTACCTCGGTGGTTGCATTCTCTGATTGGTTTTTTTCCCATCCCAACCAGTTGCTCATGACTGGTATATCAAAGGTTCTGGTCAGTGCTATCCTGTCTGTGGTATGTGCTGTTCTGTCTGTGGGAAGTGCTGTCCTGTGTGGGAAGTGCTGTCCAGTCTGTGGTCAGTACTGTCCTGTCTGGGAAGTGAAGTCCTGTCTGTGGGAAGTGCTGTCCTGTGTGGGAAGTGCTGTCCTGTCTGGGAAGTGCTGTCCTGTCTGGGAAGTGCTGTCCTGTCTGTGGGAAGTGATGTCCTGTCTGTGGGAAGTGCTGTCCAGTCTGGTCAGTACTGTCCTGTCTGGGAAGTGCTGTCCTGTCTGTGGGAAGTGCTATCCTGTCTGTGGGAAGTTCATATAAAAGATCCCTTGCTGCTAATGGAAGAATGTAGCGGGTTTCTTTTAAGACTTCCATGTTAAAAACTACCAAATGTTTGACATCCAATTGCTGATGATCAATAACTCTGCTCTAGTGGTGTCATTAAACAAAACTTAACTTTTTGACTAGGATTTGTAGATACTTTTAAAGACAAAAGTTCAATCAAGATGAAATGAATTAAACGCAGGGTAGCACAGCTGTTGATGTACTAAACAGAGCCCAAATGTATTTTTTTGAAAATATATATACAATGAAACCCCTTTAAACTGGATACCACAAGGATAAAGTAAAAGATCTGGAGCCTAATTCACTAAACTCTCGCAACTTTGCAATCTCACAGTGCAATGCTAAAAGACTTACAAAGAAGATGCTTTGTTATCTAACAGAGCCTAAGAGACCTTTGTGAATTCGGCCCCCCGAGTTTTAACAGGTATCTGATATAAAGAGGTTATGGTCTGTAGGCCTACTGATATATTTAAAAAGGGCCATGGAAAACTGTTTTGATGAAATTCTGGTTTACAGTGTGTCTGCTTTTGAGGGGTTTTCACTGTACATTTATTTTGTCCCAAAAATAGTTTGACACCCAATTGCCGATGTATTTTTCAAACATTCATTCATTCATTCATTGTCCCAAAAAGTACGTTATTTTACTTTAAGGAGCTCAGTCAATATAGCAAACATTGGGCTATTTCTCGTTCTAGCCAGTGCACCACGACTGGTATATCAAAGGCCGTGGTATGTACCACCCTGTCTGTGGGATGGTGTATATAAAAGATCCCTTGCTGCTAATCAAAAAGAGTAGCCCATGAAGTGGTGACAGCGGGTTTCCTCTCTCAATATCTGTGTGGTCCTTAACCATATGTCCGATGCCATATAACTATAAATAAAATGTGTTGAGTGCATCGTTAAATAAAACATTTCTTTCTTTCAGTGTGCTGTAATTGTATCGCTAAGCAATACAAAATAAACTTTAACTTTTAACTTTAAATCTACCACGATGTAAACAATATCACATATTTAACAGTTAAGGAAGGAAATGTTTTATTTAAAGACACACTCCACATATTTGATTTACAGTTATATGGCGTCGGACCGTATGTAAGAAATACCAAATGTGTGACATTCAATAGCTGATGATTAATTAATCAATGTGCTTTAGTCATGTCATTATACAAAACAAACTATAGGTATATAAAAATTCCACTGGTTTAAATATGAAAACTATAAAAATAGTTCGAGCTACTAAACCAGGGTACACTAAATGCAAAGCTAAAGTGTTAAAATCCAGTATCAAAACAAAACCACAAACAATATAAAATTTTATTTTAAATCAAACTTACAAAATGTTTTCTTCATTCTGATGTGTCATTTCAACATTCAAACTAAGTGTTAATTAGGTTTCTATGTTTATCAAAATAAACAATAAATATCTTTACTGAGCAGTTTGAATTTGGTCCCAATTCCTATAATAGAACTATTAAAGGGACATTCCTGAGTTTGTTGCATGGTAAGATGTAAGTTTTTATATTGGTACCGTAGTAACATTGAAAACATCAAATACCGGTATTATGCCAACAAGTTAATACTTCAAACTTGAAGATCATGCTACAAAGTTAGCACACAATGGATCATGCTTAAAACATTAACATGACGGACCATGGAAAACAAAATCAGCACATCACAAGTTATGCTTTAAAACTTATATAGATCATGTTTTAAAGTTAATATATCACACATCATTTATTTGATAGTTAACATCATAGATCACATTTTAAAGTTAATATATCACACATATATTTGATAGTTAACATCAAAGATCATGCTTTATAAAAGTTAATATATCACAGATCATATATTAATAGTTAACAATATAGATCATGCTTTTAACTTGAATTTAACAAATCATATATTAATAGTTGACACCATAGATCATTCTTTAAAATTTTAATATATAACCGATCATATATTAATAGTTAATAGATCATGTTTTAAAAGTTAATATATCACAGATCAGATATTAATAGTTAACATCATAGATTATGCTGTAAAAGTTAATAATGACAAATCATTTATTAATAGTTAACATTGTAGATAATTCTTTAAGATTTTAATATATCACAGATCAGATATTAGTAGTAGATCATGCTTCAAAAGTTAATATACCACAGATCAGATATTAATAGTTAACATCATAGATCATGCTTTAAAAATTTAATACTGTATATCACAGATCATATGTTAATAGTTAACATCATAGATCATTTTTTAAAAGTTAATTTAACACAGATCATATATTAAAAGTAGTTAACATCATAGATCATGCTTTAAAAGTTAATATTTCATAGAATCATGTTCAAAAATTTAATATATCACAGATCATGATTCATATATTAATATATGTACAAAATGTAGTTAACACCATAGATCATGCTAAAAAAAAGTTCATGTATCTCACATGCTAAAAGTTAACATCACAGACTGTAATTAATAACTATGCAATGACTAACACATGATAAAGCAGGCACATATAAAGCCAGACTAGTCCAAAGGAGGGGGGCCTATCAATTTATTTACCTCTCAACAATTGGAATCAACTGTTCACATTGGCCCTTCATTTAATTTTTAATTACTAATATTGGTACAAAAACAAGAGTGATCCATTATACTCAATCAGTAGCATAGCATGGGTTGCCAGCACCTGGGGCAAGGCAAGTATTGCACCCCCTAACAAGTGGACCGTTAGCACTCCCCGAGTCCCTTCCATCAGTCCAGAATTTTGCACTCAGGGCAACGGCCCCAGTGGCCTCGCCCACGCTACATCACTATACTCAATCAAATTAATCAAGGGCCAGTAGACTATTCCTTTCCTGTCCTGGACGGAGGAGCCAGCTGAGGCCGACACCTGCACCCATGACAGCCGTGTACTACAACAGCTTGCTCTGAACGTGCACGTTAAATCCTCTGACCAGTAGACTGTTGGTAACTATTTGCTAGTGTCATTATCTTAGTAAGTTTTCTTCGCTCATGACTTCTAAATATTGTTTCAGTAAAATGTGACCCATTGACCCATAATACATACAGTGGGGTTGTCATGTATTGGTGAAAACTACTTAAAGGTACATTCGGCAACGATTTATTTCATGTTCTTTCCTAATGATACTTATCATCTTATTGGCTCTAAATTGTTTTTCAAGTCAATAAGTTTAAGAACATGCCATAATGTGAACACTTTACTATGGAAGAATCTGTATTTTCTGTTTACTATATTTAATGGATATAGTATATATATTTTTTTTTGGGGGGGGGGGGGTTGAATTTATTATTTTTCATTTTTGGTCATATTTTCACACAGTATATATGTTTTTATACATACATACACAGATCAAAATTGGTTAATATAAAATAAAACAACAAACCTCTTGCTAACACGTCATTGAACCTTACTCGGCACGAAACACTCAAAATTTCTTATACATGTATATATGGTAATAAATACTTAGATACTGTCAGTGGTGGATGATGTCAGAGATATTTATTCAAACAACTTACAGTATACACTCCATCTTTTAATAAATTCATTATATTTGATTTTATTGGAATACATTTTGTTTTCTAATATATAATAAGAATGTATATGAATTTTTAATATTTTAATTTCTAGTGATTTCTTCAGAAATTTTGAACTATATATAAATTGCTTTGTCAAAAGAGCAATAATGTCAATTATGATATTGTTCTTTGAGAGGCCAAGAAGAAAACTGGTATGAGAGAAGATAACTATAATGTCTGCAGCTTCTTTTATCCATTGCTCGATTTGTTCAATTAAATTTTGGATGTGTACACAATCAAAAAATAAATGTGTACCGGTATACATTTCAATATACACATTACAGAAGCTACACTTTAGGCTGCTTATCACTCTAATATTAAAGAGAAACTTGTTTGTAGGAAGAATTCTTTGGATTATTCTATATTGGAATCATCTTAATTTGGTTTCCTTAGATATATTGAACACATTGCTGTTGATACTTTTCCACCAATTGTATTCTTGTTCAAAATTTAATTCTCTTTCCCATTTAGATATATTTTTTGGTGGAGAAAAAGACGACTTTATATAGGTGTTATATATATGTTTTGACCCCTGTTTGTTTTGTATTATGGTATTTATATACTTAGGCCAAAATAGAAAGTCAGCTAAAAGTGATTTGGTGGATAAAAATGGCCATGTATGTAATATTGCAGCCTTTAGCCCTTCAAATGTAGTAAATGTTTTTTAGTATATTTAATATTCAGTGATGCAAATGATGTTGGACAAAGAAATCACAAAATCTTTGCATCATTCTTTCTGTCCTGGGTCAGGGTCCCTGGCTATCCAGGGACGGGACCCAGGACGGACATGCTTGAAACCTTCGTGGTATATGAGCATGTTAAAATTTACCGCACCGCATCGTCCTGAAAAACGGGGATTACTGTAAGCATTGTAAGAACAAAGAAACAATTCTTGGGTGGTATTAAAATTCAGAATTAAAAAAAAAATCTGAAGGTTTTACATTCTTAAATAAGGTACACAGTGAAATTTTCATTGCAAATTAATATCCGTAAGAGAGCTATGAAATATTCATTATCATGTTTCTTAAACACAAATATAAAAAAATTTCTGTTAGCAGTTTAATTTTAATGTCCCTCGGAAATATTGGCTGCTTGTTTTTGTTTGTGTTGTGATATTTTCTCCCGTATTTTTGGAGCATCCCTGACAATGATTCTAACCAGCTTTTCTGCTAGTTCCATCATATGTTGTAGCCGATCCTTCTGATTGCACACCTCTTTTATGGAGAAAGAAACCATCTGAAATGTAACAATTTTACAATAAATATTCTATTGTAATTTATTTATTTTTGATCGAGATTTGTTTTAGTTTATCAAAGTGAAAGCGTGTACCATTTAACAATGCCAGAAGTGATCACTGAATGCTCTCAAAGTGATTAAACTAAAATTCACAGCAAAAACTGAAGAGGAAGACTGGCAAATAGCACCTATTACAATTGGCGAGACAAGGACTGGGATGTAAATTTGAATTTGGATGTGGACAGGAATAAAAGAATGGAAGATAAAAGTGCCAGAGTAATTTGAAATGAGGAGTTCACACATTAAGATTAGATGGATTAAAAAAACAAAAAACAACACTAGAAAATGTTTTGGCCTGTAATTTAACCTTATTATAATAGCAAGAAAGAATTTATTTTTATAATCTCTTGCTATAGGCATTCAAAAGTAGAACCCATTTTTCATACTTGCTGGAGAGATAATTACCTCTTCAATTTGTGCACAGACAAACTGCAGTCGGGAGATCCAGCCTAAGAAACTGCGACAGTTCATGCTGCGAGTTGTGTTGGACAGAAGAACAAACACATTCTCAAGTAGCATGTTAATCTGCAAAAAAAGAACAAGCAACTGAATTTTATAAAGCTTTATAATGTGAGATAAACTATTTATATACACATACATGATTGGTACTGTTCTAAAATAACTTGGGGTACTGCAAAAAAAAAAAAAAAAAAGCAAATCAGAGTACAGTAATATACAATCTAATTAAAATTAGCTCCACTATTACATGTGGATCTAACAGCAGCCCGTTGGAGATCATGTTCAGTTGACCTTTCATTCGACCAATCAAAACCTTACTTGCAAAATCATGCCAGTGATTTGAAAAGAATTTGAAAACATTCGTGATTATGCCGAGGGTATACA
Source organism: Gigantopelta aegis (assembly GCF_016097555.1). Taxonomy (NCBI): domain Eukaryota; kingdom Metazoa; phylum Mollusca; class Gastropoda; order Neomphalida; family Peltospiridae; genus Gigantopelta; species Gigantopelta aegis. Next base: position 74,261,083 of record NC_054701.1, read on the forward strand.
AAATGATTCAGGTGAATTATGAAGTATGCCAGAAACTAATTTCAATATAAAATTTTATATAAAATTCATTTCAAGACGAAAAAAAACAAAATGTGATGGTATAGCCATAAAATGTGTTTATACTAGTATACAATCCAGAGTTTATTACTGCACTTTTACACCTGTTTTTCAATGTTGAAATAGACCAACAAGTTCGCCTATTGCATAAATAGTCTCGCCCAATATTTTTAGAATTTGTATGCTCCCAAATAACGCTATAAAAGGCGAAGTGTAATTGGTCGATATTTAAATTGTTATTTATAGATGAAATGTCACATGGACATGGGAGTCCACGTAATGCTGTTAATCTACTGGTGAGACCAGCAGAGCTAATTTTAATCAGAATGAGTAATATATGGTCTTCTTTAGATAGATTCAATGTGCTCTAGTGGTGTCGTTAAACAAAGTAAACTTTTGCTTTAGATAGACATAAATGGCATCTTTAACTCCACTAAATAAAGTGGATTGCATTTGCCCAAAACTCATTGTAAACTATTTAACTCATAATTATTGAATTCATAGATAATGTAATTTTAAATGCCTCTAGTGAAATGCTTTAAAAATGGATATTTTATATATCACATGGGTTTTAAATTATTTTTTTATATAAATTTAGATTTTTGTTAATTTTAAAGAAAATGTTAACAGTAAAACTCTTTCTTACCTCTTTGACATATATCACAGCCTCGTTAAATATTTTAAATACTTTAAATGGAAGTTCAGAGTCTGCTTGGATACCAGAGAGTGACATGAAGAAATTCATCTACAAAGACAATTGCAACACAATCAAAATATCAAAAGACAATAATAAGACAATCAAAATATCAAAATACAATTATTTATTATCTCACAAATATTTAACCTAACCTCAAGCTTTATGCATTTCCATCACCACTAACCCCAACTTATGGACTGGTTCAAACATCTCACCAGCCAATCAAGTGGCTTAAATCACCCACTGTGTCAAGGGTACCTCTTTAGGATCATATGATCTCAATTTCCTTCCTGAAGTTACCAACGAAATATGAAAGTAAGGATCCCTGGTGGATCAAGACAGGAAATGGGTTTTTGAAGTATTGATGAAAAGAGAAATTATAAAAGTTTTCTTCATTTTCTTTCATACATAAATCTGACCTCTAACTTTAATGCAATATTCATTTCATCAGCTTGGTTCCGAGTTTCATGCATGATAAGAAAATGGTACAAGTGACAACTTCTACTACATAATATCTCATCTAGTAGCAGGTGAAAATATCTATCTTCTAGCAGAAGATTAAAATATATACTACTTCTACTTCTAAATACAAATATATATCTTTTCTATTTGTAGACTTCTTTTACTTCTAAATACAGGGCTAGCTCTGGCACTCGCCAAATTCACCAATTGCGAATTATGAAAGCAGTTGGCGAATTTTATTTTAGTTTGGCGAAATAATTTCATGTAATAATTGACATTTTTAAAGAAAATAACTGACAATTTCTGCAATTTTTGAAATTTAATAGTCAATGTAGTGAATTGTTTTGCTCACCCAGAGCTAGCCCTGAAATACAAATATCTATCTTTCCTATTTGTGGACTTCTTGTACTTCTAAATACAAATATCTATCCCTGAAATACAATTCTCCTATTTGTGGACTTCTTGTACTTCTAAATACAAATATCTATCTTTCCTATTTGTGGACTTCTTGTACTTCTAAATACAAATATCTATCTTTCCTATTTGTGGACTTCTTGTACTTCTAAATACAAATATCTATCTTTCCTATTTGTGGACTTCTTGTACTTCTAAATACAAATATCTATCTTTCCTATTTGTGGACTTCTTGTACTTCTAAATACAAATATCTATGTTTCCTATTTGTGGACTTCTTGTACTTCTAAATACAAATATCTATCTTTCCTATTTATATACTTCTTTTAGATAATATCTCATCTAGTAGCACGTGAAAATATATATCTTCTTATTATATAAAAGAATCAAATATTGTATTCTTTTTCTACTTCTAAATACAAATATCTATCTTTTTTCTATTAGTAGATATAAACATCTAAAGCTCAAATTACATGATTTGGCTTCCTCTTTGCAGCTAGAAGCTGGACATATGTAGAAATTTGCTCCACAGAAAATGTCTTTGGAGATGTCAGTCTCTTGTGTCTGTGATGAACTGATTTCTTGTAGTACAGTGTTCGTAGAGTATATGTCATTGAGTCTTCCAGCATCCAGTTCTGTAATATTAAAAGGGACATTCCTTAACATATACTGAGTCAAATTAAAATCTAAAATTTGAATAAAGTAAATGAGAGTTGAAAGCAAGTATTTTTCAGGAATAAATATTGTAATGGCAATGTCTACACTCCATTTGAAGCCCATCACAGCCCACGTGATCCGATCCATAGCACGTGCACAGCACCATTGAGGCAAAAGTGGTTTTGCACGTGCCACTAGTCACGTGACTAAAATAGCACACATGTTTTCATCGTTACTTGCTCACAGTAGTCTGACACAACAAAAAAAACCTACATTAAAACGATATTTGTTACGACCTGTTTCGATGCCACACCTCAAAAATGTGAACACGCCGTCGGCATGTTGCATGCACGAACATCAGTAGCTGACATTGCAAGGGCACTGAGTTGCAGTCGACGGGTAATTTATGATCTGTGGACACAAGTACAACAAACGTGCACCACAGCCTGATTTCCCCCGACCGAGTAGACCACATGTGACGTCACAGGCAGATGACTGTCATATTGTGTTATGTTACCTCCGCAACCATTTCATGACAGCTACAGCAACCAGTAATGAACTTTTCAGACATCGGGTGTCCGCACAAACAATTTGAAATCAGCTGCGAACTGCTCACCTCCACGCACGGCGCCCATATGTTGGACTCATCTTGACCCAATTTCATTGGCGTCAACGTCAACTGCAGGCACAACACCACTTGTGATGGACTCATAGGGAATGGAATAGAGTTGTGTTTAGCGATGAATCAAGATTCACACTGAGATTTGCCGATGGCAGGCAGAGACAATGTGGTTAACGTCATACTCAGTGTTGTGTCAGTGAAGTTGACAGATTCGGTGGTGGAAGTGTAATGGTTTGGGGCGCTTTCTGTGGAAATGGACATTCTCAACTTCTTGTCATCCGTGGCAACTACAACGCTGCTGCATACCATGACCAGGTGCTGGCCCAGGAACTTGTGCCCTTCATGGCAGTTCATGGTCCAGGCCTGATCTTTCAGCATGAGAATGCCAGACACCACACGGCCATCTTGACAAGGGATTACCTGAGGAACGCGGGCATCAATGTCATGGATTGGCCTTCAAGGTCGCCCAACCTGAATCCTATCGAGCATATCTGGGATGTGCTGGGAAGACGCCTGCGTACTGGAACCCTCCACAGGAACTTGGTGCCTCATTAGTGGAACAATGGTACCGTATCCCTAATGCAGTCTTTACACGCACCAGACAGTTAATGAGGAGGCCTTGCCTTGCAGTTGTGGGTACACATGGAGGGCATACACGCTACTGAACCTGTGATTTCATCAGACGACCCTGCTTGTGAATTACCATTTTAACTGTTTGTGGTTTTGACGAATGCTGTGGGTATTTTTTGACTCAACATTCATTCCCATTCTTTCTTTGGACGTCATACAATAAAAAAAAACCCACCTTATTTAACACGTTCTTCTGTCATATTTGCTAATTAGCCAAGATGAAACGGTTGTGAAGTTTTTAATTTCACTCGGTATACTTTACAGACATTGTAAAATGTTTTTGCTACAGAGATGTTTTCACAATTCAAATTGCATGTAGTTTTTCTTGCTCGTAGTAGCAATGTTTGTATATACCTCTTCGCAGAGTTCACCTGCTAAAGTATATGAAAATGAGGATGGGTGTTGTAAACGAACTGTTTTTGTCATTAACCAACATGGGATGTGAGATGTTTTCTTCTTTTAAAATGAATAAAATAATTCAGAATGTGTCACAACTTTTGTTCTGTCTTCAATTGTAGACACCAGAGGGATCGTGGAGTAGACTGTAATGCATTTTATACACTTTTTAAAAATATATATCTTTTATTAATTTTATTAAATCTTATATTTGTACTGTGCCTAAATCGTCCATGGCTAACATAAAAAAATTCTGGCACTATATTTATAAATGTAGTAGTCGTTTTTCGAAACCACCAGATTCCAAAAGATGCTATACCCTCCCTCCCTCTCTTTTCCATTATTGTGCTCGGGTTGGGAATTCTGTATTTGAACACCTAAAAGTCAAAGTTATCTTGAGATAGCATGCCCAGAATCTCCTGCAACAAGTTAACTGAAGTGTGGTGCCCCAAATTGTTCCTCATGGAAGGAAGGAAATGGTTTATTTAATGATACACTCAACACATTTTATTTATGATTGTATGGTATCAGATATATAGTTAAGAACAACACAGATATTAAGAGAGGAAACCCGTTGTCGCCACTTCATGGGCTACTCTTTTTGATTAGCAGCAAGGGATCTTTTATATGCACCATCCCACAGACAGGATAGCACATACCAGGGCCTTTGATATACCAGTCATGATGCACTGGATGGAACAATAAATAGCCCAATGGGCCCACCGACGGGGATTGGTCCTAAACTGACCGTGCACCAGGCTAAGCCTTTACTACTGGGTTACATCCCGCCCCTGTTCCTCGTGGTATCTAGTGAGCATAGTACCGTACTCCCTCATGGAATGGTCAGTACCCACTAACAAAAATGGTCTATGACCAGTCCCTAATAGCAGAGGTCACCTGCAGTCAGGTCAGGTCATAGGGTTTAACGAGCACATTCAGAGCAAGCTGTTGTAGTGCATGTCTTTCATGGGCACAGGTGTCGGCCCATGCCAGCTCCTCTGTTCAGGACAGAAAAAGGGTTTGGGGTGGGTGGGAGGATGGACTTCCCGCGCTGGCAGGTGCAAGAGAGCACCAGCAGCCAAAACAGGGTTGGTAGCAGGCTGGGGGCATTTTTGGTGCTATTGAATTCTGAATGTTCCATAAAGATTAAAGAAAGAAATGTTTTATTTAATGATGCACTTAACACATTTTATTTATGATTGTATGGCATCAGATATGTTAAGGACCACACAGATTTTGAGAGGAAACCTGCTGTCGCCACTTCATGGACTAATCTACTCTTTCCGATTAGCAGCAAGGGATCTTTTATGCTTCCCACAGGCAGGATAGCACAAACCATGGCCTTTGTTGAACCAGTTATGGATTACTGGTTGGTGCAAGTGGTTTACACCTACCCATTGAGCCTTGCGGAGCACTCACTCAGGGTTTGGAGTCGGTATCTGGATTAAAAATCCCATGCCTCGCCGTAAGGATTAAGTCAAAAAGTAAAAGATTGCGCAATTTTCACGAGGTAATCTTGACGCATAATTTGGAACGGTTCATCGAAAGAAAAAAAAATGGAGCAAGCGAGCAATTTTGATTTAGTTTGCCAAATAGTAGCTCATATTCACCTGCAGTGGCTTCCTCCTTGATGCAGAACAAATCAGCCCTCCCTGCATGTGGTCATTCCAGTCTCCCAGACACTCCCAGCAGAAGTGATAGGTGCATTTACAGGTCATGTGACTGCAGCCTCCATCCTTCTCCATGGGGTAGTGGCATTTGGGACACGGTTTTACATTTACAAAGAATGTTACCGATGCTGGCATTGGTTTTCCATGTTCATCACCTAAAAATATCAAATGTGAAATAAGATCAGTACGATACACATTGCCTGAACCTCTCTCGGATATAGGTACGTTAATAAAGTAATAGTAACAGTATGATATGGTAAGATTACAAAAGTATTTAATTTCTCTGTTGCACATTTGTCATGGTGCACTGGCTGGAATGAGAAATAGCCCAATGGGTTTACCAACGGGGATCAATCCTAAATTGACCACGCATTAGGCATGATTACAAAAGTATTTAATTTCTTTGTTAAAAAAAGGAGAAAAGTTTTGTTTAATTTAATGACACCACCAGAGTATTAATATTGATTAATTAGTCAAACGCTAATGCACATCAAAAATGTAGGTAACTGTGACATTTAAGTCTTTAGAGAAAACATGCTACATTTTTCTGTCAGTAGCAAGTGATCTTGTTATATTGCACTTTCCCACAGATAGGACAGCACATACCATGTCCTTTGATATACCAGTCATGGAACACTGGTTGGGACAGTAAAAAATAAAAAAAGGTCTGCCAAGGTGTTTTGATCCTAAGACCTAAGCACCTCAAGTCAGAGCTCTACCAACTTGATTGAGCTAAATCCCACACTACTCACAAATAATTTTTTTTAAAGTTCTGTTTAACAACACCACTAGAGCACACTGATTTATTAATCATCGGCTATTGAATGTCACACATTTGGTAATTTTTACATGAAGTCTTAGAGAGGAAACCAGCTCCATTTTTCCATTAGCAGCAAGGGATCTTTTTTATAAGCACGTTCCCACAGACAGGACAGCACATACTTCACCCTTTGATACAACAGTCATGGTGCACTGGCTGGAACAAGATATACCGTAGCCCAATGGGCCCACCAACGGGGATCGATCTCAGACAGACCATGCATCAAGTGAACGCTTTACCACTGGGCTACATCTTGAATTGAAAATTTAAATAATTTCACCAACCATTTTGAAGCAGCATCTTGTAATAGATGTCAGCTTGTTGGCAGGATGCAGGCCAGTGAGCAGGTTTCTGACATTGCAGGCAGCATCTGAATCCACAGCGGCACGTTGCCTCAGACAGACCATGCATCAAGTGAACGCTTTACCACTGGGCTACATCTTGAATTGAAAATTTAAATAATTTCACCAACCATTTTGAAGCAGCATCTTGTAATAGATGTCAGCTTGTTGGCAGGATGCAGGCCAGTGAGCAGGTTTCTGACATTGCAGGCAGCATCTGAATCCACAGCGGCACGTTGCCTGGACGATGCTGTCAGCGGGCCGGTCATCTACAATACAAAACAAACAGGTGATGAATTCTATAAATCTGTCAACAAGTGCAAGTGCAGGTGGAGGAGGGTTCTGGGTCGAAAGCCTCTTGATCAAAGGGATTTTGTTTTAATATACTAGTATATATTTTCCAGGGAGCATGACTCGAACCCCCTAGAAACATGCATGGTAGTCTAGACCCACTTTGCATAATTTCCTGCACACACACCTGATGAATTTTCTCAAGGACCCTAGATCTTCTCAATCATAATAATCATAAAAGTAATCTTAGCTTCTCAAATGTTAATCTGGAAGTAAAAGCTATAAATTGAGAAGCGGTTCTAGAACACATATTTATTTACAGGTATTGATATAAATTCTACAGAAAAGATGGGAAGCAAAAGATGCTCATGAACCTGATTATCACAAAGCATATTGTGTATTTTAATCAAGTGGGCAGGTACACCGACACACACAAACATACATACACAGACAGACACAGAAAGACAACCATGCATACATATAGACAGATATGCATTCTATGAAAAAAAGGAAGAAATGTTTTATTAACGATGCACTCAACACAGTTTTATTTACAGTTATATAGAGCCAGACATTTGGTTACAGACCAAACCAGATAATGACAGATAAAACCCACTGCCACCATGTCATTGGCTACTCTTTTCAATTAGCTGCAAGGGAACTTTTATATGTAGCATCTCACAGAGAGGATAGTACATATCATGGCCTTTGTTAGGCCAATTGTGGAGTAATAGGCCCACGAATGGGGATCGATTATAGTCCAATGGCATATCAGGCGAACTCTTTACCACTGGGCTACATCCCACACCTGTATTTATAGAGGAAGGAAATTGGTTTATTTAACAATGCACTCAACACATTTTATTTACAGTTATATGGCATCAGACATATGGTTAAGGACCACACAGATATTGAGAGAGGAAACCCGCTGTCGCCACTTCATGAGCTACTCTTTTCAATTAGCAGCATGGGATCTTTTATATGCACCATCCCAAAGACAGGATAGCACATATCATGACCTTTGTTACACCAGTTGTGGAGCACTGGCTGGAACGAGAAATAGCCCAATGGGTCCACTGACGGGGATCGATCCTAGATTCACAGAAAGACTGGCATCTAAAGACAGACACTGAATAAGGAAAACTTCTTACTTTGTGACTGTTGAATGAGGTATGAACACAAAGGTGAAGGACACCACTTCCAGCTGCCGTCTGCTAGCACGACTTGTTCATGACAGAACCGGCGCCATCTCTGGTACACTGTCAGTGGCATAAGGGAGGCAACTGTCACAAAGTCAACCTCTATCTTACACTTGTAACCCTGTGGAAACAAAACCAGAAAACAAACATACAATATTATTAAACTTTAGTTATGCAGACTCTACAGATCAATACAGGAACATTTGAAATAACTTTTTTTGTATTCAGTGTTGCAACAAATTCCAAAGTAAAGAAAAAAAATGAAAATTCAAGCACACTATTAAAGATAGCATCACACATCACTTAATTTGTCCCATCGACAAGTAAACAGTTTTTAATAAGGACACCACTATAGCACATTGATTTATTAATCATCATCTATTGGATGTCAAACATTTGGCAACTCTGTCTTACGGAGAAAACCTGCTAAATGTTCCCATTAGTAGCAAGGAATCTTTTATAATGACTTTTCCACAGGCAGGACAGCACAAACCACAACCTTTAATACACCAGTCATGAGGCACGTGTTGGGACAGAAAAAACAACAATTAGGAAGGAAGGAAAATATTTTATTTAATGACATACTCAACCCATTTCATTTATGGTTATATGGCGTTAGACATATGGTTAAAGGTCGGGTCAACTCAAACAAGAGCCGTATGTGTTGGAAAGATGCATACCCGGACAACCAACACATTCTGACACTTTAGCAAATGAAAAACGCGTAATTTTAGAGTTAATAAAAAAACATGATTATTCCTGCTAACTGGGGGCAGCCATTTTGTTTCGTTTTTGTGACGTCCGGTGGGATAGCTTGGGGCGAAGTGACGTCAGCTCCTGACAGTAATTTTCGACAAGGCACTTCTCTTTGACCAACCTGACTTGTAAAATAGCATAAATGACGTAATAATATAATAAACTATTTAACTAAATATATTTCGAGTCGCATTAACGGAACAAAATGGGGTTATAGTATTTTTCTCTGTTTAATAATCCAAAGGAAAAATGTACACTATTAGGCCTATTGATATGCTACGTTGGAGCAAAAACAACAACCCACGATACCCAAGTGATAATTTTCTTTTCTTTGGGACTACGTAATTGGTCAGTTCTATGGTTTTAGATGGAAAAGTCTACTTAATCAATAGTTTTACAGAACTATTTACAGTAATACCCCCTTTCACTTGTGCACACTGCACGTGCTTTCGTGTGCTTGACTTGGGGGTCCTTCATTTCGTTGTTTTTGTCAGCGAAATGAAGTTTACTACTGGGATGTATGCGGCCATTGGAACTGATTGAACGCTTCTCGTTTCGACAGTCTGCACCACCTGGATGGATTCTTTTTTAGCGAGATTCCTTGCCTCCACGTCATTTCTCCGTCTGACTGTCGACTTGGTATTTTTTTGTGACTTGTATGATGGCCATTCTGCAGAACGCCACGGTTGTTCGCGTTTAGTCTCTACATGTCCGAGCCTGTCCTAGCAGCACTGGAAGATTGACCGCCCCACTCTAAGAAGAAATAGGAAGCGGGGTCGGCCCCTACTACTCTTTTTCTAGACTTTACCTTGCTTTATAGTGATATAATCTCGTATCCTCCAGAGTCGGGCCCGTCTGCACCACTATACCAACCCATGACGACTGGACTATACCCTAGTCTGATACTCTCTCTCGTTCAGATGGATCCGGCTTCTCAAGATCTGTATTTCAGCACAGCACTAAACCTTCAACGTCTATCGACTGTCAATCTAGGGGTTTTCTTGACGGGATGCAACCCATCTCGTCCCTTTAAGCTGTGCACCCAAACGGCCTTAACGAGGCCACTCGCGTGGACATATCAATCGGACTTTAAACTTTTAGATCTGCGTTCAAAATTTTATGTCGAAATTACTTCTTTCTTTTTTTTAATATTATTAAATAGTCCGATCCTCTCTTCTTTCTCTTATTTAGTTTTGGACTGTCCTTCTAAAATGCTCCAAATTATGTAAATATTCGGCCGAGCAGTCAATTCTTTTTATTTTTGGCTTGTAACCTTTTCATTTTTTTTATTTATTCTATTAACTTTTTTACTAATTGCTATTTTCAAAATTCTGCCCATTTCACCCCCTCCCCCCCCCCCCCCCCCCCCTCCATCCCGAGTCAGGCCACCGATCTTATCGGAGGTCGGACTCGGGATGGACGTGTTCAAAACCCTAGTGGTATATGGGCACGTTAAACTAGTTATCATTATCAACAGTAATAAACCATGTCCATTACCATTTTAGGGACGACAGGTAATATTCCACAATACAGGTATGTATTTTTGTGTCTAGACAGCGTCAATTAATTGGCTCGTCTGGTTACCAATCAAATACACACCTGCCAATCAGGAATCACAGGTAGCAATTAACAGCATAGATCAATTAACTAAGAAAACACTCTGTGTATCATTTCAGTACGTAGGTTAATGCATGGGCAAAACATTGTTAATTGTTTCGACTTGTTGTGTAGCCACTTTGACAATGGTATTTTAGTTTGTATTGAATAATATATATAGTGCTGGATATACTTATTGCTGGCTTACTGGGATGTGTATTATTACAGAACATTGCAATGTATGACTATTTATCATCCCGCAAAAACCAGGTAGATTGTGTTTCTCTAGTTCTAAGGCTCATTCCTGACGTTACGCGATAAGTATTACGTAACCACCAGCTCGCCAGAGGGCGTACTCACTGAGATGGTACAAAATGGCTGCGCCCGTTATATATAATAGCCGTCACATTTAACCATTTTATTAATTAACTATAAGATTATACGTGTTGATATTAAGCAATAATGTGCATTATATATCGTTGAATATGCATACCAGGCCAAATGCCTTAACTGTCCTCTCCTTTAAGGACCACACAGATATTGAGAGATAAAACCCGCTGTTGCCACTTCATGGGCTACTCTTTTTGATTAGCAGCAAGGGATCCTTTATATGCACCATCCCACAGACAGGATAGTACATACCACAGCCTTTGTTATACCAAGGGGGTGTGACGTAGCCCAGTGGTAAAGCACTCACTCGATGCGCGGTCGGTCTGGGATCAATTCCTGTCAGTGGGCCCATTGGGCTATTTCTCATTCCAGCCAGTGCACCACTACTCGTATATCAAAGGCCGTGGTATGTACTACCCTGTCTGTGGGATGGTGCATATAAAAGATCCCTTGCTGCTAATCAAAAAAGAGTAGTCCATGAAGTGGCGACAGCGGGTTTCCTCTCTCAATATTTGTGTGGTCCTTAACCATATGTCTGACGCTATATAACCATAAATAAAATGTGCTGAGTGTGTTATTAAATAAAACATTTGTTTCTTTGTTATACCAAACAACAATCAGAGAATGGGTCCACCAAGGAACTTTCATCCTATGACCCAAGCAGCTCAAGCGAGCCCTCTACTGACTGGGCTAGATTCTGCCCCAAATAATTAAACAGACTAATACAACTCTTCAAGTCGAAGTGAATGGGGTTAAAGTACACAAAAGAATGTGGCCACAGTAATATTTTGTCTTTCCTTGCTAAACAAACAGGATTCTCCTAAACTAATAAAATGGCAGTTTGTATTATCTATAGTGGCAACTCCTCCACCTCACTCCATCACCCCAGCCCCCACCCCACCACCACCACTGCATTCTTGCTATTTAAGATATAGGCCCCATTCCACGATGCATAAGGTGGTTATGGACTTAAGGTGATCTTAGTGCTAAGATTGATTCGTGGAACAGGGCCTTACTCTTTAAGATAATAATTTTACAATATGGACCTTTTTTTTTTAAATATAACCATAACAGAGCTACATACCATACAATAAATGACAGTAGTTCCACAGAGAATTTTCTCAAACAGATAGGTTTGCCAACACTTTTGGCAGTATCCATGGCGACATGGTTCCAGCATAATATAACTGCCTGCTGTGTCATCACTGTTGGCCAGTGGTGTCATACACACATCACATTCTGTTATGACATGTGTACCAATCTTATCATAATTAGAAATAGCTGGTGACAAGTCTGTTATCTGAAAATTTAAAATAATAAATGATGAATTAAAAACATTTAGTGAATAATGGAAATTTGATCCACCAATTTGAGAAATTCTTATAATACATATAATTTTTTTCACATAAATATTCTTTGCCAATTTAATGAATATTTTTATTAAATAATATAAAATAGAAGTTAATTTAGCAGTCATGTAATTTTGTTTAATGAATATATGGATTAAGTTGGAAAATGCACTCACAAATATGGATTCATGAATAAAACTTAACTTGCCCTAACGAGGCTCATTAATTATTTTTCATTCTCCACTGTGTAAATGATAATACCATATATAGAGGCTAAAGGTCTTTGTTTGCAATTGCCTGTTGTTCTATCTGATGCTATTATTTCATCCTTCTGTAAACTGATAGTACACCAAAATAGTTTGAACATTTTTGTATTCCATTTGGTATGGGTTTAAAAGTTAATAATATGTTTTTGTACAACTTTTAGTATTATGCATTACAGAGTAACATGCCAATTCAACAGATCTCTTTTTGACACAAATGGACTACAGGGTCAGTACCTTTAATTAGCTATGATTCTAATACATACTTTAGTTTGATTGGCTGTTTTGGAATAAATCTCTTTGGCAGTGCTGACCTTCACCTTGCTCTCATACAACTGCAACAGTATGGATGGTTTCTCTGTTTTGGCTTGTGGAGAATTCTTACTGCTATAACAAGACAAGATAATGATACACAAATGTAATAATAATCAACATTTCCCACTGAAATTCACATTTAAATCTTTAACAACCAGAGGATATAAAAAATATATAAATACTTACAAGTGGTATCGATTCCAGGGAACCAATGATTCTTGGCATTTTGATGTTGTAGAAATCATAAGGCAACCTTTGACATCTTGCTGTTTCTTGCCATAGTTACAGTTTACACTGGAGGAAAATGAGTAATGCTAGGGAATGAATGAATGCATGGATGCATGGATGCATGGATGCATGAATGAATGAATGAATGAATTAATGAATTAATGAATGTTTAACAACACCCCACCAAGAATGACACCCAAGCAGGAATGATACCCCAGCAGAAATGACACCCCAGCTGGAATGACACCCCCAGCAGGAATGACACCCCAGCAGGAATGCTACAGAGGCAGTATCACTTTATTTCAATTTAACCAATCTGAACAATACTGGTTGTTTGCAAAATAACAATGGCATGCAAGTGTGTGGATCATTATGTCTCGGAAACTAGCATTTGTCTGGTTAATTCTCAGTTTCTTTCTTGCAGATCCATCTGATGTGTAGTATTCTTTGGGCAAAGGGGTATTTCCTGAGGTGCAAAAAGTGCTTGCATTCGTTAACATTTGTGTTATTGTATACTATATATATAGAAAGAATAATACATGAGTGGGCATTATATATCATTTATCTCACAATGAGTTGTTTTAAAATATATTTAATGAGCAAAGGCGAGTTTGATACACTTTTAAACAACGAGTTGTGAGATATATGGTATATAGCGGACACGAATGTATTATTCTATTTCTTACATATCCTCAAAAACCAGGTTTTAAGCAAATTTTAACATCTTTATTGACTAAAAGATATTTACAACCCTTTGCACTTGGAGCTGACTTACACATCACAGAAACATGATTGCCAGGTTAACTATATGTCACAATGTAATCGATTTCCACCATGCTGTTTTTTTATTGGACGTATGGCATCGGTGACCTGATCATCACCTAGGAGCAGCCAGTCATATGTCTTGAAATTGTTAACACAGGTACGTTCTCACCAACGGGTGTGTAAGAAAGATATCTAACTCTTTCATATTGACTACTAGAAATTGTGGTGAACTAGTATATTTTTGATGATGCTGGTCCGTGGATTGGTGAGATATTTTCGATTTCTGCATCCCCACAGTCAACAACATTAAATCTGACTTTTAATTATGTTACTTGTGGAATATAATTAGAAGTTTATGAAAATCATAATGTACACCACAGTATAAAAGATGAATGACAAGAAAATACTGTTAGTCCAGAATATCCTTTACTACATGTACTAGCTGATTACTACAATGACTTACATTACAGAGACTTGCTGCAGTTGTCTGACACTGTAACATGTTTCTGACTTATAGCGCATTTTTAACAATAAAAATTACATATTAAATTTTTTTAAATGGTCTTTATAATGTCAGTGTTTGTAAATACAATGAATATTTTGACCAAGTTCGCTAGATAGATTTTTATGTTTCATGTTAAACCTAATAACCATACTGGGAACCAGTCAAACTGCCCCAAGTTCAGCCAGACGGAGCAGAAAAAAGTCTGCTAGACTGATGTATGTGCTTCAAAGTAAACCAAATGGTTATGTCGGGAACCAGTCAAATAATTTGCTAATGTTAGTGAAATGTTAGCTGGCTGAACTTGGAGCAGCTGTCACTATATATATCAGGTGCCACCCCCCACCCCCCATCCCCCACACACACCAAAAAAAAACCCCACAAACAAACAAACACGATAACTGTACTGAATATAGAATTATTTTAAAAGTGTGGGCATAAATTTTTTAAAGTAGGTGGCAAATATCCATATAGTAATGGGTGTGAAATATAAAAGTTATAGTTAAAGTTACAGTTCCCATACTTTTAAAATAATTCTACATTCAGTAGGGTTATTGGTTTTTGGGGCCATCTGATACCTGATGATCCTAATCTTTGTAGTATCTTAAACTAGATTTTTCATATTATTAATTTTGTATGTTCATGTACGCAAAATGTATATTAGGAGGGAAGGAAATGGTTTATTTAATGACACATTCAACACATTTTATTTATGGTTATATGGCATCAGATATATGGTTAAGGACCACACAGAGTATATTAGGAAGTAATCAACTTTAAGCTACTACAAACATTACGACAACCTAAAAAAAAACCCACTTTGTATAAACTAACATTTATATTTTAAATTTTAAAAATGATTGTATTAACATGCCATTTAAGTTATTAAAAAGGTTCTAAAGTTGGAAATATCACACAATGGCTGATAATATCTTTAATAAATAACACAATATACATAACAGAATTTGTAAAACTGATGTTACAATAATTTTTATTCAAATATAAACAAACAATATCACAGTGAAAATATTCAGAAAGAAAACCCATTCAGTAAAAGTACTGTTCTTCCATGAGATCCTGAGTATACAATATATTAAATTAACAGGATAAACAACATATAAAGGATTCAGAAACCTATCTTGTATATATATATATATATATATATATATATATATAACCCGCTTATTTGAATACCCACGATGCAGATCAATCATATGCAATTAACCGAGTTAATTGATTAACCGATAGTACCGACTTTCACTTTGTAACAGCCATCCAACTACAAAAAAGCATGGGAGACAGTCTAGCACTGTGCAGTGTACTTCATACCGGAAGTATTATAGTTAACACATGCAGTTTAGTCGATTAACCGAATTATGCTATAAACCGATATGCAAATACGTGGAGTTGACTGTATATATATAATCATAAAACAATTAACAGCATTAACAAATATAACTGTAGATGAGCAACAATATATATTCTTCAGTATAGTGACTGTAATATGCAGTATATTTGGAGGGGGGAGAGTGAAACATTGAGGAGTTTATTCAATTTATTGCACGAAAATATGTATACATGTGTACACACATATTTGAGCAAAAAATTCAATGTGTTCAAAATATCCCTGATTATAAAATAACAATATCCCTGAAGTAACAGTTCATAGAAAACAATATCACAGTAAAATATTGGAAAATACAATAAAAATATAAATAGTAGGTGTATGTACCTGTATTAGAATAAACATATAAAGATATCATCTTTTCAGACATATTCAATAATGAGAAATATTACATTCAAAATATTTGTAATAGAATAAATGTTGAAAAAATAAAACAGCAATACATTTTAACAAGTGTATACATTTGTACCTAACAGATATTATTAATGCAGAAAAAAGGGAAACAAATCAAAAACGAAACTTGGTCAGGGCTGTAACAAGCTTAAAATAATTGTGGGGTGGTGAGTAGGTACAATATGAAAGAATCAAAGTAAAAGTTTCTTTCGTTTAACAACACTACTAGAGCACATTGATTTATTAATCATCAGCTATTGGATGTCAAACATTTGGTAATTCTGACATAGTCTTTAACATCCAATAGCCAATGATTAATAAATCAATGTGCTCTAGTGGTGTCATTAAATAAAACAAACAAAACAGTTTTAGAGAGGAAACATGCTATATTTTTTCCTTTAGTAGCAAGGGATCTGTTATATGCATTTTCCCACAGACAGTACAGCACATACCACAACCTTTGATATACCTGTCATGGTGCACTGATTGGGACGGGAAAAAATTAGAATGAGGTGATTCAATCCTACAATGCAAGCACTTTAGGCAAGCATTCCACCAACTGAGTTACATGTAGATCCTGCATATAGGGTTTTCTCCAGCAACACAAAAGGATTCCACCAACTGAGTTACATGTAGATCCTGCATATAGGGTTTTCTCCAGCAACACAAAAGGATTCCACCAACTGAGTTACATGTAGATCCTGCATATAGGGTTTTCTCCAGCAACACAAAAGGATTCCACCAACTGAGTTACATGTAGATCCTGCATATAGGGTTTTCTCCAGCAACACAAAAGGATTCCACCAACTGAGTTACATGTAGATCCTGCATATAGGGTTTTCTCCAGCAACACAAAAGGATTCCACCAACTGAGTTACATGTAGATCCTGCATATAGGGTTTTCTCCAGCAACACAAAAGGATTCCACCAACTGAGTTACATGTAGATCCTGCATATAGGGTTTTCTCCAGCAACACAAAAAGCATTCCACCAACTGAGTTACATGTAGATCCTGCATATAGGGTTTTCTCCAGCAACACAAAAGGATTCCACCAACTGAGTTACATGTAGATCCTGCATATAGGGTTTTCTCCAGCAACACAAAAGGATTCCACCAACTGAGTTACATGTAGATCCTGCATATAGGGTTTTCTCCAGCAACACAAAAGCATTCCACCAACTGAGTTACATGTAGATCCTGCATATAGGGTTTTCTCCAGCAACACAAAAGGATTCCACCAACTGAGTTACATGTAGATCCTGCATATAGGGTTTTCTCCAGCAACACAAAAGCATTCCACCAACTGAGTTACATGTAGATCCTGCATATAGGGTTTTCTCCAGCAACACAAAAGCATTCCACCAACTGAGTTACATGTAGATCCTGCATATAGGGTTTTCTCCAGCAACACAAAAGCATTCCACCAACTGAGTTACATGTAGATCCTGCATATAGGGTTTTCTCCAGCAACACAAAAGGATTCCACCAACTGAGTTACATGTAGATCCTGCATATAGGGTTTTCTCCAGCAACACAAAAGGATTCCACCAACTGAGTTACATGTAGATCCTGCATATAGGGTTTTCTCCAGCAACACAAAAGGATTCCACCAACTGAGTTACATGTAGATCCTGCATATAGGGTTTTCTCCAGCAACACAAAAGGAAGGAAGGAAATGTTTTATTTAACGATGCACTCAACACTTTTTATTTACAGTTATATGGCGTCAGACATATGGTTAAGGACCACACAGATACTGAGAGAGGAAACCTGCTGTTGCCACTTCATGAGCTACTCTTTTTTTTAGCAGCAAGGGATCTTTTATATGCACCATCCCACAGACAGGATAGTACATACCATGGCCTTTGTTACACCAGTTGTGGAACACTGGCTGGGACAAGAAACAACTCAATGGGTCCACCAATGGGGATCCATCCTAAACCGACCGCACATCAAGTGAATGCTTTACAACTGGGATACATCTCGCCCCCCAGCAAGACAAAAAGGGCACACTTTATAATGAATGAATAAATGAGTGTTTAACGACACCCCAGCGGGCACACTTTATAATGAATGAATAAATGAGTGTTTAACGACACCCCAGCGGGCACACTTTATAATGAATGAATAAATGAGTGTTTAACGACACCCCAGCGGGCACTTTATAATGAATGAATAAATGAGTGTTTAACGACACCCCAGCGGGCACACTTTATAATGAATGAATAAATGAGTGTTTAACGACACCCCAGCGGGCACACTTTATAATGAATGAATAAATGAGTGTTTAACGACACCCCAGCGGGCACACTTTATAATGAATGAATAAATGAGTGTTTAACGACACCCCAGCGGGCACACTTTATAATGAATGAATAAATGAGTGTTTAACGACACCCCAGCGGGCACACTTTATAATGAATGAATAAATGAGTGTTTAACGACACCCCAGCGGGCACTTTATAATGAATGAATAAATGAGTGTTTAACAACACCCCAGCGGGCACTTTATAATTAAAAGACACCTTTTCATATAAAATAACATTTACGTATACTACATTTAAAGTCCTGTCAATCAGGCATGGCATATACCTTGTAAGTTTTGTCATGATGAAATTATACACGCAGAATGCAGAAATATGCATTTCAGGACATCCAATTTTCAAACGTTTCCATAGGAAGCATGCACCCAACCCCAAGTTGGGCTACTGTTTTTGATTAGCAGCAAGGGATCTTTTATATGCACCATCCCACAGACAGGCTAGTACATTCCACGGCCTTTGGTATACCAGTAGTGATGTACTGGTTGGAACAAGAAATAGCCCAATGGGCCCACTGATGGGGATCGATCCCAGACCGTGCATCGAGCAAGCGCTTTACCACTGGACTACGTCCCGCCCATATTCATGTATAAATATTCTATACAGTACTGCACAAAACAATTTTGGCTAAAACATTTTCATTATGGCTAATGAAAATCCCCAACAAAAAAAAGCACAAACAAAAAAGCACAAACAAATTGGGTGCTTCATACCCTGGGGCCCCATTTTCGAAGCTATCTTAGCCTACGAAATCGTGAAATCATCGTAAGCTATGACGTCACTATGGCGTGCTCTGTAGTGACGTCACAACCTACGACGGTTTTACGATTTCGTAGCGCTAAGATGGCTTCGAAAATAGGGCCCCTGGATCTTAGTCAGTCCCCACAACCCCACCATGCTACATTAATCTGTATTAAAATATAAACAAACAGTGTAGTAGTGACAACAATTCTTTGTTTCCATGGTACCTGTTAGTAATTATTAAGGTATTTTTTTCTTTTCTGTTTCGGAACAATTTTAGCTTGATAAAAAAAAATGTTATCTAGTTTCAAGGGGCAGATGCTCTACCAGTGAGGAAAATCCAATTCCTCATTAAGATAGGAGTGTGTCACAGCTGTATGACATCACACTCAATGACTATAGAGTACACACGGATCAGTACAATCTACACAACCGTTCATAAATGTTCAACCAAGAAGCAAGTAATCAGAAAACTATTAGTTTATAGGCCATGCATACTTTAAAATATATACTGTTTTCTGTAATGTGTGACCTATAATGGTATACTGTTTTCTGTAATGTGACTTATTAAAATATACTGTTTTCTGTAATGTGTGACATAACCTATAAAAAATATACTGTTTTCTGTATTGTGTGACCTATAACAATATATTGATTTCTATAATGTATGACCTATAACAATATACTGTTTTCTGTAATGTGACCTATTGATATTTACTGTTTTCTGTAATATTTGCCATATAACAATATAATGCTTTCTGTAATGTGTGACCTATGTAACGATATATGAATGAAAGAATGTTTAACGACACCCCAGCACGAAAAATACATCGGCTATTGGGTGTCAAACTATGGTAATGCAAATAAATAAAGTGATGATCAACATCAATATAAAAATTCAAGGTTTAAACAAAAACAGTGTAAAGAACTGTGCCAAAAATACAAATACAAATAACACAGAATTTTACGGACACCGAATTTTACTCTAAACTTCAATTTGTGCTGTATTGGCCATTCTCAAAGAGAATGTTACACCCCTGCACCACGGTGAGGTTACAGCACACGCAGGGGTATATAACGATATAATATGTTCTGTAATATGTGACCTATAACGATATACTGCTTTCTATAATGCGACCTATAGTAATACACTGCTTTCTGTAATATGACTTACACACGTATAACAATATACCGTTTTCTGTAATGTGACCTATAACAATATACTGCTTTCTGTATTGTGACCTATTAAAATATACTGTTTGATGTAAATCTGACCAATAAAAGTATGTCGTTGCTGTAATATGACCTGTGAAATGTTTGCTGTTGCGTGACCTATAAAATACAATTTGCTGTTATGTGACCTATAAAATACAATTTGCTGTTATGTGACCTATAAAATACAATTTGCTGTAATGTGACCTATAAAATTGTTTTCTGTAATGTGTACTATGAAATATACATTTTACTGTACAATAACCCATACAAATGAGTTCAATGAAAAAAATTCCTGATTTTTATATTAAACTAATTTAAATAACCCATTACGATACTTAGGTAGTAGGATCAATCCCTGTCAGTAAGCCCACTGGGCTATTTCTTGTTCCAGCCAATATCACCATGACTGGCTAGCTACCATGTCTATGGAATGGTGCATATAAAAGATCCCTTGCTACTATTGCAAACTTGTAGCTGGTTTCCTTCTAATACTATATGTCCAAATTACCAAATGTTTGATATCCAATAGCGGATGATTAATAAATCAATGGGCTCTAGTGGTGTTGTTACACAAAAAACAAACTTTAAACATTCAGTGTTCTGTGCACCTTAGCACTAGTGCAGACCATCAGCTGGTGTGTGTTGCACATAATATGTTATATACCAGTAAGTAATGTGATCATTACAAAGAAACCAGCTGTAAATAGTATGCAAAATGCTATTATACTGAAAGCAATAAAGACATCAATAACCGGGGAAAATATTTAGTTTTGGCAAATAAAGTTAGAGATGACTTATTGCAGCTTACTTAAAATATGACATCCATAAACCTGCCGTTTCATTAGCTAGTATATTAATATTTCATCTGGTATACATCAATATATACATGAGTGTGTGTGTGTGTGTGTGTGTGTGTGTGTGTATATATATATATATATATATATATATACATATCATATAATTTCAGTGCAATCAAAGTATGTGATATTTTTCAGATCACATACTTTGAGAATTTGATAACTTTGCAAATTAGATGTAAATTAGTCGAGGTCTCGGCACTTGGTTTATTGACATTTAAGCAAACGTACTTGGGTGACACTCCATGATTGATGTATGCATTTATAGTCATCAAATAAAAACATTTCAATGGCAACTTGACACTGAAACCTGTCCAGTGTTCAGAAAACAAAAAACGTTAGGCATAACTTTATTTTGATGTAAGGATATCCAAAATGACATCATTCGAGTTTGACGTCATTTCCATTCAAAAATACACCGCGCCACATATTCTTACGTCATTTGAATATCTAGTAATGGCGGACTGGAATTAAAGTTGTGTGTACAGTTTACAAAAACACGTTGTATTAAGCTTGAGCTTATATGATAAAGAGATTATTACCCTTGTGTATTTTGGTATCGTCAATATCATATATTAGGAATAAAAATAATGTATTATGCTTGCCAGAAGCTCGCATAATACAATTTTTATTCCTAATATATGATATTGACGATACCGAAAAACACTCTGGTAATAACCTCTATATATATATTTAGAATTATTACTATGCCACGATAATGTTTATAGTGCACATATATATGTACATCCCACCACTATTACTAGTATACTATGTTAATTTTTCCATTAATTCTTAAATCACTCTCCACCTGTATTTGTATATTTGTATATATATTGTGAATATATATGTATGTATTTAAGTTGAAAAGTTTTTTTAACTGAAGGCAAATAAAGAACTTGAATTTCCAAAAAACAGTGAAGTATCTCATGTCCCGAGTCAGATCTCTGGCTATCCAGAGATCACGTCCGTGATGAACATGCCTGAAACCCTAGAGGTATAGGGGCATGATAAAACAGTTAAAAGTTCAAGTTCAAGTGAAGTATCTTCTATAATTAATGGCAATGTATTATTTCATACAAGAATGGAAAAACAGACTATAACCGTAACTAAATAAATCACAGTTTACAAGAGCAGAAATGAAAATCGTCCACATTTTTTATGGAATTCCAAATACATGTATTATAGCCACAGCTGAAAACTGTTTCTATGCATATTCTTTTATGTATGGTGACAGCAACACCTTTCTTTTCAGAATCTGCACATTTTTATAATTTTGTTTATCCAAAGTGATTTTTATTCTGTATGAGTGGTGTAAATAAATATTTTAGTTCCACTAAGTACTAGGTAGCTAGAACTGAACTGTTAACTTGCATGTTAAGGGTTGATTACCAGGGCCTCGTTCCATAGAGCGATCTTAGCACTAAGATCACCTTAGTGTGTAAGGCAGCTATGCACTTAAGGTGATCTTAGGGTTAAGATCACTTCGTGGAACGGGGCCCTGAACACGTTACATGTACAATGTATGTCTGAAGTTAAGCATAAGCCCATATTTTCAAAGCTGTTTTAGCACTAAGGTACAATATTGTAAAATCATCGTAAGCTATCATGTCACTATACTATGACGTCAGTCTATGATGCTTTTACAATATTGTAGCACTAAGCTAGCTTCGAAAATCTCTATCCTGGTTTTCAGAAGAAGAAAATATTAACAGTTAATTTTTATTTAGAAAAATTAGAAAAATTAAGCAATTTTATTTATTCAAATTATATAGCCTTGCATTACTCCTAACGAGTCCTAGCTATTACATGCATGTCTCTTCCAACGCATACACCCACCAAAAAAACAACATTATTAAAAACAAAAAATGAAATAGTGGAATATACCTACTCTTTGTTTTCACAAAGAGTGAACATAACCAGTTCTGAATGACACTGTCAGCCTGTGTTTGCTGAATTTTTTCTATGGAGTTCACCAAGGACACGCTTCACCAGGAAAGGTGAGTGATTACTCATGTTTCCTTTCATATACTGTAAATCAGGAAATGTTAGTGAGCATAAAATGTTAGCGAATTTAGCAAGGCCATGCAATACGCTAATATTTCATGACAATAAATTTAAAGAGACATGTAACAGACTGTTCCAAAAAACTTGTGTACAATTGTTTTGTCTGTGATTAACTAAACACACAACAATGGTCACATATTATTGGTGAAACCAAAAGGATAGCAAACAATAGTTAGTTAGCAGGCACATTACTGCAATTTTCCACTAAATTCAAGATGTCTGTAAGCTGCATAACATCAAGATATGTCAAAAACATTATTTCAGCTGATCCTACAACTTACGCTTATTGGGTTTTTTAATTTTTAATATGATGACCTCGCTAAAGTTGTATGTCGCTAATATGGCACTTATTTGGATTTCGCTAAATTTTAAGATCACTAACATTTTATCATTTACAGTATACCAGGAGCCTATTTCACTAAACATCGTAAGTTACGTTTTGAACGTAAATGTAAATCTACGATTCTTATTACTATTATAGTTCAACAAATATAGTTAGAAGAGCCCATATTTCATTTTCTTTTGTCTTTAAAATACTCCAGCTTCCGTAATGATGTAAGTTTCTGCGTGAAATTGATGCCAAACACGTGTAAACGCACGGCCAGTGTAACTGCTAGTAGCAGACGTAACTTACGATGTTTTGTGAAATAGGGCCCAGTACATCTGTAATGGTTTAGGTGAGCAACAAAATTAATCACCTTGCAATACAGTTTATTAAAAATTAAAAAAAATTATTGGAAATTTTATATGTGATTGCTCGCATAAAAATGTGTTTCAGCTCGACATGATTTTACTCATAGCAGAAGACTGAAGGAGATGGGGGTTTTAAATTTATTTAAAGTTATTGCAGTCTTAGATTGCTATACTATACAAGAACGTGATACATTCAGTTTAAATGAATGAATGTAAATGGATGTAAATTAAGATGAGGCCACAAGTCGATGCATGCCTTGTGTTTGATATAAAATGTTTGATTGTCAAAAAAACGGTAACCTGAACCATTTCAGTATAAAGTCTGGTTGCCTATTAGTTCACAAACTATATGGCCTAGATCTTTGAAATTAATATCTTGTATCATCTTAGGCTCTACTTAAGCAATGACATGTATTTTACTGGGAAACATGATTCAGATTATATATACTGGTATTTATCCTGCAACCACTATTTTTATTGACAGATTACAAGGACGGATAAAGTCATAAATGTATGGTAGCAGGATGTGACTTTTGACGTCACTTTTGTGATGTTACATGCATTTAACTACATTACAAAATTGCTTATTTGAGTATGATTTGACCTCTAGGTCATTTTACAATGTACATGTAGCTGAAATAACAGATATAATAGCTTATGGTCTTCAGGATAAAGAAAATAACCAGTTAATGATGTCGAATATCTGCTTTATCCAGTTAAAGCCGGATGAGAAATTCCGCTCGGCAGTGCCTCGCTGAATTTCCCATTCTTACCTTCACAGAATAAAGCCAATATCCAACGTCATTAACTAGTTACTCTCTATATACACATGTATATATAATTATATAGACAACAGATATAATTATTGTGTAGACATGACAAGAATATATATGCATATTTGGGGGGGGGGGGGGGGGTATTAAAAATTTAAAATTTAAAATTTAAAAAACCAAATTAACATACATAGATGCATGCAACCATAAACTAGGACTGGAAATGGAGCTAAAAACAAAAACTTAACACTGGAAAGGTCAGGTCCGTATCCTTCGGGGGGGGGGGCTTTGCAAGGAAGGCAGTTTCCCCCTTGAGAATCTCACTTTTTTCCTCTTTTTTTTACTCCAGAAAATAGCATACACATCTCAGGGTTTAATTTGTATAGTGTTTCATTTGTTTATAAAAAGTAGTGCCCCCTCCCCCAAGGATTTTGATCTGGGTACGACCCTGAAGGTAACACCTTTTTTTATTTCTTCAAAAACCCAAATACTACCTAATCTAACTGATAAGGAAGACTACGGCAAAACATCAAGACAAGATCTGAACACAAACGGAGATTAAGTGGAAAGTTTTAAAAGGACTATATCGATCCTGAGTTTGTAGAAGGAAGGAAATGTTTTATTTAATGACTCACTCAACACATTTTATTTAAGGTTATATGGCATCGGACATATGGTTAAGGACCACACAGATATTGAGGGAGAAAACCCTTTGTCGCCACTTCATGAGGTACTTTTTTTTATTAGCAGCAAGGGATCTTTTATATGCACTATCCCATAGACAGGATAGCACATACCATGGCCTTTGATGTACCAGTCGTTGTGCACTGGCAGGAGCGAGAAATAGCCCAATGGGTCCACTGATGAGGATCGATCCCAAACTGACCGCACATCAAGCAAACGATTTACCACTGGGCTATGTCCCATCCCCTGGAAGATAAACTGCAATTTCATACGGGCATATAATGTTAATTTTGTTTTGTTTAGTGACACCACTAGAGCACACTGATTTATCTTAATCAACGGCTACTGTATGTCAAACATGTCATTATCATGACATATAGTCTTAGAGAGGAAACCCGCAACATTTTTTTCATTAGCACTAAGGAATTCTTTTATATGCAATTTCCCACAGACAGGATAGCATTTACCACAGACTTTGATATACCACTTGTGGGACACTGATTGGGGCACATGTACGCTGAATGTGTTATAGTTAACCAATAACGCTGAATGTGTTATAGTTACGTTATATAATAATACTTTTTATATGTAACTATAGTATTAGTACTTGGGGTTTATGTTTGGGGGTACCTGTGGGTTGGGGTGGGAAAAAAACACATTCAGCAAATTGGTCCAGGGAGCTAGCGGATTCAATACTACGACCAAAATATCAATCGATCCCCGTTGGTGGACCCATTGGGCTATTTTCCGTTCCAGCCAGTGCACCACGACTAGTACATCAAAGGCTAGGTGCTATCCTGTCTATGGGATAATGCATATAAAAAATCCCTTGCTGCTAATCGAAAAGAATAGCCCATGAAGTGGCGACAGCGGGTTTCCTCCCTCAATATCTGTGTGATTCTTAACTATATGTCCGACGCCATATAACCGTAAATGAAATCTGATGAGTGCATCGTTAAATAAAACATTTCTTTCTTTCTTTCCACTCGTGAGGGCATATTGCAGGGCTTGAACTTAATGACGGCATCGACAGCAATTAATATTGTCATCGTTGAGATATAAATTGCCATAGGTGGAAAGCATCACCAACGGCACTTTTGCGCCGTCAGTAAAGCTGCTCAACAATGGCAAAATATATACATGTGTACACCATCTGCCAGTATTTAACACTGGCACATTTGAAATATGTCTACATACAGATATATCCACTGTCTATTTTACTGACTACAAATGATATTAAATCTGTTTATAAATGATTTAAGGCAACCAAGGTCTGAGTAATCGTCTAGAGTTCGTGGCCGTCTGTCGTGGGTTATGTGGTGGGTGTGGAACATGGAGGGCCGTGTGGTTAGTGTTACTGGGTTTCCTCAGACTCGGCAGACGAGGAGCGCTGCGGAACCCAACGTGTCGCGTTTTACTCAGCTGGGTGGCAGCCATTCTGAAATAAATCAATAACAGTTTGGTCCACCTTTTAATTTCCTAAAGACACAGATGCTAGTTAATAGCCATAAACCATGGTTAATAATAATCAATTGACCCACTACATGGAATTCAGTAACTTGATGACTGACTTTAAAATCGTTAAAAAAAAAATCATGAATCTTTTATTTAATTAAGTGGTCAAATGGTAGAAGTTACATAGGCCTACATATACATGTGGCCAATTAATTGAATGTTCTGAGTATATATATAGTGGGATTTGTTTTACGAGTATGGCAAACACTAATTGCCCTCTACATCCTAATGTTCTACTTCACAGAAGACTTCTTATACTTTGTTAAGACAAATGTCCATGTTATTCAGGTCACACATCTTCATCATGTGTGTTATCTCTGATATATGTTCACGATAAAACCTAATTACCACCAAATATCACTGTTATACGGCCAGACAGCAGACGGCCAACTTAATCATCTTGTTTCCCCATCTCTTCACCGTTAAGGCGAGAAAGCCAAGCTCTAAAACTTCTTGGAAAGCCACAGGGCATGGCTAGAACATGCACTAGTGTCCTGGGTATCTCGAGTGCAGGTGAAAGTGTGTTAGGTGTATTTTTGGTTGTGTCAGTTTTCATTACTGGGATGCCATTTTGGAATGATCGAATTACTGATCGTGGTGGTGAAAAAACAAGAACTGAGTTATAGCAGGATGGAAAACAATGCAATCAGAGAATGGGTCCACAAAGGGGATTCGTTGTGAAAAAAGAAAGAAAAAAGTAAAGTTTGTTTGTTTTATTTAACGAAGCCACTAGAGCACATTGATTTTTTATTTTGTCATCGGCTATTGGACGTCAAACATATGGTCATTCTGACACTGTTTTTTAGAGGAAACCCGCTGTCGCCACATAGGCTACTCTTTTATGACAGGCAGCAAGGGATCTTTTATTTGCGCTTCCCACAGGCAGGATAGCACAAACCATGGCCTTTGTTGAACCAGTTATGGATTACTGGTTGGTGCAAGCGGTTTACACCTACCCATTGAGCCTTGCGGAGCACTCACTCAGGGTATCTGGATTAAAAATCCCATGCCTCGACTGGGATCCGAACCCAGTACCTACCAGCCTGTAGACTGATGGCCTAACCATGACGCCACCGAGGTCGGTAAAAAGAAAAAGAAAAAAAGTATGGTGGTTTCACAACACAGGTAGCCTCTTAATAGAGAGGACTACTTAAACAGGGTTGTTGTTGCTGATGTTTGGGAATTTTTGTTGTTGTTGTTTTGTTTTTGTTGTTTTTGTGGGGTATCCTTTTTTTTCTTCTTTTTTTCTTTTTCTTTTATTGTATATAAAATACAAAAAAGTTACTTTTCCATTGTAATTACTAGTAATCAGTAATGATTTTAAGTATTTGACATTCATAATATGGTTTCTTGTTCCAGACAGCATACAAAAAGTATTTGACAATTCAATTTTGAGAAAAGTGTATTAACGCCATAGACCATTTTTCTGGTTTCTACATTTAAACTGAAATATACAGTTATAAGTATTTGCCTGAGGCACATGTACTTGAATTGAACGCATGTTTAATAATAATTTAAAAATACAGTTATCATGTTATCATGAATTAAAAACACAGGCTTAAAAAATTACCATGTATAACTTATTTCCTAATGCTAAATATAAATACCACTACAATTTCCGTAAACATATCAATGTATACGAGTCCTTTGAAAATGGTACCTTTTTGACCTCAAGACACTGATGTTGAATACACAATTAATTACACAGTAATTTTGTCTCCAAAATATTTCCTCGATTCATGTGAACAGAGAAAAAAAATTACATCCTTGTACAAACCAAAAAAACACACAATTTTCTAATTATGCAAAATAATTTGTGAAAAAATTAGGACTAAAGTTGGAATATTAGAAATGACCATTGTTCTAATGTTATTTACCATTAAATATAAAAAACAAATTTCCCAAAACACTAATGTAAATAAAGAATATATCTTAAAACTGATTGTTTATAAGTTGTTGTTTTTTGTGATGCATCTGCAATCCAAGTCAGGGTTCTGTATGTAACCAGTGGTGTCCACTTTAACTTACACACGGAATCAGACAGTTTTAGCACCAATAAGAAAGAATTTATTTTGCTACATGGTTCGATTTGTTGAAGCACCACCCCATGCATATTAATATATTCATTCTTGTCAAGATGCTCATCATAGAAATAAAAATATTTAACAAAAAATCAACTTTCATAGCTTTGTTACGTCAGGATTTTATTGTGAAAATCACACCCACAAATTTTTACTTTTACGTCAAACTGAATAGCATCATTTCTGACCTTATACTAAACATGAGACCAGGTGAACTGAATTATTATTTAAAAAAAACAGCCATTGTAGTGCATTCTGGTCTAATGTATGAGTCATACTTTAAGGTACCATTTTAAAAGAAGGACCCATATGTTCAACAAACAAGTATGTCACCATTTTTAACTAATACATTAATCGCCACTGGTGCAGGAAGGTGCCAAAAGGGGGGGGGCACACTTTTATATTTACACACTTTTACACTATTATAAAGCAAATATAAAGCAAAATATCTGAAAAGTGGGGGGCACATGCCCCTCTTGCCCCCCCCCCCCCCCCCCCCGTTTCCTACGCCAGTGATTGCTATACTCCACATCTTGAGTGTTGAATGGTGAATTAATACATTTTACGTGACTTAAATTAGTGACTACAGCTAAAGGATATCGAAAAAGGGTGCATTGTGGGAAGAAAATTAATACTTGTGATGTATTCTAAATGGTTAAAGTTTCACAGCATCTACAAAAAATCGGACATAAGGCTGATAGGTACAGGGTTCGCAGCCCAGTACCGGCTCCCACTCAGAGCGAGTTTTAATGACTCAATGGGTAGGTGTAAGACCACTACGCCCTCTTCTCTCACACTAACCACTAACAATTAACAACTAACCCACTGTCCTGGACAACCAAATAGCTGAGGTGTGTGCCCAAGACAGCGTGCTTGAACATTTATTGGATATACGCACAGAAATAAGTTAAAAAATGAAATGATGGTATTTCCGGCAATGAACAAACAGTTAAACAATTTTTTTATTATTAGAAGAAAAAAACCCAAGAAAAAACCAAGAAAAAAAACCCCAACATACTTTGCTTTTAATATAATTATCAAATGCTGACATGTTGATAACATTTCAACAATTAAACGACTCCCGAAGTTGTGCTACTGTGTAATTTGACATGATGTCATTTAAAAAAAAAATTGTAAATGACGTTATGCCACATCTGTACTCATACTTGCAGATGTGGTAACGAATAATAACAATATATACTCAACACTGCATCTTTAAGGTACAAGCACACTGTCTGGGACCACTCAAATTTTACTTATATTTTACTTGAGGGTGTAGGTGGGTGTATTAGTTCAAACATTATGTGGCGTTACAGGGGGTGGGTGGGTGTACTCAAGAGCATTCTTTAACTCTTGTTTTTAATTTAATTTATTTTTCTTCTCATGGATACTTTATAATGTATAATGTTATAGCTATAGCCATAACAATTATAATTTGAGTTAAAATGCTTTCCCAGATCATAAAACAAAATGACACAATAAATAGTGTCATTATATTATTATTATTATTATTATTATTATTATACCCATTGTATATAAATACATTGTTTAACTGCCACATGGCTTGTTTCTGAAGGGAGGGGGGGTCTCCAAGCTGTGAATAATTTTTGGCAGGGTCTATGGTCTTGCTACACAGGGGAGGATTGGGTGTCTAATTATGACAAAAGTATCATTATGTAATATTTGAACTTGTGAATACATGTTTCTTATTAAGTTTGCTGAGGTTAGGGCTGTATCAGAATTAGCTCATTGAGGAAAGCACTATCATATTGGTTATTATCCACATGGTTCAAAATAACTGAGTTAATAAAAAAAATCATACGAAGCACACATGTAATAACAAGTGTAATAACGTAATTTTGGGAAGCAACATCATAGCATGACGTTGCTTCCCCAGTCCTAGTTCAGACAGAGTATGTGAAATATATAGAGATTATTATATGAGCTTGTGTGTCGTATTGATTTACTGAAACGAGTGTCATGAATTCTGACACGAGTTTCATAAAATCAGTACGACTCATACACAAGTGTAATAATTTTGTTATTATCCATATTATTATTGTTGTTTTCTTTATGAATAACAAGACCCAACTCAAAATATTTCAGTCACAACTAGGAGATGACGAAATGACGTCACATTTCAAATGCACCATCTGAGCTAGGACTGGAAAAGCAACACCATGTTATGACGTCGCTTCCCAAAATTACGTCATTGCACTTGTTATTATATGTGTGCTTCGTATGATTATTATTAACTCAGTTATGTTGAACCATATGGATAATAATATGTCATTTTGTCATCTCCTTCTACTTGTCATTGAAACATTTTGAAATATAACAGGCCTTGATATTCATTAAAAAATAACAATAATAATATGAATAATAAGAAATTATTACACTTGCTCGGGTAATACAAGAATCCTGACACTTGTTTCGTAAAATCGGTACGACACACAAGCTTGTATAATAACCTCTATTTATTATATGCCTGGTGGACCTTCCACATATTTCCACTGTACATAAATGGGTTAAATAAAATTTTACTTTGTGGCCTGGAGGGGGAATATATAAAAGAATTAGCCCCCCCCCCCCCCCCATCCTCAATAATGTGATCAATTCTACATTACCCTTTAATGCATAATAGATATTAGTAACCATGTGTACAAACCAAAAAAAGTATATTATTAGCATAGTTCATCACAAAAGCAAAATTATTGTCAGTTTCTGCCAACCTCAAAGATTGAAAGAGAAATACAAATGTGCTTAATAACATAGTTTAATCATTGGTTATCAGGTCTAAAATAA
This sequence comes from Gigantopelta aegis, assembly GCF_016097555.1. Taxonomy (NCBI): domain Eukaryota; kingdom Metazoa; phylum Mollusca; class Gastropoda; order Neomphalida; family Peltospiridae; genus Gigantopelta; species Gigantopelta aegis. The sequence continues at coordinate 74,293,051 of NC_054701.1, forward strand.
ATGTAATTGTGATATCGATCTAATTGATCTAGTGTGTTACAACTGTCGAACATGCACACAATTATATAGTAAAAAAAAAATGGAAAAGGAGGAAAAAAAGCAAGGAAGAAAAAAAAAAAAGATGAAGAAAAAAATGTTTTTATTAAAACTCTTTTATTTATGGTTGAAAAATTACTTTGTTGCATTTGTGTTGGTTTTAATGGTTGGCTCTGACACATCTTAATTAACTACAACCCTATTATACACTTTACCACAACCAGTACAGCACATATAATATATAATATACTACACAGCCTTTGATACTGGAGTCTTGGCATTCACACAGAAATCAGACAATGTCTTTAGTGTTAATTAGGGTCAAGATGTAGCTCAGTGGTAGACTGCAATGGGTTGCACAAT